>NC_051192.1:64327815-64637271 GCF_015220075.1 Falco rusticolus
GCTTTTCCATGGCCAATAAAAAAATGATGTTAAAATCACCCTGGTCCTCAGGAAATAATCGGTGTTTGGCTCAGTGATTTCAAGTATGATTAAAGCAGAAGACTACACTTGAGAAATGAAAGTTTGCTTTTTAATCCCCTTCTGCAGAGGCATAAATCACCATGGTAGGTTATATATTCTATTCCATTTGCCTTGAAATAGAAGAAATTAGTTTCTGCTATTACAGCAGAAAACCACATTTGCGCAGTGGGTACATATTTACAAATGATCCTTAAAGCACTCTTTCACCTGTGTCAAAAAAGAGGCCTAGTGCCAATGTTTTGAATTCTCTCCCAGTTAGTTATTTCACGTCCCCATTTTAGTCTGTGCTCAGACAGGAGAATGAGAGTTGCTTTGTGCTTTTGCTAGATGGTGCCAGAGTACACTCCTGTTTTGCCCAGTTTACAGAACTGGCTGGAGCAAAAATCTAGCTGTTTATTAGAAAATCCTGCACTAAAGTGTAAGCTGTATGGTGCTGCTGATCTGCACTGGTGACTGGGTATAGCAAAATGCAAAAGCTGAGTTAGGTATAGAAGAGGGACTGGTTTCTGTTAGTAAGCTGAACAAGTAAGTAGAACTACTTTTCTTATGTTTGAAATCTGGAAGAAAAAAGATGTACTAGATAATTTTGATCCATTATTTAATGTCATGAAACTAGCAATCTAACTAAGCAAATATTTGTAAGTACAATGTAAGCAACATCTATGAATCTATAAACTGATATACGTATAGCGCTCCACGGATGTTGTCATTTCCATCAGGGACTCATAACTTGTAAAGGGTTGTTTTGCCTTCTCCCCTCTCTCCTTTTTTTCCTTCTATTGCCTTTTCCACAGGTCTGCAAGCAATTAGCATGGGTGAAGAATTGCCAGAATACAGTTTTTTCTTGATGTGCATATGTCACTGCCATAATATTACTGGAAATGTAATAATTTAAATGGTGCAACTAATTGCCTAGAATGTGACAGCACTGAATGTGCTCTTTCATGGACGGTTCATTGTTGACGGTGGCCCATTAGATATGATATTATGTCAGTTATAGTAGCTCTACAAGAGAAACAGCATCATTATTACTGCTCCATATTATGAAAAATCATTCCTTGCAGCTGTGAGTACTGAACTTGTTTTTGAAAGGTAAGCACCATGGACAAATTACAGATCTCAGTTATAAGTTGGTAAGTATATTGCTATACTGACACGCATTTGCATTGATGGAGCACAATGAAGCATTTTTTGGTTCAAGCGAAAATAACCAAAGAGGAAAGCCTGTTCTGAACATACATTCTTCTGCACCAGCATCTTTTTTTGAAGAGTGCTTGACACAGTCTGGGAACAGAGTACAAAAAAAAGCTTTTATGGGATTGCTTTTTTTTTGTACTCTGTGAAGGTGTTCCCAAGATTTTCAAAGCAATTGGAGAAAGTGTCTTCTTTCTCATGGCCTTGTCAACCTTGGAGGGAGAGGATAGAGTTGGAAGGATTAAGTTCTCCTAAATGCCATAACAAAATCCACAAGCAGGAAGATGACTCCTACATTCTGAGATACTCTGTGCATGGTTTACATGGAGAGATGGATGAAGAGTGAACACAACACACCTTGGAACTGGAGCCTATATTAAAACACTTAATGAACTGCACAAAGGGAAGCAAACCAGTCAGACACTGTGTACAGGACTAATACATTCTTACTGCATTATAAATATTTGTATTTATGAAGATTAATGGACTGAAATATCTTAGCATGAAGTCTGTTGTTTATCCATGAACTGCAAACACAAGAGATAGCTGCAGTGTGAGTTTCCCCACACCGTCCAGTTAATGACCTCCACTCTGACCTTGGAAGTTGTCTTGAGGGAAAAGAGGAAATTTAGTCCAGATCATTTCTGGCTGTTTCCTGTGTAGACCCATGCAAGACACTGCTGACATTGCAATGTGAACCACTAGCAACAGCATAATCACAAATTTCTTAGTGCTTGAAACCTTAGATGTGCTAAGAACCGTAAAGTTAAAAGCCCAGAAGTTTTCAAACTAAATGCAAATCCTTGCACCAGTACAAGCATCGGGTCATCTTTAATGATCTGAGAAATATGCTATGTAGCTTAACTGAACTGAATTAACATTTGACTGTACCTGTACCTGTATGCATAACTGTGCTGCAGGAATCAAATCACTGTCTTAAACATTCTGTCAAGAATTTCTGCTAAGATAGGGTCTTTCGATGTATTCAGGGACAGAAAGAGCAATGTGAGAAGGTTAGGTGTAGTCTGCTGCAGGAAGATGCCAAATAAAGGGTTTAGTTATTGATTGCAGTTTGTGACTTGTAGTTTGTCCACAAGGGAAGGCCGAATACAAAGAAATACAATCAACACCTTTCTTTGTATCTGAATATGTGTGAAATCCCAGCCAGCCTCCCTCAGAAATGAGGTGCATCTACTTTATCCCCTTTATGGCTTATTTTTTTAATTGTGGTAAACATAGTCAGGTACCCTGACTTGGCCAACAAGCAATAGTTCATTAAGTGGTGGTAATTTAATTGATTTTCCTCACTAATGCATATCTTAAGATAGACTACCATTAAAGGAAGGGTTCAGAAGGTGGTTGATCCCCATTAAAACCCTGTGATTGTGCTCCTAGTTTCATAGTTTTACAGCCTGACCCCAGCCACTGCTGGATTCAGTTGTGGAACAGCATACATTATGCAAACAAAGAGGTGAGATGAGATGGAGGAAAATTTGTAGGAAATCCCAGAGGGTGGTGAGACTGAGGAATATAAAAACACTGGAAGAAAATAAAGAAAATATAAAGATACAAAAAGCTCTTGCTATGGTCCTCAGCACTGTAATATTCAAGTTTACACAGCCATTAACAGATTTATACTTCATATACCACTTTGGGGGAGGCAATAATTTTTCATGTTTTTGAGATAAGGAGCTATGGCACAGGGTGGTTTAACTCATGTTTCCAGTGCCTCCTTTGACTGACCCAGGAATTCAGCCTACATGTATGCAACCTCCCTAACAAAATCTAATGACAAAGTAGATCCATGTTTTGTCCTGCCTTGATAGAAGCTATTTCGGGACCAGAAATTTTGTAGCTGGAGTGTTTATAATATACACTCTATTGCTCTGTTGTGACTTTAGTTTTATGATTTATAGAGAGTAAAAAACACTAATGAAAGAAGACTGTGCATGTGTATGAATTATTAAAATTTAAATAAGATACACAGTACAAAAGCAGTACTATAGCTGCAACTATGCACTAACACATAATTGTAATTTGCTTAATAATTTTCAAGACAACTGGATATTACAACAGAGACAAGTTTTCAAGCAGAGGTTCCTATATAACTAGGTTTTTCTCTCTGTGTAAATGTAACCACGGAGAGAGTACACACAGACACGTGGCTGGTAACCATGACTGATGCTGTCTTGGTGGGCAGAGGGGAATGGGGCACAGTTGCAGAGATATGTCCATTGCAGCCTTTCTGTGTACTCTCTCTAACTAGAGTTATTTTTTTCTGTTACTGCTGCAAAGACCGGTCCTGGTACATCTTGATTTACCTGATCTTATTTGACAGGATGATGGTAAACCACATTACCTGCAGATATTTAGCATCTGCATTTGACTCTTGAAATGTCAAGGCAGGAAATACATTCTGTAAAGAAGCAGTTCCTTGGTTTCCTCCTTCTCACTTTAAAACATGTGTGATGGTTACAAAGTTCACTGCATCAATAAGAGAGGGGTTTTGTGTCAGGACCAATAAACAGACACAAAGAAATTATTAATCTCACAATGAATCTTACGGCATGGTCAAATATACCAATAAAAGTAGTATATTTTATAATTAAAATAATAAAATCATACAGAAAAACAAATATTTCCTCATCAGTCTTTTAGCCTTAAGCCTGATCAATTGAAATATTGAATATTTTGGAGGAACTGCAATAAGGGTTGATCAGGTCAGGGCAAAAAGATTGCAGTTTTCTAATTCTTTTGAATTTCAATATATAGAGAATATTTTTAAACTATTTGTGTCTTGGTATATGAATGAAATAAATGGCAAAAAAAGAAAAAAAGAAAAGAAAAGAAAAGAAAAGAAAAGAAAAGAAAAGAAAAGAAAAGAAAAGAAAAAAGAAAAGAAAAGAAAAGAAAAGAAAAGAAAAGAAAAGAAAAGAAAAGAAAAGAAAAGAAAAGAAAAGAAAAGAAAAGAAAAGAAAAGAAAAGAAAAGAAAAGAAAAGAAAAGAAAAGAAAAGAAAAGAAAGGAGACTTTCCCGCTCTTGCCACAAAACATCCCTCCTGACCCTGAAAAAATAAGCAGTTATGGAGCCAGAAAAAGGAAGAGGAGGCAGAAAGGAAATGAGGGGCAAAAAAAGAATAAGGAATGAAAATCATCAGTGAATATTTCTTTGGGCAGGTTTAGTAGGGGGTTTTTAATACTTGCTTCTACCTCCTTGTTTTCCTGAATAAGGGTGAATTTATTAGATACATGCCTGGATCTCTGAAATAAGTGTTGCAATGTAAAGTTAGAACAGGTTTTCAGTTTTTTAATATTTACATATGTAGTAAATAACATACCCCCCTATTTCAGCTCCGCAAAATTGTTCTGCACTGTGGATTTTACAATACCAGATTTCCTAACCTCTTCAATAAAGCATGGCCTTTTGTGTAAAAGAAGAAGAATCCCATGGTATTTAAAATATCTTTCTTCTGACCTTTCTTAAGGGTACATCCGATCTGCAGCACTGTATAATGTGTTAGCAGTAGGCAAGGCTACATCTTGAAAATCATTCAGAATTGATAACGTGTCCCTATGCACATGATCCTCATACACAATTTCTCTTTTCAAAGGAACCTGCTAGGGATCCGACTTTGCCATTTTAAAACTGACTGTTTGGGCTTTTTATTTTATCCTGGGCTTTTTAAAGGTTTCAGTGCTCAAAGTATTTATAAAATAACAAATTAAGGAGATAATACCACTGTGGGCTACACAGAACAATGCAGGGGCCAATGCTGCCAGAGCATAAAAGATTCCCTAATCTGTATATCTGAGCCTACCGCCTCCGTGACTATATCTGATAGGCAATATACACTGCCTCTCGTTTTCCTTTCTTTTTTAAAGAATTTCAATAGTCTCTTAAGCTTTCATATGAAAAACGCAGAAGCAGGGCATATATCAAGATGAAAGGATATGGTTGAAAAAAGTCACCTTTCCATTTTTATTGCTAGCATTTCTTTTTTCCTTTGTAAACTTTCTCTGTCACAGGCAGTTATATGAATATACTGGCAGTCCAGTTCTTTTCAACAGCATTCATTTGAACTGATCCATGATAGATTTATATGGTCATAGATTCTTCATGCTGAATTTATTCTTTATATTTCTATAAATTAATGCTATTGCTATCGAAGACAACTCCTGACAATAGGCTTCCCTGTTCAGGACCAGCATTTAATGTTTTGTGTGTACTAGTGAATTCCCTATAAAAGAACTCTACTCTATACGATATAAGAGCTCAATCCAATACTGAGTTTTCTTCTTCTTCTTCTTCAAAAAAAAATCACTAGAAGGAACAATTCATGATAGAAAAATGACTAGCTCGACAGCACATAAGATTGTTTTATGAAAACATTTTAGCACTGATACCCACATCTTAGATGCAATCCACAGCTGATGGCAAGGCATCCTTGTGTCTGTTCCCACTGCATGTAATTAGCTTCTAACACATATCCACATCACGCGTTTTAAATCTTCCTTTCATCTTTCTACTGGAGTACTGATGTCTCCAACAACGGCTTCTTAAGCAAGCATTTTATGACAGATGCTCTACATAGTCATTTTATATCTGTGGCATCAATAAAGCAATAAAACTTAATTGGTTACTTCAGCACGAAGAAGTTTATTTCTGACACCTTGAAGCTGCAGATTGACAGGCAGGTTCACTTGAGGGGAAAAGGAGGGAAGAGAGCGTGGGTCAAAGCCAATATTGCATTATGACTTACCCCTTAAGGTTCTGGCTGGGTAATCACTCTACTGCTAGATGAATCTTACCTCAGTTTGATGGTGGTGCCATACCTGTGATGTGCCAAGCCAGACCAGCACAGCTGACCACAGCTGGGGCAGTGCTTCAGAGGTTTACATTCTGGTCCTGTTTGGCCAGTCACAGAGTCCCAGTAAAACAGTTAAGCACTTAAGCACATTAAAGAATGTGTTAATATAGATGAGTCAGCGGGACTTCTGCCCTAAAGTGCAGTATTCTGTAGGTGATGGGAAGCAACAGATTAATTTAATCGCTGATCCTATAGTCCCCAAACCCCATTGGTTCTGGTTTCTAATGAAGCTAAAAGCCTTCCACAGCTCTTTAAAAAGGGCGTGTGTTCCCTCATGTGATGCTTATGTTGATAAGAAGGAGCAGTCCTGGCTATTCAAACAAATATGAGGAAGATGGTTACATGCAAAAATAGCATTCATCAAAGGCATGTTCCGAACTGCTCCAGATTGCAGAATGCAGCATTTCTGTTTATATTTCTGTAACACTTGAAAAAGCTTTCTTTCATAATTTTTAAAAGGGCAGTACAGGTGTCTTCTATATAATATTAAAGTAAACGTCTTGCTATAGTTTTGCAAATATCCATAGGATGGCCTCTGATTGAAACCAAATGAAAACAAACCAAACCCAGGAAATTTATTTTCTGAATCATAGAAGGAAATGTGTCTTTCAGTGAATGTATATCATCCCATCCTCAGCTTTTGTTCTTATGTTAATAAATTATCAGGATTTTATTTCCTGTTCATTTCTTGAGAAAGAAGATGAAAACTAAAATGTGGACAGAACGAAGCTGATTTAGAGATAGCGACTGGAACGTTCAATACACATTGACTTATGACTAGAGTTTGTGGCTATTTCTTGTCTCCATTAATCTGTTAATTTAAGCCATGTATTATGCAGCAGTGTTACTTGGATTATGATGGGGCTTCTGCAAAGGTTCATGTTGGAGGCAGGATTTTTACACTAAGTTAACACATCTCATTGCTGCTGAATATGAGGGGGGAGGGGGGGTGTTGGCAAGCTGCAGCTGGGAAAATTGCCCATGTAGTCCTGAACTTCTATAATACTGACCTCAAGTCTCATCTGTTTTCATGACCCTCTTACTACTTTTGTCTATTGATGGGTGCATTCAGTACACTTGAGTAATGCCAAAGTGATAGAGCTGTGGGCAAGCAAACCCAAAAGTAACAACTGTCCTCTCCAGCCTGGCAGCTAAGCAGGGGCTGGAAGTGCAGTAACACTTCCCTGCTGCTTGTGCGGACCACAGGAACTACAGGGGTAGACCAAACTGCTGCTGTGGCCAAAATGATTGTCTTCATCGCCCGTTGCCCTCACTTCTCCCCCTAGCCCTTCCTCTCCCCCAGCCCAGGCTACCATCTGCTTTGCAATAGGGAGCTGTATGATAAAGCAGACCCTCAACCACTGCTGGACACGCTGCAAGCCCGTGGCTCTCCTGGAGGGCCCAAAGGTTCAGAAGATGTTGCCGGTACCATGGGCTTTCTGCAGCCCCTGGATGGGAATGGATGGCAGTGCAGCACTTGCCTTGTTGCCCGTTCTTAATGGCAAGGGCTTAAGTCCCTTCGCACCAGAGAACTTGTTTGTGCACACCCATGTGATGCTCAGTGAAATGACACTGATAGAATGGTGTCTATTGCTCTATAAACCTCTGGAAAGGAACAGTTTTGTGAGGCTTGCTGGCGGAAAAGGCACATACATGAGAAAGTATTAAAAAGCATGTAGATGTCTATGTAGATCTTTCAATTAGAAATACGGAAATGTTTTGGTCAATAGCTTGTGACCATCTGTACCCTCATCCTGCTCCTCAACACTCCAAAACAGGTGTTCCCTTCAGCTGTGCCTTTTTTCCAAAGCAGAACTTTTAAAATCAGAAAGCACAGGCCAGGGCTTGATTTCATTACTGTGAACAGGACCAGGGGCTGTGGTGTTATTCGCCAACCATCTGAATAACTAGATAAAATTGATGGTTTCCTTACGGTTTGATTAGATTTTGTGTCAGTTCTTACAGTGACAGATTTAGAGAAAAGTAATAAAAAGACCATGTAATTTAAAAATCAATAATGTGGAGGGGAGGGAATGCAGACTGGGAAGTTTTGCGTAGCAGGTAACATTGTATTGCGATGTTTAGTTTCTTCTTTTATCCTTTTTTATTTATTAACCTTTAAACAGATTTCTAGGGATTTTTATCTTTTATAATGACTACAGCCCTTTTGCTGAGCTCATTTCCATTACACAATGTTATTTCAGCTGCTAGGCAAGGAGATAATGTGTCCTTCATTAAAAATAGCTAGAAAGAAGAGAGTAGCATACCCCCCCTTAACAAGCGTTTCTTGTCCCTTATCTTTTTTTTTTTCCTCTCCTTTTTTTCTTTTTCCTTAACGTGCTACTCAGATCTTTTGTCTGTGGAGAAGTTTGATTATGCCTTAATCCAAATGGCCAGTTCAATCTATTTTAATCCAATTAACCGATTCAAACTATGCTGGGTGTCATAATCCATTTCTTAATCCAATTAGCTGTTGTCATTCTGACTGTGGGTGAGGACTTTGCAGAGCAGAGGCTGTTGTTTGTTTTCAACTTCAGAATGCAACATAGTGTTGCAAGCTAGTTCAGACCATTTCCCTGGTAGCCCAAACAAGGAATGAAAGCAAAAGATGTCAGCAGAGTTTGCATCCTTCCTGGGTTTGATCTGTTTTATCAATAATTAAAATTAGTAGGACTTGATCCTCATGATCAAATTAGATTTGTCTCTTTGATTTATTTTTTTTTCCATGAAACAGAATTTAAATATACCACTTGCCAGACACTGGCAAAAATGACTTTTAAATTTAGCTGGTTTAGCTTGGGGTGCTCAGCTTGAGATGGTTCAAGGCTTCTCTGTATTTTATGAAAATCCAACCCCTTTTAAGGAAATGCAAAGTGACTCTCTCGGTTCCATAATCAGTTGTGAAAAACTTGCCCTTTGTATTTTCCCTTTTCAAGCTAGTAGGCTGAGCAGTCCATCCAGGGAAATGCAAGCTTGGATCTCATTGAAACACTTTAATTACTTTCCTGTCTGACCGAGCCTAGAATATTTATGAACATATCTGGTAATTTCAGCATTATAATCAATTCTAGTTATTGAATACTAATTTTCCAAGTCATATTGTTTAATTTTTGCTTTTACCCAACACAGAAAAAATGCTGAGTTTTTCAGAGTTCACATTTTATGGAGCTCAGAGAGATACTTGCTTCATTCTCTAATGCAAGTTTCTTTAATGCAAGTAGAGAGATGCTACTGACTCCATATCTATAGTCAAAAATATCATAGTGGACACAGGGTCTTTCCAGGGCTTTTTGCTTTGTTAAAATCATATTCACCTTTATAAAGGCAACTACACTTTCCAGTTTGATTTTCCTTTAGACAAGTCATATAATCTGATCTGAAAAGGACTTGAAGTCCTTTTCTGTGAAAAATCAGAAGAGTTAAGTTGCTACTGGATTGTGAAAAACTCCACAGACTGAATTTATGGTGTAAATATATACTTGAAACATGAATCAAAACCTGTATGAAGTGTACACGTCAACAATATATGCTTCTTTTACAATCATTTCCTTGATTCTGGCATCTAAGAATATATACCTTAACTTTGCTACAGTGAGATTTTAAAAATAAATTTGAATCCTCCTTTTTCCCCAGCATAAAACCCCCAATGTTTTCTATATAAACTATGTATATGGCAAAGTTAAAAAAAAAACCAAACCCCCCCCAAAAAAAAATCCACCCCCAAACCCCTTTAGCATAGAGGAAAGGGATAACTGTAATCAAGCAGAACAAAAATTCCTTCTCAGAACTTCAATAGACAGACTGCTTTTCTGTCTTATTGTCATACTTTCTCTATATGTGACATTGATATTTTCTCATTATGAATCTAAGTCATGTAAAAGGGTTGGAGATGTGGAACATTTAATCATTCAAAACTGGCCATGAGACTGGTGAGATGTAACGCCACAAGGGAAAACATTATATGAAATCATCAACTTGCAAATAAAACCAGACTTTCATTGAAATATTTCATGTTAATATAGGAATGTTCATGTTAATATAGGAATGTTCGTGTTAATATAGAAATTATTTGGTGCTGGTGTCTAAATCAGGGATTCTCCAAGGACATGAAGGTGGTAACATGCCAGGCACCTCCATGGATCCTAAACAGTGCTCATGTTTCTGGAGGTCCATCGCATCAGTCTGTAACGATACTGGAGACTTACCAGAGCGATAAAAGGTGGGGTTCAGCTCCAGATTAAGGCTCATAAATCAAGTATATGCATAGCTATCTATGGGCTATGGACCTGCACCTGCCTGAAGGTTGGTCTCAACATATATGGCAGAGATGATCACAAAGACTGTTGGACGTAATCACAACATGTAAGTAAGAAGTTGAAGCCCTCACAGGGAATGTGCCTTTTGGCCACTGGTTTGCAGTGATGTTTACATGAAGGTCCTCCATTTCCTTCAGATCATACAGTATCTTTCTGTGCTGTTGAAGCTTCATAAACAAGTTATTTTCAAGAAGAATGTACAAGGACACAGTAATGGAGGTTAGCTGCAGCTATGAATTTTATGAACAGTTTGATGGAAACCACATTAAATGGCAACATCAGCCCACAAATCAGCTTTGCAATGCTCTTACTCCAATCTGGTGTTGAGGGTGATTCACTGTGAATTTGCTTTTCATGGCCACCATTTCATGCAGTGTCATTTATCAGCATACCAGCCACTTGTGCTGCAGAAAACTCTGGCGTTATGTTTTAACAGTGTTAACAACTAGCATTTTTACAATGCTGCTCATGTTAGCAAAGTAAGTACTGTAAATAACATTGCAAAGCCTGCAGTAATTGCCCTTTTTGTAATGTGCCTGTTCACTGTGCTATCACCCAAGCCATAAAGCTGTCACATCCTGACTCTCCATGCATTGTATCTTAGCAGTGTAACACAATTTCTACCCAGGCCAAAATGGGTCAAAACGCAGCCTAAAGGTGATCCACAAGCAGAGGAAGAGCTGGACGGTACAAGGAAGAGAAAGAGTCCCCTTATTAGTGGGGAAAAAAGTCTTCTCTTGAGAATTATGCCTCAGAGAGGTACAGAGGAAAAATAAAGTAGGCTGTTAGAATGTGTAATATTAACTATAATGAAACAGACAACTTTGGGTTTTTTTTTTTTTTGACAAAATAGTAGTATCCCAGCATCCTGTGGCTTCTGTCTGAATGAATATAATCTGTTTTCAGGTCTTTGACTGTGCCCTTACTGGCAGTTCTCCCACTCAAAGGCTGGGGCTGAAATAGGGTTGGACCCTGTAGTTCCCATTTCCCTGCAGTCATGCCAAGGTAATATATGACTGACAGCATCCTAGAAAGCATCAAAGAAAACATGCTTTAAACCACTAAATGCAGTATATATTTATATGAAGCTTTCCCCTACAGCTTGCTATGCCCTTTTCCTGAAAAGACACCAACATCTTAGGCTTTTTCTATAGAATCTGTTTCCTTCTGCCTCCCTCTCTGCTTAACCCTTCAGTCTGTTTCCCTAGCCATATTCTAAGAAGGATCCTATCTTTTCTTCTCAGAAGACTTTTAACTGCTCATTAGCATGTACATTTTCAAGTTCTGAGTTTGGAAAAATAAACATATATCTTATTAGCAGACAGGTTGCCACGCCCTTGAGGTTAATAATTTTGCCCATTATCTTTGAAGAGGTGGCCTAAGTATTTGTTCTGGGAAGCCAAGTGTTGCTTCCTAATTAGTTTTCTATGCATCCCACTGTAATTTAAATCAATATACTTACAAAGAAAATTCCTGAACTCAGTACAACTTCACTGACTGGTCATATAAGGCATTCACTGTAATATTCTTAAAGTAGTCACGTATTTTGTTTGATTCTACAAAATGAGATCAAACTAAGTGCACTTTAGCACAAAACAGCAAGCTTTTTTTTTTTTTTTTTTTTTTTTTTTAATCCTTTGAAGGCAGTATTGTATCCCTCTTTTGCACAGAAAGAAGTTGATGACCTTGCCAGAGCACCTTGCTGTGGAATAGGGCCCCTTTGCACTGTCAGTAGAAATATACGTGTTTAGATCTAGAGGTCCCACGTTTAATTCTTGCTATTGATAATTTATTTTTGCTTGCAGTAATACAGCTTACTACTTCCATACTTCAAGATGAAAGTAGGGAGAATTTTTTGAGTTTCAAAGCAAACAAAATTGAACAACAGTTGTTTTTAAATACTTAGATCTTCAATACTTATGAAAGTCATAAAAATCACAGGAGATTTTTAGCGGAAGAGCAAAATCTACATGGTAAGAAGAGCTCTTGAAAGTACACATGGTCCACCAGTTCACATATAGCAGCATACTAAATGTCTAGGTTAGCAAAAACTACAAGACATCTACTAGGGCATCACTACAGGATGTTTAGGAGATGTCTAGACTACAAAACTCCTCTGAATCTCAACATATTACCTAAATGGAAAGACCAAACCCCATAACTATGAAGCATACAAGAAAAGAGTGCAAAATTTAGGATGAACAACTCTAAAATAATCAGTTAAAAGTATTTAATTCCTGGATTTTATGTTCTTTATATAATTTTTAGAGAGTCTGAGGTTGGTGATAAGAAGCAACAAGACAAATAATCATGCTATTGGTTATTGAGTATTTTTAACCAAAGCATTCTCCAGAAGAGTTATATTACCTATATACTTTGAGCTTGATTAAGGTGTCTAAACATAAATGTCTAGGCTTCTTAAGAAGCCTGGGGATATAGAAAACATCTATGGGCTCTGCAAGTAAGGCAGAACACCAGAGGAAACCAGGAAACCCTTCTGAACTGGCAGCTGGGGTGTGTGTAGGACACCTTAAGTGACATACAGTAGATATTAAGTTACATCTAGGAAATGTATATCCTGTATATACATGTATAGAATACTAAGTATAGTTGAAAAACGTAATTGAGTCCTTTATGTGCAGCTGTATCTGATAGAAAAAGAAGGGAAAAAATCCCATATACAGAATATTAAAATATACATATATATCCTTACAGACTTGTTGCTGGAACAAGTGGAATGACTTCCTCGGATTTCACAAGGAACTAAACCAGGCTTTAACATATTGAATAAATAGTAAGTAGCATAAGTGATTCACTAGCCTTCTTGAGCCATGCACAATTTCCAGACCAAAACTGTTTTTCCACACTTCTCTCTATCTAAAATAAAAAAAATTCTACCATGCTTTTGTTTAGCTAATTAAATATGCTTTTAGCATTGTTGTTCTGTTGTGTGACACTGATGCTTGATATTCAGAATTCAGCTTGCTCTGTGATGTTGGTGAGCATTCCGCGTTAGATGACCAAGCAAGTGTAGAAAAGTCAACTAAGCTATTAATCTTTCAATTAAAGAATCGAAAATTTAAATGCAGCAGAGAACACTAGAGAATTTGAGCAGCTTTTGCTTGCTTTTAGCTGTGAAATGTGTTCAGAGACGTGGTATTGTGAATGGCCATGAATAGAAGGCTGCTACAAAAAATGGCATGTAGGTGCTCCCCAAGCATTTGTATCACCATTAAGTCCCAAAGAAGTTTCCAGGCAGTTTAGTTTAACTTTCTGAGGTTTCTGGATAGCCTTGAGATAGTGTTTATTGCTGATATCTAAAAACTGAGCTGTCTTTTTTTTCCTCCTTAGCAAAAGGACTACGTGCATAAATACAGTACATGATAAACGCTATTAAACAGGCTGTGGTTAGGAGGGAAAAAAAAAAAAAAAGAAAAAAAGAGTCTGCATATTCCTTTCCTGGCAGCTGCACTTGGGCCAGGTTGAACCATTGGAAGGTGGGGAGAAGAGGTAATTGCTTCAGGAAAAGAACCCAAAGAAAGATTTGACAAAATCTTCTGGATCTGAAGTGTGGATACAGCCTGAAGATATGTCCAAAATAGCAAATTTTAAAGCCTTGGGTCAATTCTTTGGAAATGGATTCAGTTTTGAATGCAGTGTTAAGATGTTAGCCCAGTCTCTGGCATGGTTTGTTAATTAAGATGAGCCAGACACTATTCCAAATAAACAGTTTGCATGTGAAGAGTTTGCATTTTAGAGACCAGCAGAAATCAACAGTGCTGGGGTAGATCCTAAGAAATGCTGAGTCCAGGTAGACAGAGGATCCATTTTGTACAGTATACTGTCTCTTTTATATTGATTCAACAAAACCAAGTTGACAAGGGATAAAAATGGATAAAAAGCAAGTAGCTATCACACCTTTTGCAGGATGTGTGAGAGCTTGGGTTAGGGAGAGAAGAGTATATGTTGTTATGTCTCTGCTTGTTTAATGAAAAATCTACAGAATATAATAAACCTCATTTCCATGAAATTAGCATATGGGTAAGGCTTTGTAGGATCTAAGAAAGGCACTTTGTTTGAACACATAGGGTATCAAAATTCTCATTTGAAATCTTTAATTAACTTTTCCCCCTCTTCATTATCAATTACTTATTTCAACTATTCATAGCCTCAATAAGCTTCCTCTGGTGGCTAAGAGATAAGACATTTAAGAAATAAAGAATCAAGTCAGTGTTGCTTTTATTTGTATTGCATTTGAATTTGACCAGAATGCTTTGGGGTTTTTTAACAAAGATTCAAGTGAACAGAGTACTAAAGCTGATTTGGCTATGTACTTCATGGGGATGAAGAATATGATTGTTCACATGTGGTCTCTGAAAGAAAGCTTGATAAACATGCATGGACTGAGATTTTAATGTCATATAATGCACACAAATTTTCTCTGGGTATTGTTTTAACAGATCCACATGAAATCTCTCAGGATGTTCTATTAACAGATGAAACCTTGGAATGAAATTGAGGAAATGTAGGAAGTTATTTGCATATGACTATAGGTGAGTCACTTGGAAACCCCCCCAATCTTCATGTGAGTTTTGGTGACTCGTGCACTCTCTTAGCAAGTAAATATGGTAACCTACATGATAATTTATATATACATAAAAGCCCTTGTTCATGGTATTATGTTGCCCATTTCCTTACTTGCTCCATATAAAAAATGTATCTATTACAATTTACAAGTCTGATTCACTAGCTTATGGTGTAGAGATGTAATTGTTTCAGTCTTGAAAATTCTGAAGACCCCTCAGAGAACTGAACAAAATTGTAAATGTCACAATTGGACAACCCCAAATAGCTTGACTTTGTAGAGCCTGGAAGACTACAGAAGCTGAATGAGAAAGATGCAAGTACAGCAGATGACCCCAGGGTGGCTGTGAGCTATGAATGTGACACAGTCATCAGGAAAGCAAACTGAGATCTAGGATGTGTTGTGAAAAGTATTTCCAGGAGAAACTGAGAAGTACTAGTACCACTGTAACATTCATCTTATGCTATAACTATGCAAATAATTAAACAGGACCAAGACATGGGCCAATCTGTGATGCATGATCAACCCTCCTTTCAATTGCTATTACAGCCCTTGCATGTTTTTAGTTTAGGCCAATTAGCACTTTCCCAGGTAGTGCCTGGGCATGGCCCAGGGTCTAATGTGGGCTGGGGACCATTTGCAGAACAGTGCTGAAAACCAGGGGAGTGCATTTACCTGTATAGAAGTAAGCCATGCCACATCAGCTGACCTCCTTTACATATAGTGTATTTACCAATACAAGCCTGGTCATCTCAGTGAAATTAATTAATTCATTTTAATGAAATGCTCTGATGATCCACAGTCAGGAGAGATGCATTCAGTCTACAGAGAAAAGACACGGGGATGACCAAGGAATTTGAGAATTTTGTTTTCAAAAGTGGTTAGAAGGGTTTGGTTTATTTAACTTCACAAAAAGTTTGCCTAAAAATAGTATACCTCAGAGAAATAAAAGATATATCTTCAGTGAAGAATACCATTGGCATAAGAACAAATAAGTGTTAGTGACTATGAGTATTTTCATCTTGTGTGAAAATTATAACAAGGCTTTTCTATTCTCTGTGGGAGTGAATGCTCATTTGAAGCAGATTTCCATTTGGAGTAGTGGACAGAAGGTAAACTTCATCTTCCAAATGGTAAGATCATGGATGAGATTACACCATTTGCTTGGTACTTGTAATAAGTGTCTGGACTAAGCTGAATGATTCCATCCAGTTCTCAGCTCTGTGTTATTGGATATTAAAATTATTGGTCAGCCTATGAATGTTTAAAGCTAATTTTTGAGGCAAAATAGCAAATAATCTCCTTCCACATTTAGACTGACAACTCTCAGTTTGAATTTTGACTACTGTAAAATTCATAGTTCCTTGTAAAAATTTTGGAAATGTGGTTATAACTTCTGTAAATATGATTTTAAAATTCTGCTTCAGGGTAAGTTTTTTCCTTGTTTTACCAACTACTGAGAGTTTGGTGTTCACCAAGTGAAATACACCAATAAGCTCACAACTGGTAACTTTTCTGCACAACGTAGAAGTATCTTTCTAAAATGTCTTCCTTTTCAGTTCTGATTTTTGACCTACCATTTATTTTGGTCTACAGTGCGGTCAAATACTGTGACCAGGGATTATGCATTAATGAAATGGGATTAAAAGTAGTTTTCAAAATAGAAGTCTTTACCATGGTCTTCTCTACCCTCAGGTTTTCAAACACTGTCCATGACCGGGAAGACAAATAATTTATTTATTTTTAAATAAATAAAGGAGATTTTCAGCTAGTCACTTTACTCTAGGGGCTTGAACCTTAGGATAAACACTATAGAACTATGAGACGTGCAACAAAATTGTTATGGCAGGCAGCCCAGTTGTCTTGCAGTCATCTGAATTAACCATTGGTAGATCACATTTAGCTTTGACAAATTTAGTGGAACAGATGAATTTTCAGCTCAAACTCAGAGGCTCAAGAGAACTCTTTTTCCTTGGAGGAAACCTTAGTTGAATCTGTTTCTTGCAAACTCGGTACTGGAATGGAAGGACAATTTTAGCAAAAGAATAAATGAGCACAGTGTTAAATTCAGATGAACAACGTATAGTTTTAGTGACAATTACCAAACGTGCTTATTGTTAGAAAACAGAGAGTGAATGAATCCCTTGTTTATGGAAAATTGGCACATGCAGTGTGTAGCTCATGACATAATTTATAGAGTTTTCTGTAGAGTCCTGGTAATTATTACTGAACTATTCATTATTGATCTCATTTGGAATGTTAATGAATTTAAATCCAGCTTGTTGAAATGTAAAAACAACCACAAAAAATCTATTGTTTTTGGGCAATTCTACACTCACTGAAGCCAATGGAAATGTTCCCACTAATGTCAAGAAATACTAGAGCTATCTAATCCATCTCACTGTGGCTCCATAGTTGTTTTTATGCCTGCTGAGTTACTGTTTAACTCCATGATGTCTTTAGTAGCTTGTATGTTGCAGGGTCTATGGTAGCATACCTAGGCCTGCCTCATCCGCTGTCGGAAGGGTCTCAGCCCAAATGCTATGGACAATTTAACTAGGATCTGGAGAAATCTCATTTTCCTAATCACCTCAAAAATTAAAAGTCTACAACATTAGTCATGGTGACTTCTGCATCACAGTGAAGTGCAGATAGAACATGTGAGTGAAAGTACTCTGGACATTTGTTAGTAGAAGACTCCTTGACCCTAAACACACAGGCAGTAAAATGTATTCTTAACAGATGAAAATCAATGGTAGAGAAATTTACGTTGAAAATAATGTGCATATTTTAAAATCGAGAATGTGCTTAACTATCAGGGCAGATTGCCAATGGACATGGAGATTTTTTCTTTCTTCATGTTGTCAAGTAAGATGGCACATGTCCAAACATGTATGCTAATTCAAGTTGCATATAGCTGGCACTGAACGTGGAAATTACTGAACGAGGTTTTATGGGGTTTTATACACAGAATGGCAGATTCTGTTGTGATTTTTTTGCCCTTAACACTAATACTCTGAGAATAAGCTTTTTTTTATAATCTGGATGATAACATTATTCATATTTAGATCATTTGTCATAATGATTGTCATGCTCTTATAGCTTCATAATGACATAATTTCAGTTGCCAAACAGACAAAAGGTAAGTAGCAAGAATTCTTTTCCCTTCTCGTTTTGTATTCGTGTGTTTTCCAGTGCAGTGAAAAACATGGTTGTCAGCCTTTGAACATCTGTTCTGAGCAGTTTATTTTTATATTCTCTCCCCACGAGGAGAAGCATGTTCAGTGTCTTGTTTTGTTAAGTAATCTTTTTTTAAATTTTTTTTTTAATATTTTTTTTTTTTTAGTGGAAAGGGAGAGAAGAAGTTTCTTAGCAAGGAATTGTTTTGATGGCTTTTTAATTCTATTTTAGCATCCACGTTGCTTGACATTGTTGTTAGGAATAGTTTGAGGCTTATGCTGCACATGCTGAAGAAAGCAGTTAGGTTTATAAGAGCTTGGGTTTTGGCCTTAAATCCCATCATCTTGGACTACTCCTTTCCCGAGAAAACTTGACCGTGCCACAGGATTGACTGCATATGAAATTGTAACTGGGTATGAGTGGGATACACTAGATCAGATGGGACATATTAGATCAAAACAAGAAGTTGAACCTAAGTCAGAGGTGGGCCTTGTGGAGTTGAAGGCTAATGGTGTATGGGGCTGCACCGGAAAGGACGTAGCCAGCCAGTCCAGGGAGGGGATTATTCTTTTGTCTATCTGGCATTTGTGAGGTTGCGTCTGGAGTGCTAGGTCCAGTTTGGGTCTGTCTATCACAAGATAGATGAAGGAGCAAGAGGCTGAGGAAGCTTTGTTTGACACTCTTAGAGAAGGCAAGACTATGGGGAGAACCAGACTGCTGTGTTTAGCTAAACTGAGTGGGTGGTTGCAGAGAAGGTGAAGTCAAATTTCTGAGAGAGGTTCATAATACGCAAGGATGAGACCCAACAGTTAAAAACTGCAAAAAGGGAAATACTATTTAGTGCTAAGTAAAAAGAAATCACCAAAGGATGGTAAAAAACTGAAGTAGGTGGCTCAGAAGGGTTTTGAAATCTCTGGCTTTGGAGATACACAAAATTTGTCTGGACAGGGGCTGAGCAACCTAACTTTGGAGCTGGTCGAGCTTTGATTTGAAGTTTCTCCTGAGGTCTCTTTCACCTTAAATCATTCTATGATTCTAAATACAAGTCCAAAAATAATCATAAGGCTTTTGAATCACAACTGACTGATGACTTTACAGGGTTGGAGCATGTACAGAAACGTCTTGGTCTGGCCCATAACATGTCATTTAGATATAGTTATGGGCAAGGAGTGTGAAGTCCATTATATTAGAACAAACTGTTAACAATTTATCAGATTTGGTTTTCATGATAAAACTTCATGTAGACCTTTTCATTCCTGTCCTTCAGCTATGTTGTATCACAAATAAAGGGATCAAGAACTTGGACATCCTTACGTAGTCTATGGAAAGGCAAAGGAAAGCCTGGGGGACATAGCTGATATGTTTCCAGTGGCCTGCACTGTTGAAATGAGATGTAGCATTCTTCAGCAGCTGAATTCCTGTAAGCACTGAAATAGTATGACCATTTACATTGAACACTGAATCACTGCAGTCTAAATGAGAAATGACAAAAGCATGAATAACTGAGGCCAGGTCATTGCCTTCCAGGAAATACTTTTTTAGCCAGCTGGAAAGAAAGCTTTACTGGTGGATGCTGTTATGTAAGCCCTGAGCATCAGTGAATAATTTGATGTGCTTTCATAGATTTAAGGCCAGACTGAGCCATCAAATGAAGTATTTTGAGCTGCTATTGGCACTTTTCCTCATAACATGGTTTTTTTTGAATGGCAATGGATATTCATTTGTAAATATTAGCAAAAATATTAGAAAATCCATCACAATGGTCAGCTTGTTACTGTAGTTAACCATCCTGATTTTTATCATCTACACTTCCATTTCAAATTTCAATTTGCCTAGATTTAGCTTCACAACACCGACTCTTTTATGCCTTTCTTTCTTACATTAAAGAGCCTGATAGCATTCATAACTGTGTTCTTCTGAAGGTACTTCTTCAAGTCTTGCCTCAATCTTCTTTCAAGTCTTTCAATAGATGACTCAGATAATTTCACAGCTCTTTTTTGAACACTCTTAAATTTTTAAATCCTTTTATTATGAATATGGAATCATATGATCCAGTAGTTGTATCCCACTACCAGTTTTGCTCCACACACTATCATGTGTTTGCAGAATTAAAATAGCTTTCTCACAGGAGTAAAGTGTTTGGCATTTCTTTTTTTCCCCAACCAAGAACCATGCCATACATATACAATAACATTTTAATGGGAATTTATGTTGGATTTGTCTCAATTATTTTCTGAGTCACTGGTTACCAGGTTAGAGACCGTCATTCTGCAAGTGCAGAGTTCTTTTCCCTGTTCCTTGGTGACATTGAATTCTATGGAAAGACATAAAAATTATGAAGGCAGTTCCCCAAGCAATTTAGCTAGCTCTGACTTCAGCATCCTCTCCATCTCATTCACTGCCATTCCAAATAAGCATGGAAAATTTCAAGATATTTTTATAACCAATTACTTCAAAGTGACTTTGAGTCCCTTACTGAAGAGGACAATTAGTGTCCTCCACACTCTGGATCCAGGTGGAACACCACTAAAACCAAATGCCTTTGGTGGCTATTGCTCACTGGCAGCTGTGTGCTGAGGCTTGTTGATTATTACTGTTAAATAAATGAAATGTTAATTCATTTAGGAAGTGTTACCGGTGTTGTATTGCATGATGCTAATTATTTGACAGAATGATATGCAGTCCAAAAATTGTTACAGAAGTCTAGGGGAGTGCTAATTCAGTGTGCTGGAGTGAGGACCTCCTTAAACCAGCACTGAACAAGCTGGCTTCAGAAGAAAAAGCAGAATGGTACTGTACCTTGGCTATTTAATCCTTCTGAAGGGGAAGCTGATCAATATGGATATGAAGTTGTACAGATAAATCTATGCAACTCTGGTACTGGAGTGCCTTCCAATGATGCATTATCAACTCGTCTGGAATCAGGGATATGTAAGAATGTAATATCTGCACATGATCTTTATCAACCAAAATTCTACACTATCAAAGTTAGATAAATTAAGAAGAGGAATTTTTTTTCACATAGCCACTTTAGTTGATTAAATCCAGAGCCAGATTTTCTAGGGTTTCTGCTGAGACTTAAGACTGACCAACTAACCTGATTTTAGCTGTATCATTCTGCCTTACCATTTGATATATTGACACAATCTTAGCTATTTTGAGGCTTCCTGGCATTTTCTGAATGTGTATATATATATATATACAATCTTTATTAGAAATTACTATTAGGAAGCCACAAATTTCCTTAACCAGCATTTGTGTGACCCTCTGTTGCAAGTTTTCTAGGTGTCCTGAATTGTTTATCCCAAGTAGCTGTTGTCTAACTTCTTCCTAAGGCTTATTAATAGCCTAGAAATTGCTTCCCTGTCCTCGTATGGTATGAATGCAACACTCTGTTTCTTTCCAAATATAGACAAAGTATTTATTAAAAACCTCTGTCCTTCCTGTATCATCATTGATAAATTTAGAATCTTCATTTGGTAATAGGTCTTTATATAATTTATTTTGATCCCAATCCACTTTCAATATTCTTTTTAAAATGTCCTTAGCTCTCCTAGTCTGTGTATTCTGTTTTAAGATAATTTTGGCAATTCACAGCTCTTATGTTTACTATTTCACTTTTTTCCACCAATTATACTTTCCTTAAAATTTTGTGTTCTTGTCCTTGCCAAGGACAAAAAAAAAGAAGTTTGTCTTGTGAAAAAAGACAAGCTTTTAGTTAAGGTTCTTCATGGTGGCACCAGGAAACTTGAGGGTTTTATTAGGGTTTTTTCCTGTCAACATTTTTCCTTCTAATCAGTTTTTTTCTTAGTTTATTCAGATTTTGAATATAAACTGTTTTGGAGCATTATGCATTTTGTTTATATACCAGTATTTGGGCAGTGTTTGTTCTTATTGAATATGATATCATGATCCCCAGTTTCTAGGCAACCGCTAACTTCCAATACCATGGTTATTCAGCTTTATCTGGCACAGTGAAGTCCAAAACTGAGTTACCTTTTCTTGCTGCAATCACTTGTGCATTATAAAATCATCATGCATAATTCTAGAGATTCTGAGGAAGTTACGCTATGACCTACATGAGATCACCAGTCTGCGTTTCTGAAATTCAAGTCCTTGTAGCAGCGTGATATCTCTTCTTGCACACGATCAACAGATACTTGGGAAGAAATTATTCTCATAATTTAGAGAACAGTTACAGGCAGTGACGGGTTCTCTCTGCTAAGCTGTTAAGTAGCATTCTGATCTATGTGCCTTCATGATCTTTGAGTAAAACTTAAACAGTTAGCAGTACCTTTAATAAAGAGTTCAGATTCTACCATTCCATTATCCATTCTACCATTATAAAACAAATTGTAACAGTTTTCATGTGCCAATTATGTGAAGCATCTTAACAAGTTGTGACAATGCCAATTATATCAGATTTTTTCTTCATCATTAAGTATTTCTAAATCTCTTATTGAGTACTCTTTTCTTACATGGAGCCTGTAATAACGACTTCCAAGTTGTTGAATACCTATTTGTATCCATACATGCTGCTTAGTGCTGAAAATTAGGTGCCTGGGTCATGTACTCTGCCCTTAATTGTGCCCATCCTGCTTGCTATAGTGCTGAAAATATCTAAAAACAGATCATGGAAGAAGCCTTTTCATCATCTACATCTTAAATCATATTTAGAGCCAAGTCTAAAGATGAAATTCCAATACTTCTGCTGCTGCCAAGCTCAGGACTGTCTTCAAAACCAGGATCCATTGCATGTGCCTGGTTTTCCCCTGTTTCCTTTCTGAGCGCTTCACTCTCTTTCAAAACAGGGTTTTCTTCATGGCTAAGCATCCACACTTCCCTTCAGTGCATTTTCACTTTTGTTGGAGCATTGTTAGAGATGAACTTAACCCTATGCAAATAGACTTGGAAGGCACTGTTATCATTCTAACTTATCTGACTCTGCTTGTTGCTGAATACCTCTGTGAAACATTGTGCATCTACAGTTCTCTATTTCACAACTGGAATTAAGGGCACTAGCACTTCAACAGATAGGTCTTCATACAGGACTTCTGAGAGGAGGAACTGCGGATGTGGAGTGGGATGCTGGTACTGAGTTAACTACTGCATCCCACTGAAATTGGTGAAATATTTTTTCAATATTTTTTTTTTAATTTTCAATAAAAAATTATTTTAGGAGGAGCTTGTTGAACTGATTGGAATTTTCTTAATCAAAGATCATTAAAAATTTTCAGCATGACTTTCCTGAAATAATATAGCCTGTACTACATTGAATTTTACTGAAGTAATCCACTTGCAACATACTTGTTGCTACTTTCAACAGAGAGATCTAAAGATATTATCTGAAATGAAGAACCTAAACTGGTTAACACTGAAAGAATGTGACTCACCACAGATAGTAATAATTTATTAAAAAGGGGTAATGGAGATGAATGGTTGTGTTGCATTAAAGCACAGAAGATGGCACTGCAAACTATATCCTTTAAAGGGTCTCTTTCTCCTGCCTTATCGAACACTAGTGTTATAAAACCACAGGAATATCCTATTATTTCTCATTTCTAAGCCTCTATTCATACAGAAGTGAATACCACTATTCCACCCTTTTTAAATATACAGTCCTGAAAAGTAGTGGCAGCAGTTCTGAAACTTGGTAAAGATCTGGCATGATGGTTCTTACTGCCTGTTGAAACTGAACAGCTATAAATACTTATGTGATAGTAGCTAAAGTAAATAAATAAATTTTCTACAAATGTTCTCATGATACACACTAATAATTCATTAGCTGCCCAGGTCAATCTGAAAATCACTACAGTTTATTTTAGCTGGATGATTTTGTCTACAGAAGAATGACCAGTGGCTTCTTTGGCAATTACAGTCTGCTTCACCAATATTATGGATAAAAAATAATCTTGAATAAGTTGCTATTGCACTGGAGAATGAAAACAGATTCTTTGATATGATATTAAAAGCTAATTTCCTGAGGTATGGAGGAGGAAGTTTACATGCTCACCAGTTGCAGAAGTTGTAAAATCACCACATGGAAGCAACCTCTATAATGATAGATGCAATGTGTTCATGTGAAATGGTTTAAAACAAGCACTGAAATTCAATGAATGTAAGACTGAAATCCCGTCTTTTCTGCTGGCTGCTTGACTAAATGAGTCCTTGAATTAAAAACTGATGGTGATAGGTAGCACTTTTAAAAATATAAATCCACATTCTGTGAGAGGTGAATGTATAAATGTGTATAGTCTAAAGATAGGGAAGGTTGAGGAGTGTGTCAGTATTGGATCTTCTTGTTTTGTTGCCCTGAACTGGTTTTCCTCCTATTTAAAAACTCTTAAGCTCAGTTTACCATGGTGTAGCTGAAATATTTCGCTGTGTTCATGATGGAAAAACAAAGATGGATGATTACAGGGAAAAAAAAGTATTTCCCTATTTTTTAATAGATCCCAGTCCCCTGTAAATGTCATGAAACAGGGCACTGCAAAAGCGGCAGGAATGGGCTAGTGTCATCAGCCCCTTGCAGCCTTCCCCTCTATTAGCATGACTTGTGCTGCTTTGACTAAGCAGAGGACACATCTATGCTGTCTCAAAGGGAGGGAGGTTTTTTGTGCTCCAGCCATGGCCTGAGCCACAGCCCTTGCATGTGCCATTTCCCCCTGACACGCTCTCCTGTGACATCTTCCAGTCTAAGCAGCCAGTACCCACAGCCTGCAACTTGCTACTTCGTTATTTGTGCCAATTCTTTGGCATGGCCCCACTGACTTTGCTGTTTAGCACTGTGAGTAGTAGTCACACCAGTCTAAGCTCACCTCCTTTTTCATGATTCATTAATGCTTTTTGTCCTGAAGATCACAGGTCTCACTTCCTCAGCTGAAAGATGGATGCCACAAGCATCGCTAGGTAATGGAAAGCAGGTCTGCTCTCAAAATGCTCTCTGAAAGGTGAAGAGGCTGAGAACCTAAACAGTGATCTGGAGCATTTCCAAGGGGATAAAAAACCCCAGGAGAAATCAAAAGCACAAAAGCTGTGCAAGTACTTGACACCCTCCTTTTTTCATTATTGAAAGTCTGCTCATGTTCTGCATGAGGTGGTGTATTTATTGCTAACTATCTGTCAGACTGCAGCATAAAAATATCAGCCATAATTACATTCATGCTACCAGCCTTGACATTAAAGTTAATCTGAAAAACACTCCTTTTCCTATACCACCTTATGTAACCAGAACTTAGATGCAGCAATGGTTCACTGTCAGGTTTTGTTCCACTGTGTTCCAGCGCAGGGTGTTACTTGACAGCTGTGAAAATGTTGGCTTGCCCTTTGTCTTACAAAGGGAAGTATTAGAAGAGCTGACATTTGTCAAATGAAACTCTTATCAGTATGACCTATTTTTAGGTACCCTCTGAAACCTTATGATAACTACCCGAAAACTAATGATCCTTCTGTTTCAAGAGAGAACATTTAGGAATGGTATATTGGAAAAGATATACAGGGATCTCTGCCTATGTTAAAGATAGGGTCAGAGAGATCCTGGCCGTGCATTCTGACAAGCTGTAAGCTTAAGGGTGTATAAAACAGTTTTGTTTTTAACAACAATTTTAGAAAACAAAAATGATGCTGTGTAGCAGGTTGCAGGCTGAGACCTTTATTACTCAGGAAAATCTTGCCCCATAACTTAGTTTAGGTAAGCTTCTTTCTGAAATTATGTTTATCTTTAATAGAAATCATTAATTATTTTAAATATACCACTATTTGCCTGAAGATAGATAGGTCCTAAGTTTTGTGAAGCTTTGGACAAGGCAGACATCCAGCAGAGTGTCTCATAGAATACCCATGAGGGCGAGAGTCATATCAATTATTATAGCAATTCTATTACTATTATAAAGTAACAGCCTATTATAAAGATATATAGAAATGTTAAGGAAGTGCCATTTTAGCTAATAAGTAGTGTTGGATGTACAGTACTGTCCCTTTTTGTTACCTGCAATCATGGCACCTTGTAAATTGAATGGAGAGAAGAAAGAGGGTTTCTTTTGTCAAAAACAATGGGTTGCAGGGAGCAACTTACCAGAAGAAACCTCAGGTTTAGTGCTAGTACGAATACTCAAGATGCTGGATAACTCTATGTACAGTTGGGGAAGTTTGTGGTGTGGCAGAGTAGAAGGTTCTACACATTTTCTCTAGCATTTGATAGCTTCATGACAGCACATTATAAAGCAGAGGACTCTGCATTTGAGGTTTGGCTCTCATCTGCAGCTGCAGCCAATGCAATCTTATTCCCTCTACTGTTCAGAGATCCCAAACCATATCAAACTGTGATCAGAGAACAGTGAGTAGTTAGGTAAAGCAAACTGTAAGTATTACCTAGTACATGGTATAATGTAAGTATATACATAGTATGGGTGGTGGTGGTCATGGGGTCAGAGAAACATGTCTTGCTGCTGTACTGCAAGTATCTGAGATGCATACCTATTTCAGGGAAGCAGAGCATGGAAGCCAAATTCTGGAGTCCAATGAGACTCACATTCAGAGCACGTTACTTTTGGCAGGTCAGAACCTTGACAGGAGGTTGGGATTCTCTCCTGGTTTTACTTCCTCTTAGGGGAATGTTCCTCCTCATAAAAATCTGTTAATTCGATTTGAAAAGGCTGCACAAAGCCAGTTGACTTTCACCTTGAGTTTACAGATAAACCTGTGGTATACAAAGTATGAGAAATGTGACTACAAAGAGTAATGATTTTCCATAAATTGAAGAAAAAACTGAAGACATTTGCAGTGAGTATGATTTGTGATTCTGTCCATCCACTAGCTACAAGGCAGATGGCAACAAACTTCCAAAATATCTAGGTACACATTTCCATCCTGACAGGTGCATTTTTGGGGACAGAACACAGGGAACAAGTCCATCATGAAATGACTCAAGATATTTAGGCAAGATTTAGCTCTGATGTTGAGGATGATAAAATAGTTTCCTAGGGGAGGAAAAAAGTCATGGTGGAGCTGGTGGAATTTTGGCCGAAGTGTATAGGAAGGCAACAAATGAAGACATTTGACTTCACCTGGCTAAAGATTGCACAGATGTAGGGTTAAGGCTGGTGTTATAGTTAAGACAGAGTCAAAGCTCCTGCTGGGTGGCAGTGAGAAGGATCATCAAAGGAAAGGCTAGGTTGCAAAAAAGAATTCTCCCTGGAGAAGTTTGTCATCTGGGCCACCAATGAGGACCTGTGGCAAAGGCCCAGGCCACAGCTTAGTTTTAGAGTTAGGGTTAAGAGACAGGCAAAGCCTAGAACCCCAGCTGAAGAGCTGAAGTGTGGTTGGAAAGGACTTCCAGAGGGAGGTGTAGGCTTCAGATCTCACAGTGTGCCCCTTGTTCTCTGAGTTGTCCAGCTTCACCATACTCACCCTGGAAGTAGCAATTATTTTCTTCTTTCTTTCTTCCCTCTTCCTGGAGCCATTCTTATTCATCCTCTATGTCTCCTGGGCTGCAGTGTATGGGATGGTGGCTGCTGGTGTTCCCTACAGCAGTTCACAACCCCACTGTCATCCCACGGATACTCTAACTCATCCTTTTGCAATGACAACAAGAACAGACATCATCGTGGAGGAAGAAGTCTAGAACATTCTGTCTTCCTTTCTCCTATTAGACAGCTTCTACTCAGCTGTCTAACTTGTTTGCGCTTTGAGACAGTGCCCTTTTAGTCAACAGTTCAGACTGAAAAATAAAATGTAGAAATAGCTGAGTTTATTTTGCGTCAGACATAGGAAGAAGTCTGGCCATGGCAGTAAAGGGTCACTATGGGCTGATTGTTTTCTGTGTCTCAGATACCTGCTGTGTCTGAAAGACTGCAGCAAGTAAATGAAGCTTTTTGTACATATATTCACTTCTGAGTATTCAAGCAGTGACCCACACTTAGTTGTGATCATACTTACACCAGGTCTGTTTGAAAATTTAATTTAAAACACAAATTTATCAACAGATTATGTCAGCTGAAAGTTCAAATTCATATTTAATCACAGTTAATTCACAAAGTAGGTGCATTACCTCCTCTAGCTGTGATATGATACAGTTTATGCTGTCAATATATATCTGAGATTAATGAGTAAAATTGCAGAGCATAGGAAAGTCATTTGTCACCCTAGCTGGCACTTTAATCAGTTAGAAAATCAACCAAGAGCACTTCCAGCCTATGGAAGCTTTATTAGAATGATTGCCAAAGTATGGCCTGAGGTTACAGAGCTCTAAGTAAAACTTTTTTGTTCAGCCAGGTAATCTATTTAGGTTCCTGTGTGGATGCAGAATGTACTTATTCCACTACAGACAAACTGGATATGGTAATATAAGATTCCGTGCCAGTAAATGTGTCACAGTCGAAATAATTTTTTGCTTTCTTAACATAAAATACTAAATTCATGACAACTCTGGGTTTATTGCCATCAGCCTTCCAACAAACAGCTACTGAAAATTGCAACAGAATATTGCTTCAGAAAGTTTTAAGTTGTTCTCAGGTTCACTAAACAGTAAATGATATTCCCAGAAAGGTTAGTGCTGATGATGACCCAGGTTATCCAGGGTGCCTGATTTTCGTTCATTCTATACATGGAAGAATTATAGTTCCTTTAGCTGAGTCAGCTGGTTACATTTGGCTTACCCTGCAGGTGCATAAGGAACAAGGAAGAACAAGGAATCCTGTTTCCAAACAGTATTTGCTCTGCCGCAACCATCTCTTGTTTGGGGAGATGGCATCAAGACATTTCCTACTTCCATTTTGGGACATTATTACCTATAGGACTGCTGGATTCTCAGAGACTAGGAGCATAGCTGATTTTAAATGACAATGATACAGTGATAGTGACATTGCAAAACTCCATCAGTATCTCAAAAAAAGTTTAGCTCAAAAATTTATTTGTCTGTTGAGCTATTTCCCATTTAAAAATCAGGAAATGAATGCTACACAGGGAACTTTTAAAAAGCAGGGCTATTTTTGTAAAGGTTGTCAATTAATAGAAAATATAAACATGTTGTTAATTAACAGTCCTCCCAGTACAAGAATAAGTCTGAAGTGGAATCTAAGTCTCCTATTCTGTGTGCTAATATTGCAGCTTCATGGACCTTCTCAGCTTCTAAGGATGTAGTTCAGAGAGTCCTGGCCTCATTCACAGTAATGCTATACCTTCTAACAATGGCTTGGTTTTCTTTTCTGCAGAGTATTTGAATTACTTTGTTAGTATTTTAAGCCAAGTTTATTGGGCTGGATTCTAGACTCTTTTCACTAAAGTGAGAGCAGCGTGTGTAGATCAAAATTAATGGAATTAACATATGAGGTTGGATAGTCACTTTGACAGCTGGGTTGAAAATGAAAACACTAATTGCAAGAAGGAGCCATGAATATGAGCTACTATTTTTCCCCTTTATATGCACTGGCTTCGTAATTCCTCCAGGAAAGTGCTGTGGATTTTAAAATGACAAATGGACAGGACTGTGGTACAATTTTGTACTTTACCCAAAAGACAGTATCAGCAGCAGCACAAAGCTCTGATTAACTTGCAAGAGAGATTGACTGTGTATTGCCCGAAGAAAGAATGCCATACACTTAATCACTGGCAGCAGTTCCTGTTGCTTCTAAATGTTCCTGACCATCCTTCCAGGCTCAAACAGAGCTACCTCAGATATGTCTCATCAGATAACGGGGTACTGTGGTCTACAAACCATTAGTGATTTATGAGCCATTTGAAGGTATATGGCCCAGGCTGTTGCGGAGTGCTGCTGCTACCATTGGTAGTAGAACCAGTTGCTACTGCTAACAGTGGTTTTATTCAGAAAAAACAAACAAAAAAAACCAAACCAAAAAAGAAAAGCCTAGGAACTCCTGAACTCCAGTCTGCTCTGAGATGAAAGATGAGCATTGCACAGACTTTATGATTTTTAGAAGTTTTCATTTATACTGTGTTGCATTGTGATGCCTAGCTTTGAACGATGTTATGACATAGGTTAGTTAAATTGCCTTTACATGTCACCTACATCACATTCTGCCCTGAGGCTGACTCATACATATGCCAGCCAACTGTATAGCCTACATGTAATTAAACTACATGTAAACTACAAATTCACATAGTCTAACCAGCCTTTAGAGAATAAAGATTTCATATCCATTCTGTGTAACTTATTCCAGTGCTAATCTGTCATAGTCAGAAGTTTATCTAACATATCATATCTCATTTATTAAATATTAACCCATTTGGATCATAGCCAGTGCTGCTGGGAATGTGAGCAGTCAATCATCTTTAAAATGGCTCTATGCATATTGGAAGACTTACACCCTGTGCAGCCTCAGCACACAATTTAAGCAAAATTCCCCACTTCAGGTATTCTTACCTGTGACGAGCCATTCCTGCTTGTCTGTTCAGTGCTGACATACTGTCTGTATGGTTGCACTGTGAACCAAGTTAAAAGCTGATAGAACTGAAAAGATAAAAAAGAAAAAAAAAACAAGTCAAAAACCTCTCACAAAAATTTAAACTGATAGGGAAGGTACAGGTGAGAGGAAACAAAAGATTGGACCCTGGAAAGCTAGTACCTCTGCCAAAAAAGGGCATGTAGAAAAAGAGTATATATGATATTTTTTGGACTAAATGGGTTTTTCAGTCTTTCCTTGTTCTTTTCTCTGGGTATAACTTTTTATAGCTCTCATAATGTGGGATGCTTAAATGATGACACAGTTCTCCAGACATGGCTCCACAAATGATGCATAGAGTAGTTTACCTCCTGATTCTTAAATATCACATGCCAGTTGATGCTTCTAATAATAACTTAATTACTGTAACAGCAGCAGCCAGTTGACTTAGAACTTAAGTTTTTAACATGTAGATTTTTGTCAGTCTCCTGTCTAGTATGCCATTTTCCACTTACTGTTTAGGCATTTCACTCTCCTAAGAAAACATTTTTCACTTTTATTTAATTTCATTTCATTGAATACTTTTCAAGCATTCCTCCGTTTGTCTAAATATAATTATAACATTCTTCTCCACAGAGTTCACAACCCATCCAGACCTGTGTCATGTGCAACTTAGTACTGTCATTGGGTGAGAAGTTTTAATTCGGTTCCCCCCGCCCCCCGCCCCAGTTTTCTCCAGAAGTGGAGCAATAGCAGGAATGATTTGATTCTGTGGAGCGTTTCAGTTCTGACAGGGAACTGATGGCTCCATTGAAACTTCTGCAACCAGTTTCCCATATGAGTCACATACCTCCAAATGCAGAGCTCTTGCAGAAGACAATGCTGCCTCTTCCCTGCTCCCTTGGATGCGCACAGTTTACTGCTGCTCTGTGAGCTCATTGGTTGGCTTTTAGAAATCTGTAATTATCTCCACCAAGAATAGTATTAACTTTAGAAAACCTCCTTCAGCCTATCCTTTGTCTGCTGCCAGCTGCTATAGATCTGTCTGTCCCACTGAATTAAATTAGCACATCTAAAAGCAATGTCTCTGAAGTGATTGACAAAAATTCTGCCATTGCTCATAAGGGAAATAGGAATAGAAAAAGGGCGAACAGCAGCCTTCAGTGACTGTATTTGTGAGACACAGAGACTGTACTAGATCCTCAGCTGTTACACACTCACTGAATATAAATATAATTGAGCTATGCTAATGTTAAATCAGTCGAGACCCTGGCCTGGAACACAATTAAATATATCAAGGCTAAAGTAATTGGTCCACCACAAAGCATTAATATGGTGGTTTACTTTTACCGTGGGCTGCTCAAATGCACTAAAGAACTATAATTGTGTTCTTATTTAACCCTCGTATCTCTGTCATCTACATAACTCTTCTGTCAGACACTGTTAGACAATAAAAGCAGCTGGGTTCAATTTCTGGAGCTGCCTGCAAAAAGTCCAACAGAAAAACAACCACTCTAAAATTTTAGTTGACACCAGTTTTAGTATCCATCTCCAGTCTTGGCAAACTCTATTACACTGCCTGAATCATGGTGTGTTAGCAGTATATTTGCAATTACAAGCAAAGATTTTAAACAGCAAGATTAAATCAAGGATACATTTTATTGTGCAGAAAACAGTAAAATGTTAGCTTTAGAAACTTGAGACAAAGATACATGATTGCTCAGGATGCACTGTCAGTAGTGCTGGATCATCGGCGGAGGTAGCTATGCTCGGCTAGATGATTATGAGGTGAGTTAAATGTCCTTGTGGTGTGGAGGTGGCAGGCTGAGCAGACATTCTCATTCCTAAGGCATGGAGACTTTGGAAAGGCTCTGCTGCCGATGATAGTGCTGCTTCATTTTTTGAATGGGAAATAAAGCGATTTTGACTCCAAGTTGCTAACATCAAAGTCACTCATCTGTTTCAGGGTTGCTGAGTGGCAGACCCCCATCTGCAACCCCGACCACTGTTTCTGAGCTGCACAGCTGGGGTCTCTGCAGCACTCTTGCAGCAGTATGCCTTGCAAAATGTCTGTGGCTCTCAGGAAAAGCACCAGCTGGACCTTGAATTGAAAATTCCAGCCAAAAGGGGTACTGGTGGCTGTCCCTCAGCTGTTGTGGTGCCTGGTGTAGTGCTTCAGCTCCTCTTCAGCCCCCTCTGAATCTCTGCCCACCGCCTCAGAGTACCTCACCTTCCCAAGGCAGGCTGAAGCACTGACTCCATGCACTGTGGACCTATCATCTTCCTTGTTTATATCTTTTTAAATGCAGAATTCACACAGGTTTAGAAAAAAAAAAAAGGTTTAGTTTATTGGTTTCATAAATTGTCCCATATTGTATCATAATGGATAGTTAAATGAGGCTCAGCCTCTGCCATGAAAACCTCTCAATCCCCAAATATGTGCCTCCTCAAAGGGCTCCTGCCTGGTGTTTCTGGGGCTCTGAGAGGCTCAAGGTTTTATAGTAAAAATAATTTTATTTTCCTAGAGGGTTAACTTGGAAAACAACCAGCTGCTTGGCATGCAAAGGTTGACTTAAGTGGATCTAACCAGGGATTCCCCAGCTGCAGGGGAGACACGCAGAGGGGTTAGGAAATTAGTAGCAAGCTGCCTAGTTTGGATGCAGGGACCCTGAAGGAATATGAGTGCAATGCTCAGAGAAAGGAGAGGCAAGAGCTTCTCTGGGCCTGGAGCGAGCTGCAGGGGTTACAGTGGGGATTTCTGAGCAAGGAAGGTGCCAGCTGCTGTTTATTTTTGTTTTATTCAGAGAAACAGGACTGAGCAAAGACTGTGTGCAAATAAGACTACTTACCCAGAGAATATCTTTGTCTCTGCTTGCTAGCTTTTTATTCCAAAAGATCCTGAATTTTGGCTAGAGGGAGTAATATTATGAGTTGAATTTCTTTACATGTTATTAGCCTGTGTAAGTACATCAACAGTTGTTTCTTGGGGATGGAAGACATTGTGAAAGAATGTTAGGTGGGTGTTTAAAATTGCACGTACAATTTCCAGCTTGTTTCAGATGCACTGCTTTTTTGTTATGAGATTAGATGAGAATGAAAAACAACATCAGACTTTCATGTAACAAGGCGTTTTAAGTTTGAGAAAAGAGGTGAATCCCTTCTAAGCTGATCAAATAATAACTTTTGTTGCAGATGAGCAGGAGCAGAAGATTTAGAAAGCAATGAGCTGTATCACATCCCATTTTCAATCTCCTTTCTCATGTGCTGCAAGGAAGCATTATAGATACTAAAAGAAAAGCAACAAGAGTCATTTGTACAACAGTGCAAACCTGTTTAGATCCTACTTGGCTAGTTATCTTTTCTTCCTGTCAGTACACCTGTAATGTAATGCCACTTCTCCTGCTCTAAATACTTTATTTTAATCACTGTGGAAAGAACTGGTGAGAACAATCTTCTCTTCTACCTCATGTGGTCTTAGTCACCTGCAATAGTCTCTCTGGCTTGTATCAATGGAATCTCACCATTAGAAAATGAGGAAAAATTGACTGGAATAGAAATCTTCAGAATGCTCTCAGAAAGCAAGTTTTAACTCTTGTGCTTTGTTGTTGTAGTCTGGAATTCCTGGAAAGCACAGCAGCAAGAGCATGTGAAGCCTCCCATCAGAGCAGGCATGTGAGGAAGGGGCTGAGAGCTGTGCTGCTGGCACTGACATGCAGCAGAACGGTTCATCAGTCAGTCATGTCCTATATATGAAATCCAAATAACCTGCTGGGTTAGACTGCTTAATATTTATGCGGTCGAGTTGCTGTTCCTTTGGCAATTCACAGGTTTGAATATAAAGTGAATGCACAGTATCACTGTTCAAAATGTTTGTGTTGTTTTAGAGTAAACATCTGGCATGACACTTTCTATATTCTAAGAGTTTTCTGTTACTAGTATATTTATTTGCTTACTGTATCTCCTAGTGGTGAAAAACCTGCCTTTATCCAGAACACCAAGGGGTGTAGGAGGAAGCAATGTATTTTATCAGGCCAATTCATCTACCTGAAAAAAGATACACTTGCTTTCAGGCACACAATTTCTTCTTCACTCCAACATATATGTATATGTATATGTATATGTATATGTATATGTATATGTATATGTATATGTATATGTATATGTATATGTATATGTATATGTATGTGTATGTGTATGTGTATATGTATATGTATGTGCATGTGTATATGTATGTGTATGTGTATATGTATATGTATGTGTATATGTATGTGTATGTGTATGTGCATGTGTATATGTGTATGTTCTCTGTAAGATTCTCAGTTTACTGACAGAGGACCCTCTCCTGTTTGTAAACTTGAAATGTATATATTTTAAGATGCTCTGCTGTCTCTGCTTTATGCCTTGCTGAAGGAATTGGTTGGAATTTCTTCATAAGCATCTTCTGCTTAGTTGGTCATTTCATTATTTAAGGGTAAGGTGGATGAGTTTATGATTATTGAAGGAAAAAAATGGCTCTGGTAAATGAATCGATGTGTGCCTGACTGGAATTCTTCAGTGGAAGAAGTGTCCTTGGGAGATCACTATTTGAGGTAATCAATTTGTTTTATCCCCAACTATATTAATTTTGTTGGCATTTCATGCATAAAGAACCATGTTTCCCACAATTCCTTATGACAAGTGATTTAAAAGCGTTCAAGTCATGTGTTTGAAGTAGTATTTTTCATTTTATAAGAGTTTTGTTTACAGTATTTCATTACCTTGCCACCTGTACATAACATGCCATTTAACAGGGCAGTAGGTAAAATATTTCTTTTCTGGTTTGCATTAGAAGAGTTAAAGACATATTTAAACTTACTCTGAAGACTTGGACACCAAAATAGTTGGATATGACATCACAGTAAGCGCTACTACCTGTCATGAAATAAAAAAATAAGAACAATCAGAAAACCATCAAAAGTAAAATACCAATTTTGAATCCAACATTATTTATTTATTTTCTACTAAGCACATGTTAAAATAATTTAAAACCTGAAATTCACTAGAAATAAAATATTTTGTTCTAAAAATAAAATTAAAGTGCCAACATGTTCTGTAAGATGAGCATTTATAATTTTGTTCCACTTGTGGCTCACCACACTGATGATGGCCTTGGAAAAGTTGGCCAGCTTAACAGGAAACCAACACCATTAATAGATTTTTTTGTTAAAAATCAATACATTGAGTAAAAAATATAGAGTTCAAATATCTTAAGCAGAGAGAATTGAAAACAACACTTTTTCTTTTGCAAATTTTCCATTACCAAAGCCCTCATCTTTCTTCTTACCTTGTATTTTTTGACTGGCACTGGAAAAGTACAGTCTTCTGCAAGGTAAAGCTCACCCTGATGTGGAAGAAGGTGGTCAGGTTTGGTGCGTGCATCACTGCAAGGCACTGGGGGTCAGGAGAGGGAGTGCTCTGCTGCTGGCATACAGCATCACAGCTCTGTTAGGAAAATTTCTCTTTATTTTGCCTGGGACTTTGAGTAGAGCCATTCAGTTAGTAAAGTCCTGACCAACTCTAGTTAAGACACTCTAGTACTTTTACTCTTTCCTTTTAACCCCACTTTCTGTAAGGAAATTTTTAACTTTTCCAAGGTTAAAATTCTTCAAATCTGAAATGTGTTTGTACTTTGCTTAGTATACCTGAGATTTAACATTTCTGCCTGTGCTAACAGGGGCTTTTACCAGGATAACGGTGACAGCGGTGTTTGTTGTCTTTACCACAGTTTGAAATGCTGGTCTGTGGGAACCTGTGTGTACAGGTCAAGGGATTTCCTATGGGACTGTATTGGGTTTGGTGGCAAGGTTTTGGTAGCAGGGGGAGTGCAGGAGTGGCTTCTGTGAGAAGCTGCCAGAAGTTTCCCCCATGTCCGACAGAGCCAGTGCCAGCCGGCTCCAAGAGGGACCTGCCGCTGGCCAAGGCCCAGCCCGTCAGTGACGGTGGTAGTGCCTCAGGGGTAGCACAGTTAAGAGGGGGGGAAAAATCCTTTGAGGAACAGCAGCAAAGAGTGAGACTATGTGAGAGCAGCAAGGTCAGTGGAGAACGAGGAGTAGGAGGTGCTCTAGGTGCTGGAGCAGAGATTCCCCTGCAGCCCATGGTGAAGCCCATGGTGAGGCAGACTGTCCCCCTGCAGCCCATAATGGTCCACAGTGGAGCAGATACCCACCTGCAGCCTGTGGAGGACCCTACGGATGCCTGAAGGAGGCTGTGACCCCGTGGGAAGCCCGCACTGGAGCAGGTTTGCTGGCAGGGCTTGTGACCCCATGTGGGACCCACGCTGGAGCAGTCTGTGCCTGAAGGACTGTGCCCTGTGTAAAGGACCCACACTAGAGCAGTTCATGAAGAACTGCAGCCTGTGGGAAGGACTCATGTTGGAGAAGTTTGTGGAGGGCTGCGTCCCATGGGAAAGACCCCACGCTGGGGCAGGAGCAGAGTGTGAGGAGCCTCCCCGAAGAGAGGAAGGAGCAGCAGAGTCAGTGTGTGATGGACTGACCCAGCCCCATTCCCCATCCCCCTGCGCTGCTGGGGGGAGAAGGCAGAGAAACTGGGAATCAAGTTAAGCCCAGGAAGAAGGAAGGGGTGGAGTGAAGGTGTTTAAGATTTAGTTTTTAGTTTCTCATTACTCTACTCTGACTTGATTGGCAATAAATTAATCACCCCAATTTGAGTTTGTTTTGCCAGTAATTGTAACTGGTGAGTGATCTCTCCCTGTCCTCATATGGACCCACAAGGCTTTTGTTATATTTTCCTTCTCTGCCCAGCTGAGGAGGTGAGTGATGGAGCAGCTTTGGTGGGCACCTGGCATCCAGCCAAGGGTCGACCCACCACAGGGACATTAAAGGATACACATTTATCATAAAGCTTTTTTTTGTGTGTGATAAGGCAGCTGAATGAAGAAATTTGGGTGTTCATTTCCAGCAAAACATGAAGATCAGCCAAGGCCCCTGTTTTCAGTGCTGTTTATATTTATGCCACCCAGAAGAAATCAGATGTGATAGTGATGGAAAACACAGCAAAGCAGGTGGTGGGAATCCCGAGGTCTCAGGAGCTGCTGGAGAAGAAGGAGACCCTTGAGGAAATAGAGATATTGTGTTCCTCAGGCTTCTTCCATGTTGCCTTGGGTCTGCCCTGACAGTGAAAACCATTCTTAAAAAATAAACTAGAAGTGTGTGGGGAAAAAAAAATCATCCATTTCTGAACCTAAATTGAACCATGTGGGATACTTATTCCTCTGGGTTCATGTCCCACTTCAATATAAATGTGGAAAGACAGCTAGAAAGAAGAAATTGATAAACAATGGGGTAGGAAAGAGACTTGGAGAAGAGGGAAAGTCTAATTAAGAAAAAAAAAAAAAAAGAAATGCAGTATAAACTGGTATGTTATCTACAGGCCACCCATTTGTGCCAGCCAATTTCTTAACAAATAACACATGCTTCCCTTTAGCAAGTAGGAAAACATGTCTTTATTTTTAATTGAATTATACTCAGAGGATGTCAGAAAAAAAGAGGAGTGAGGTGGGGGAGGAATATGGCTTTAGGTTACAGGGGAAATATGTTCAAAAACAGAGCTTTATATATTCCCCACACACACTCCAAAAAGTCAGACATTTGGAAAACCTCAAATGCTACTACGTTCTCACATCTGTATCATAAACAGTTACTAAACACCTTATTGCCCCTAATATTACATTGTCATAAGCAACTGCCTTTGCTCTCTGTAGGAAAGCATCAGCTCTGGCTGCACATGCAGCTGTTACTCTGGGTTGGATCTGGGCTGTAAAAAAGGCATGTGGCAATCCACACTTGTGGATTAAGGCTTTGCAAATACATTAAGACACTCCCAGTGGCCTATGGTATGGACTAACAGACTGTCACCCCTTACGATAGCTGAAAGTGAGAACTGTCAACTTTTAAATATCTTTTAATTAAAAATTTGGACTGCTCCTGCTTTTGTGTCTTTTCTTAGTGAACACATTCCAGAGGTAGGTTTTGCCTTGAAGATTTGTATTTGATCTAAACTCGAAGTGTACATCTCGTCCTCATTAGAAGTAATTTTTCCTCATCTTATTTCATGTGTCTTTTCATCTCTATTGTTCCTGATGTTGAAACATTTTTAAAATGGCATATAGTTCCCAATTTTGAAACAAAACCAAAATAAAACCTTCAAAATTTTATTTCAAAATTTTATTTCAAAGTTTTTTGAGCAAAATAGTTTTCTTCTGTGATAAAACTGTAACACAAAAATGCCATCATCATTGAAGAGATATTTTTCAAACTACATTATTTTTTGTTAGTGATTCTGTAGAGGGCACCATTAATATACCACGAAACTCCAGTAGGAGAATATAAAAACAGCTGACTTGGAAAAAAAATTACTGTGCCCTATCATTTGTATTAATTGTCAGCTACATACTGAAAATAAACGTAGGGATACACAGAAGTATATGGCATAATATGTTAAAATTTTAAATAGTTCAAAAGCATTCTGAAATTTATTTTAGTGTGACAAATATCACATTTATGTTGCAGTTGCAGTTGGAGAAAGGAAGTTAGCTGTGTAGGAAACAATTATGCAAATAGGAAGAGTCACTGAAAGAAAGGAAGCAGAGCGGGATCAGAGTCAGGGAGCCAGATGTGCCTGTGGCCAGAGTGAGTATCTTGAGGGAAAGGCAGCAAGTAGCCAGCTGGCCCAGGGCAAGGAGTATCTAGCAGAAATAACACAGTACAAAACTGAAGCTTTACCTTCAAAGTTTCTGTCTCTGCTGTTGTACCTTTGTTTTTGTTAAACACTTCATCACGATCCATGTGTTAATAGCAATTACAGCTTTTCCATACTTGTATGTGTTTGCTAAATTAAAAAAAAAAAAAAAAAAGAGGTTTTGTATTATTAGCTGCATTTATTTATGAGGTGTGAGCTTTCTTAATGGACAGAGTGAGAGACGGGACTATTCCAACATTCAGCCAATACAGAATCTCCTACCTCATAGTAATAGTGATTATTATTAAGAAAAAACAGACCCTAAGGGCAGTTTGTAGTTGTCTTGTGACATAATAGCTGTATAAATCACGGAGAAACTGAAAAGGCAAAACTACCTCCTTCCTATATAAACTACTTTAAATTTTTTGGTTTCATGCCATATATTGTTAGCAATCAGAAAATTCATTTTTGTACATTTCAGAAACCTGTGACAGATACAATAAAAAACTGCAATAGACATATCAAATTTGTGACAGAATATATAAAACGTATTTTTTCACCTGGAAAGGATTTAAAATGGATTTTTAATTTAATTTCTAGAAATTAAAAAAAGCATGGCTCCTGTAAGCATAAGACATTTCATTTTGCAGAATGTCTCTAATGCTATTTTGACTTATTTCTAAGCAGTCAATAATTTAATATGTGGTGACTGATTTAATTTATATTGATGATAACTGAATTTCAAGAAAACCCTGCAAATATGCGTGTGTATATATATAATCTTTATATATGTATATGTAATATTTTTTCTATTATTTTTATATAATATATTTTTTCTAAATAAATATGTGGTTCTCTTTTCTTAAGATTGGAATTTTCATTGGAGAAGACCAGTAATAGTCATGTTAAAGTTCAATCCTTATGGTTATGGTTATGGTAAAGCTTAGCTTTGAGAAGCATAAGCATCATCATGGTGAATGGAGCAAAAGAGTCTGAAAAGAATAGAAGGGCATCCTAATCTTTTGGCACTGCAGTGAAAATAGCTGTGCTGCTGGTGGAAACTCCAGCACTGACAACGGCTGCCAGTAGATGCTTTCCTTGCCTTTGCATAATACTTGCTCTTCAGGCAGTTCTTGCACTTTCTACTTGTTATAAATTTTAAAAGCCCAAATTTACATCTACTACTGCTCTAATTCAAGTCAGTATCAAAACGCCTATTGTTTTCAATGGTTCAAAAATTTCTTAGAGCTTTATTGTGCAACTATCTGATTTCAGCTTGCAAAGGTTCATGTGAATCATTTTAACAGGCTTGGGTGGGTTTACAGCCCATCATTTTGATTTGAATAAACCTCAAAGCCCAATGGGAATTTCATCTCAAATCTTCAGAACTGGATCAAGACTATGCATAATCCATTGTAAACTATATGTCAGCCTACTTTTCCTGCGAACCTCTCCTAGCATTGTGAGAGGATTTGGAAAGCTCAGCAAACCTTGAGAAGAATCCAGTTTCTTGGCTTGTGACCAAACCTCAAACCTTAGAAATCGATTTTCTTTTGCTTGCAAAGGTTTTACAAGAATTCTCATCACCCTGCAGTTGTGTTCAAGGCAATTCTTTGCTGTTCTGCACATCTCCCTGTGCTGCTTCTGAAGTGAGAGAAACCTTTCCTGCAGTTAGCAGAAAACTATCTCCAGCACCCTTAGATATTTTGCCTAGACCAAGCTCTGTAAAAAAGAACAAACTGTGAGGAAAAAAATTTAAATGTCTAATGTGTATAAATCTCACTATAAAGTTGCGTTCTTTTAATTGTTATAGCTTACATTTATCTGTCCATATATCACTTCTGATGATTAAAAGCGCATTCAAGGTAGACTACATTTTTGTGTTTGTGTAGTCCAAAACAGAGCTGGACCATGATCCTGTGTGGGGCCTCTGGGCACCTCTGCAATCTAAATAAATGGCAATAATAATAACAGCCTCTTGTATAATTTATGTGAGTTACAGCTATGGAGTAAACCTTTCATGAACAAAGTTCCTTGGTGCCAGAGAAGTTTCTGTTGGTGAGGAGTCCCACTCCGACTCTAACAGCTCACAATTGTATGAGCAATTCCTCATGCCAGCCACCTCCCTTCGGGGTTGTAAATTCTCCTCTTTGAGCCTTATAAATCCATTGACCTCTATAACTTGGCACTTTGCATCAGAATAAACGACCCACCTGCTAATGAATTTATTGAAACAAAGCATACATTTTGCTGACATGACCCCACATTTTTCCAAATACTGGCTTTTAGAAATCTTTAGGGAAAGTCATCTGCTTAAAAAAGCAGTTTTCTAAACTAATTCCTTGGCTTTATTTAAGCATTCAAAAATATATGTTGAAATGATGTATGAAATAGTGCCAAAAAAGTGAATAATAGTGGATATTATTTTAAATGTTCATCTGTAACTACATCTCTCTAAACTTACAATTTACGTTTTGTGAGGTTTTTTCCAGGGAGGAATGCATTATATTTTAAGAAGAAATTAATGACCTTCAGTAAATGTAGAGATGGCTGGCAACTCTGCTTTGTTTGTAGTAATAAGAATGGATTATTGACCTAATGTAGTTAAACACAGGAGCCAAATTATACTCAGGCTCAACTTCATATCTTGTGTGACTCTGGGGGCATCATTTGCTGACCTGGATTCCTCCCCTTCTCCAATCCCACTTCTTTTTCTGCCTGAAAGCAAAGCTTAGATGAACTCAAGTAAATATCTTTTCTTTCATTTAGCTGTATTTACTTTCCATTGGCTCCTTTAAAGCAGCACCGCTAATGTCCCCAGAGCTCCCAAACCCATTTATTTTCTATCAACTACCTGCCAACCCGAAGCAGAAGCTAATTCACCCCAGAAGGTTTAACTCCTATCTACTGCAATATCAGGGGCATATCAGTGCCACTGCATGTAGGTGAGGATCAATAGGCTCAGGAGGTACAGAAAGAACATGACTTGAGGAAAACAGGGTTTGGAGGCTGATCATGAAGAAACCAGAGGGACCTGCTGTCTGGATTTGGCAGAGGAGCTTGTTTTGGAGTAAAAAAGGGATATTCCACAAGGAAAAAAGGAAACTCAAACCTATTGTAAAAAATGAGCTGCAGATCAGTAGTTTTCTCTTTTGACTTACAACACTACTAAGAAGCAGATTGTATAGGCAGGTTAGAGAAGGATTTTCAAGGTTCTGAAGGATTGAAATCCTAATTTTCAAAGTGTGAAAATATCTTGAAGCTCCTTTTTCTCAGTCTTTTTCATGGAAACTCGATCTACATGTATTGGCAGTTCACTTTATGGACTCTAGATTGAACACCCACTTGATGTCAAAGGTGACAGAAACTAGTCAGAAAGATCCAAATCCATATAGGTTATTTGTAAAAGTGTAAAACCATCCCCAAAGGAGTAATTACCTGAAATACTTGCCCTAATGCCGAGTGGTTATGTAAGAGCAAGTTTTTTTGTCTGGAATTTTTGTGTTGTGATCCCTGGTGAAATTCTTTGGCATAGTTTTGAAGTATGGTTTATATTTCCACAGTCTCAAATTTAGCTTGCAGCCTGCAAGCTTTAGCAGGTCTCCTAATCTTGTTGCTAGAGAGTCCTCTTTAAAAACTGTCTCTATACTTTCACTACATTAAGAGGACTAGTGACCATCTTCTTGTATGACACTAATTTTTACTTATTCTAAAGTCATAGATTTTATATAAAATAAAGCATTTCTATGCCATGGAAAATAAACTGCACATTACAGACACAGAAGAGGATAATCTGTGATGCTACTAATTTCTAAACTGTTATGTATGCAGGAAATTGAATATGTATGTAAAACTGACATACGGGATCCCAGCAGGCAAACCACACTGCAGGTGCAGGGGAAAGCAACTTGCACTGTCTTTCACAGAATTATAGAATCATAGAAGGGTTTGGGTTGGAAGGGACCTTAAAGATCATCCCGTTTCACCTCCCCCCAGCCATAGGCAGGGACACCTTCCACTAGACGAGGTTGCCCAAAGCCCCATCCAGCCTGGCTTTGGACACTTCCAGGGATGGGGCAGCCACAGCTTCTCCAGGCAGCCTGTTCTAATGCCTCACTGCTCTTAGTGAAGAATTTCTTCCGTATCTAATCTAAATCTACCCTCTTTCAGCTTAAAGCCATTCTCCCTTGTCCTATTACTACATGCACTTGTAAAAAGTCCCTCTCCAGCTTTCTTGCAGGCCCCCTTTATGTACTGGAGGGCTGCTGTAAGGTCTCCCCAGAGCCTTCTATTCTCCAGGATGAACAACCTCAACTCTCTCAGCCTGTTTTCATAGGAGAGGTGCTCCAGCCCTCTGATCATCTTCATGCCCTTCCTCTGAACCTGCTCTGACATGTCCTTGTATTGGGGGCCCCAAAGCCGCACACAGTACTCCAAGTGGGATCTCATGAGAGTGGAGTAGAGGGGGAGAGTCACCTCCTTCCACCTACTGACCATGCTTCTTTTGATGCAGCCCAGGGTACAGTTGACTTCCTGGGCTGCAAGCGCACTGCCAGGCTATGTTGAGCTTCTTGTCCACCAAGAACCCCAAGCCTTTCTCCTCAGGGCTACTCTCAATCCATTCTCTGCACAGCCTGTATGGGTGCTTGGGATTGCCCTGACCCATGTGCAAGATCTTGAGCTAGCCTTACTGAACTTCATGGGGTTCACATGGGCCCATCTCTCAAGCCTGTCAAAGTCCTTCTGGATGGTATCCCTTCCCTCCAGTGTGTCAACTGCAACACACAGCTTGATGCGGTTGGCAAATTTGCTGGGGGTGTGCTTAATCCCAGTGTCCATGTCACCGACAAAAATGTGAAACAGCGCCACTCCCAATACTGACCCCCGAGGAATGCCACTTGTCACTGGTCTCCACTTGGACATTGAACCATTGACTGCAGCTCTTGGATTGCAACCATCCAGCCAATTCCTTATCCACCGAGTAGTCCATCTGTCAAATCCATGTCTCTCCAGTTTAGAGAGAAAGATGTCATGCGGGACAGTGTCAAATGCTTTGCACAAGTCCAGGTAGATGACAACAGCTGCTCTTCCCTTATCCACCAATGCTGTAACCCTGTTGTAGAAGGCTACCAGATTTGTCAGGCATGATTTGCCCTTACTGAAGCCTTGCTGGCTGTCACCAATCACCTCCTTATTTCCCATGTACCTTAGCATAGTTTCCAAGATCATCTTTGAAAACCTTGGATTTATAAAAAGATTTCTTTCTGATACAAAATCAGGAAATCAGTATGGCTTTTGAAATCAGCAGGACACAAGAGCAAAACACGTACCAGCTCGGCATCTAAGAAGCAGAATTCTTTGTATTGATTTTTTTCATTATCTAGATGGATATAATTTGTCCTGAGTCCTCTCTTTAACTGTGAAGATTTCTTACAAGAATGTAGAAAAAAGCAGAGTCCCTTAAATGCAAGCCAGACAATGGCACATTCACAGGAGCAAAATTTCTAACAGTTCAAGGTGACTCTTTGAGGCTTGAAAGATGACATTTGGACATGTTATGAATGTCAAGTACAACGTTAGCAAACCCATTCTCTCCAAGGCCAAGGAAGAAGGGATGAATGGGAATATGTATATACTGTTTGATAGTGAGACAGATGGGCTACCCTGATCATCCAGTTTGATCCAAAAATATCTTACACAAGATCCAGTCCTTAGCTATCATTACACCACTGTGAGAAAGACTGAACAATTCCTGAAACCGTCAGATGTGTTTTCCTCTACGTACTATGGTCCAAATAACATCTCAGCTTGTCTTCAGTTAGTTAAGCACCTGGGTACCACAAACCTTATATCCATCTGTCCAGGGAAATTCTACCAAAATATCCATTTTGTTAGCATGTGGACACTACCATGGCCTTATTCCACTGAAATTTAGACACTGAAGCATCTAAACTAGGAATGTAAATACCTTGAACACCTCAGTGTCAAATGAAGGGTGTACATTCTTTGCATGTGCCAACATATCTATATAGTTTGCAAGTTGTTTAAGTACTACATGATTAGAACAAAGATTAAGGTAGAAGGCTCAAATCCAGATCAAGAACTGGACAATGGTAGTGAAGAGGAAGTCTCAGTAATTATACACCGGTGTGTAAACTCACTTCCATCTATATGATCTTCCTCCCCTTACATTTAAATTCATTCCTTATGCAAAGACAGCTTGTATGCTCACACTCCGTATGTGCCAACCTGCTTGCCTACGCTTCCTCATTCATAGTCTCTCAATAAATTGTGAATCTCTCACCCAGTTTCTGTATCTGACAAAAGAGTTGAGATCTCGAACATTATTCAGTCCTCACATATAATTTTTTGAAAACAGGTGGGCAGACAAAGAAAAGAGATGCAGTAACTTTTTCACCTAAAGTTCAGGTTACAACATGAACTTGTGAATTGTTTGATTGCAGACAATCCATTCACAAAACAAATGTTATAAATCATCAGATTGGCAAACTTTCAGGTGGGTCTCACTGTTCATAGATATCAAAGTCAGCAGTCATGAGTGAATGGGCTGAAAAGAGTTAAGGATTCCTTATTTTTTAAAAATAGACTACATGGAAATTTTATAACTATGTATCATTTTATGAGTATAATCTTTGTGCAGTTTTAGTATACTTATGCAGACAGTGGAAATGCAAAAGTATTTTTCTAAATATTATCAAAATTGGCAAAAAAACCTCCATAAAACCTCAGAGGGAACGGGAGTTGTCTATATTACTGAAAAGAGGAGGATCAGGAAATATTTTTATGACGCTTCATTCACCAATCAAAAAGTGTTAGCAAGAATGTGTTTGGCAATGATTATTTTTTGCCATGAATGTTTCACTAACCACCCACTCATGCACACACACAGATCTCCCCTCTAACATTTGGATTCCTCTTATTCAAAAACTGAATAGTTTTTTGTTAAGTTTTTGGTCTTTAATTCTTACCAGTCAAGAAGCCATTTCTTTACTGAAAAAGAAAACCCCGTGATGAAAATGTTTTGATCAGCCTAAGTGTTGTCCATGTGAAAACTGTATTCAAACTTCAGTAAATTGTGGAAAAGAAATATACATTCTTGATGTCAAATTCATGCTCCAAGTAAAGAGGATTAGCAATGCGACAGCTTTAGAAAACTTCTGCTCCTACCACTGTCTTCTGCTCTGACCTGGAAGACATTTAAAATTATGACTATGACCAAAGGTATGAGACTGACAGGCACAGGATCCTAAATTCATATAAAACTGGGTGATGTTTGGGGTTCCCTTGTAACCCTGCATGGGAGACAGGCGACTGGTGAATGATATGAACCTTTTAAAGAAATGATTCTAAGCTACTTTAAAACTAAAAGCTGCTTAAAATCCTTAATTTCAACAGTTGTGTGGCATTAAACTCTTTAAACGGTGTAAGAATTTAAACCTCTTTAAGAGTTTAACATATAGTTGGTGGGAGGGAAAAAAAGGTGTATCCTAAGACTTCAAATGGGAAGAGGTGGGTGCATGATGCAAAGCAGTTCAAGATGCAGTTGTTACAGTGTGGACATCTGAACTAGTGTCAGGATTTAGGGTGACCATTTTGGTCTGGCGTCATATAAAAACAATGGCAGTGAGATCATAGATCATCTGTTCTTTTTGGATGGGATCTTCACAAGGTCCCTTCATCCCTGTTCAAATCGTTGGACCTGTGTGCTGCATTCGACGTGACCGACTACAGAAATCTGTCGTGATCCTGTAGGAAGTGCCTGGATGTTGCTTCAGCTACTTCTCTGAGACTGAGTAGAGTTATTACTTACTTCTGCCTCCCCCAAGCAAAAGTGTATTTCCAAGAACTAAGTGCTTTCCTTTGCTGTTAGACATTAAGTAGCTGGATGAAAATCATGTGGTTCAGTCTGGATCTGATCAGGATGAAGAGTATGTGGACTGGAGGAAGGAACTGCTTTGAGAAATTCAGTTTGACAACCAACACCAGAGGGCTTCTTGCTGGAAAATGGTGAAGAGTTCACTAAAACCAAAGCAGTTTACTGAAACAAGAATTCAAACCCAGAATCTTTCTCATGTCTGGTGAATATGCAGATCTAATCTCTAGTACATATACTTGTTGGCCCATATTTGCAGCCTAAACAGCACAGACCATCTTCAAAATACCTCCTGCGCAAACTGGGCTCCATGGACAGCCTAATTCAAGGGCAGCTTTCATACAGCCCTTTGCAGTCTAGGGGCTTACACGCATGGATGCATTTTGCCTGGGGAAGATGCGATTCATATACTTTATAAAGTGCAGTAGTTTCTTCTCCCAGGTAACAGGACACACAGAGCAAAATGTCAGACACGGACGACCTACTGAACACAAGTTAACAAGATCTTGAACAATTTTCTGCAGAGGAATGTGATGAACCTATTATAAGGAATGAAGTGGGCCCTCTGTGGGCTCTCAGTGTTTCAACTGTATCATTATTTGTCATATTTACAGTATATGACAAATGAGCTAAGGGGAGAAAAACCTGGACTGGAAAGAGATTAGATCATCTGGGATGAAAAACTGCCAATGCTGAGGCTTTACACCAAAAGAAAAGTAATCATCATGCCTTACATAAAGCATATGTAAGCTCTGCAGCTACCTTGAAAAAATGCCCCCCTTCAGGACATTTCTTACCCTTTCTTCTGCACACAGTTTCCCCATCTCATTCATCTTCTTTGAGGCAAAGATACATTTTCCTTCTTCTTTTGTTCTCCCCTGCAGAAAACATCATATGCAGAAACACAAGCAAACTGTGGTTTGAATCCCTTCCACCCTTTCAGATATTATTAAGCATCCAACCTATGAGAAGCCATGTTTCTAATCACTTTTATGTTCCCTTGACCAAGCTCTTTTCCTAATAGCTCTCTCATTTAATAGTGAACACTAATGAAGCCTGACTGTGTTAGAGGTGTTCCTCCATCCTCTTGTTTTTTTACCCTTGAGGTGTATTTCTGCACCACCTTTGACAGCAGTGTATGCAACCCTGTACCAGTGTGACCTGCTTTAGAAAATTTTGTCCTTACGTGGCTCTGCTCAGCTTTCCAGATGCTGTTTTACAGATACTCCGAATGGATACAGAGGTTAGCTGGCCCTTTAAAATCTGACCTGAACAAAACATGTTTATGAGAACTCCATGGCATAGACTGTAGTGTACAATATATGTCTAAGTATTTAAAGTGTATACTATAGAATGAGACATTTTACTAGCTGGAATCACATCATTTAACTTCTGGCAATGACCTCCTGCCGTGCAACGTATTTTTTGTGTGTGCATAGACATTACATGGAAGGAAAAACCATACTATAGGCAGCTCTAACAAGACCCAGGTATTCAATGAAATTCAATTCCTGTTTTCTGTAGCACTCCTTTTACCATTGAATAGCTTCTTTTTTTTATTATTCTCCTCCCCCTCCCTTCTCCCAAACTTCCTTTCTTGCAGAGTTCAGGGTATGATGCTGATTCCTTTCCTGACACATCCATCCTACACTGATCATAAAGAGCAAGAGGCTGACAGATAATGTCGAACAGCTTTCCGTGGGAGCTTGGATTATGCAAGCACAGTTTGATCTCTGCAATGGTTCAGAACCACTCAGATGCACATTGTGTACTGGTGCCAAAATTTTGTCTCCAGGCTACTAGGAGAGATATTTAAGGCCTGGTGATGTTTGGTTGTTTTTTTTGTTGTGTTTTTTTTTTTTTTTTTTAAATAGTATGTCTTTTATTAATCATATTTGCACAACTGATCAGGAAAATTCATTTCTTATGTTTTCAGAATTAATTTTGTGGAGCAAAATGAAGTCAGATTAACCTATAGACCTAAGCAAAACTATGGCTTCTTTGTTTCAGGCTGGAGAAAGGCCAAATCACATTATAGCATACTTTACTGGTAAGGTTATATCTTAGAAAAGCCCCAACAGGCTTTGAGAAGGAATCAGTATCTAACAGAGTTAACGGCTGGGTATACAGCTCTATCTTGTACTAGTTCCAGATTTTTACATTATAAACCTCACAGCTATCGGTTTACTGTCACTGTGATTCAAGATAGATGCATATATCACACAGACACTATGGTTATACTTTTGAGGAATGAAAGGGCCACTTTTTGCCCAGATAGTCCATACATAGAGATGGGCAGAACATATTCTAGGTAAGACTGTTGGAACATGTCAGCTTCTATTTTTCCTTTGTGCATCACTTGCTTTGCTATTGTTTTTTCATTCTCTAGGAACTTTTGTCACTTTATCCACTGTCTTTCAATGTGTTTAATAGAAGTTTTTTGCATACAAATTTTATCCAGACATATGGTTTCTAGCTAACAGTATATGTACAGTAATTGGGCAAAATTTTAAAACATGCTGACCTATTTAGCTAGGATGTATTTAGTTACCTAACCAATTTCTTCTGTGTTTTCAGAGATGTTGGGAACTGCAGTGCCTACTGAAGTTAGCGGGAGCTTTGCCTGCTCAGCATGTCTAAACCTGGACGTTAATTAACATTTTATTGATTATTAAGCTATCTATGTGTTCAGACAGTAGCATAAAATTCTAATGACTTCAGTTCTCTGACCATTTTCAATTGCTCTAGAAAAATAACAGTAAGCAGATGGTGTGATAAGGAAGTTGTTGCTTCTAATGCAAAAGCATACCCTACATCTCTTTTAACCCTAATTATGTTACATTGCTTAAACAAAATTTATTTTACATAGGGTATCCAAACAAGATAACATGTAAGAACTTAAAAATGGATTTTTTAAACTACGCTTTCCAGTCAGAATGGCTAACCAAAGCTGTCCTCATTGCCAACTACAACAACTCTTCCTTCCGACGGTCATCCACCCCCTTTCATGAAGAGGCAGAGGAACTAGTTGTTTCCTGCATAACCTCCACTCTCAATGATATCAAAGGGACTGATTTTATACTTCGTGAGGTCTATGGGAAACCAGTGCCTTAATTTCCCTAAAAATCATAAGTCTGTGTAATTTTATGTTTGTTTATGGAGTGAAAGAGAAACCTCAAGGTCTTTTTTCATACCATCACCAGACAGTGTTACACTTTCTTTACCTATCAAAACCATCTGATTGTTTGAGTAGAATACCCAGGGTCTGAGACAAACCATTTTGGACCACTGACCTCAATCCATTTTGTTTATATTTTACTTAGGAATGCCTTCTTCCTCTGCATATCAGTACAATTCTACCTTAGCCCTATAGTGCTAAACCTAATTTTAAATAATGTGGAAACATAAGCAATGCTGTGGATGTAGAAGGCATGTGTCTATCATACCATTGAATTTTCCAGCTATTGCAAGGTTTACAGTTAATCAGAAATAGGTGGAACTACAACATTTGAATCCAGATGGCTATTTTGAACACCTGAAAGTCTGAATATATTTGCTTTTGGTTGTCCTTAATTCCAGGAAGGTTTGATCCCACAAAGCACAGAATCCATTTCATTTGTAACGAAATCAGGAGCTAGCAGTTGGTTGGGATCCCTCATTTTTACCTTGTCCTTGAGAATCAGCCAAATGACTTGCAATGGAAGTCTGTTTCGAGAAGGAAAAAACCCCAACCCTGCAGCCATCCATCTCAATGAATATTTTTCATATCCAAACAATAAAAACATCAGGCTTAAGTATCAGACTTAAAGCTGTCAAGTTACTGGCCAAAAGAGATGTTAGCGTTTCACATAATCTAATGTATACACTTAGGCAGTTTCATGGTTCTCTCAGTTCCTCCAGTTTGTTTTTCATTTGGGATCCATTCCAGCCCCGTCACTGAGATCCAGACTCTTTTATTTGGCTGTAAAGGCTCTGCAGCAGTGCAGCCTGGGTTGTGTTGAACCTCAGGATACTCGTGTCAGTCTGGGTGATCCAGGAAGAAAAAAGTTCTAAAGCTCTAAACGTACAGTGGAGTTTTAAAGCCCATAAATTGGCTGTAAGAAAGAGCTCAAGAAGGTATTATTAATAATAAGTTTGAAAGCCTCCCTTCTCAGCATTTTCAAACCAACACAGACATGAATTCTGCCTTATTTCTCAACATTATGAAACATTAACAGCTCTAAACTGTAAAAATAACTAAATCTATCTTTTCTTTCCCTCTCCAGAGTACCTCCAAATCTTTCCATTCATTTTCTGCACTCTGTCACAGACATATTTTTATATTTCCTCATCATTTCTTTGTCTTAGCTCTGTGGGTAAGAGAAGTGATCCAATTACCTTGAGGAGAGGATTTCTAATAAAAATTTATAAAGAAATGGTAAGTTGCATTACCTTGTCTCTTTAATTGTTTTTTTCCTTCTCTGTTGTTGGTCAGTAAAAAAAATGCTAACAGTGATGTGAACATTTTTGTATGTAAAGGCAGAGCAAGGAAAAGAAAGATTTTATACTGTTCCCTGCAAAACCCATTATTGGATCAGACATGCTAGTAGGTGTAACTGGCCAGTTTTTCTCAGATCCTTGGTTGGAGGAGATGTGGGATACATCCAAAAGGGGACAATAAGGAATTTGGTCCCAGAACTACCCAGGGAGCAGAGAGCTGATGGGAAAGGCTGCTTCGTGGCTTCCAGCTCCTCCACCCCTAGGCAGCTGAGCTCCCCTTCCCCAAGTCATTCCTGTGCCTGGGAGGGTTTTGGAAAACATCAGGAGAAAAGTCAAAGCAAAAATAAATGCATTAGTTTAGTTTCAAACTGTGTTAACATCTGGATGCATCTGAATGTGATTGCTGCGTGGGATATTGCATGTTTCTTGGCACTGTGTTTTCCTTATCCGCAGTGTTTTCTGCTCCTTGCCACTTACTGCCTGATCCCTTGATGCACAGGTAATGTGATCAGTTTGTCATATTTGGTCTTTTCTGCCAGTATTTAGGAGTAAGGAACAAGCACTCTCATTTTCATGGACAAGTCAATGGAGCTGAACTTTTTGCAGAGTTATTCTGTTTTTTTCTCTCTTTCTGTGGTACTCTTCTATCCCAGGGTCTGTCCAGCATAATGTCTTCCTCACTTATTTTTTTCCTCAAAATTATGCTTTTCTTTGAGGCTTGCATAATTCTCAGAAAAGACTTTCTAGTGAATGTAGTACATGTGATATCCAGGTTTATTTATTCTTTTCTGATGATTTATTAACAGAATTAATTTCTATATACATTTTTACATGGATCTAATTTTGTGTTTATTTAATTAATGCATTAAGAAAGCCACTGCTGTTGGCAAGAGTATATGAAATAATTTTGTAAAATTATTTATATTTTTGTCATTCATTTTACACATTGGCTCAAACAATTTCAGAATTTTTATGAAGTGACTCAAATTTTGGACAGGTTTTTTGCACAATTTCACAGTTTCACTTGGTCATTTCAAGAGAAGCCTTAAAGTCTCACTGTTAAACAGAGATTTTGGAAATGGTGCTGCAATAAAGAAAAGGAATAACCAATGGAAATATTCTAGAAATCAGTTTAAAAACAACTTGCTGATCAAATAGAATACCTTGTCTGCCAAGAGCTGGGTCATCCTTAGTCTCCTCTTGTAATGAAGCTGTAATTCTCGTTTCAAGCCCAGTTTACATAATTTCAGAGCTTTTCAGGACCTGAAAAGAAAGCCAGCTTGGTTGTTATGCAACTGTGATAATACAGACCAGTGCCCTCTGGGCATTGTCTTTTACCCCTAAACACAAAGTCCTGGCACATTCAGTGCTTGCAGAGGAAGCCTGTTGGAGTGTTACCCTGTGCCTAAGCTTTCCTGTCTTCCAGGGAACTTCTCTGCTTTTTTTCCACAGAAAATACCTCTGTTTGGTAGGTTGCCAGACTCCGGAGAACACCTGTTGAAAAGGAAGAAAAGAAATACAGTTCCTGGTCTTTTTCCACTAAAGATTTCAAATTCTCATTCAATGAGAAATGTCAACATTTTTAAAAATTCTATTTTAGAAAGGAACTTGCTTCTAAGTTTCAGATCTTTGCAAGGAAAGTGAATTCCAGCTCCTGCTCTTACCTGATTTTGAGTATGTTTATCCACAGAAAAATTCTTGACTTCATTTTAACCCATTTTGGAGACCTGTGCAGCATCCTTCTCTGCCTTTCTGTGGTTTAACAAAAATGAAATAAATGGTAATTCAGGCCCACATTTCTTACTTCTTTTTAATAAAGACTGTTTAAATCCATGCTGAATTTCTACTTTTTGGTTGGGGCACAGTCATTCCCTGCAGTAAGTACGTATTGCAGGCAGAGGAAAATAAATTGATCATAAGAGAAAAGATACAAACCAAACAGTCATCAGACACAGCAGCTGAGTCATAAGAGGCAGAAGGACGTTAATGTACAGAATGTAATGAATTCTTATAGGCAGCTTTAAGTAAGCTGAACTGAAGGATTGTATACTCTAGCTGTAAATACTGCGTTGGGTGATTGAAATTCATGCTGTAAGTTCTTTATATATAAATGTTTAGTTACTTATCAGCAGAATGAAAAAGGTCTGTATTTTGGTGACATCTGAAATAAAAAGCAGCTGCCTGATGTTCTGGGAACTGCCTTCCACCAGACAGTTTATAACCACTGCCTCAGTTCTGCAAGGCTCAAGTGCTGCTTTAAACCAGAAATTAAATTTCCTAGTTATAAGCATCATGCACTTGAAAAGTATACTGACAAAGTGGTTTTTATTTTTTCCTTACCTGCTTGCTTTTCTGTTTCTCATTCAAGATCTTGTAAAACTGTGGTAGAACAAGTGTTTTAATTAGTGGAATTTGCAGGTACCTTCTCAAAAGGGAAGTATGCTCACAAACTGCTTTGAGTGCTATTATAACTCATCAGGCTCATAAATTAAATACAATACATTGAGCACATTTTTTGGATTTTTATAAATATATTTTAGTCATTGCTGTACAGTCAGCATTCTGCACAGGTATCTTCTGCTGTGAGACTGCATCTCACTACATTGAAACAGGGGGAATGTTTGGCTGTGTGTGCATTACAGCAAATAGCATCTGTATGTCTTTGACCAACACAGAGGAAGAATGGTTTTGCAGGTATTTCCACCAAACTTTCATTAGCATAAATGTCTTTTCTAGGTCTTAATCACACACTTGCATTCATGGATCAGCTGAAAATTTAGGACTTCAGTTGTGTTGGGCACTTTGAGGGAGACCTACCTTGATTAAAAAAGTAGGTGCTAAATTAACAAAAGAAGCTTCGGTTGGTCTGTTGCTCTTTGTGCTCTTTTCAAGTTACTCATCCCTGTTTCTCATATGCTTTTTCTGCATTCCAGCCCTTATTATCTACAAAGGCATGACTTCAGTTTACTTCGTGTTTTAGAGGAATGAGATACTGTAATGCAATGAAAGGGGAACCCAAAAACCACACTCAAACCCTGTTTTATGTGGGTTTTGCACCTGTTTGATGAGAAAAAAAAAAGGAAGAAGAAAAAAAGAAATCCACAAAATTGTTTGGGTTTTTTTGTTGTTTTTTGGGGTTTTTTTTGTTGGGTTTGGGGTTTTTTTTTACAGGTATTAATTAAACACAAAGTAAATATAAAAATCAAATAAACCTAATTCAAGTGGCAAACTTGAAGGGGTCTGCCAGAACAGAATTCTAGTAAAAAAAGAGGTTTCCTTGGAGACACTTCCTAACTTCTTAATGCAACTATTGCCAGCATCATCTCTTTCAGGGCCGTCCACTCATATACTTGTGTGTGTCCTCATATGCAGTGAGAAATGGCAATGTCTTAAAACACCTTTATTTTTTCTTGATGCTGAAGGTACTAGGTACTAAGAGAGGAGCGAGCGGTCTGGGAAGCTGGCTGTTTTGCTCCACAGTCAGTAGCAGCTCTTCACCTTTTCTTAAAGCAGTCTCATCCTTGGAGCTTGAAGGATTTCTCACCTGCACAGATCATGACACAAGATTCATCATTTTCGACGGTCTGCTTTTGAACAGCTAAGCTGGAAGCTACAGCTAAGCTGGAAGCTTGATCCTGAGAAGATGCTCCCAGGATTGATTTGCCTCAAGTCAATTATTTTGAAGCAAGGAGACCATGTGAGTGAAGATAGGACAGCTCATGCTGTTGCCAGAAGAAAGACTGAAGTAATCTTCAAATTATACAGCTGCGTCTAGCGATGACACTAATGAGCTCCTTAAAAATGCAGATAGCAACTCAGGTAATGATTATCTTGTGTTATTGACAGACTAATATTGAGTTCAAAAATATAACATACTCTAATTGAGTCTTTCACATCATTTCATGATATATGTTTGAAAGTTTCCAGGTAATAATAAGTGAAGATGAAATAAGTGAAGATGAAATTAAAATAGTTTCTCTAGTTGTAAATAGAGACAGCCTTCCATGTTTTCCAAATCGAACTGTGATTATGGACATGATGTAAGAAAGGTTTTAAAACCGTTAAGTTTTTAGGCAGTCTTATAACTTTCTTGTTTATTTGATATTGCCTATGAAAAAATGACAATGAAAAGTGAAGTCTGCTATTATTTGTCATGCCTACAACAGCTACTCTATTTGCTGTCAGATTGCATTGTATGCATTGTGCATCTTTTAACAGCACTTAGACATGCTGACATAAAATACAAAGATGATCCAATTACATTTTCTGCAACTGCATCTCATTTTGCTAATGCTTACAAATTAAGGGTGTCTATCACCCCTTACATGAGACAGAACACAGATAGCATTTTAAATCCCTTGAATTTTATAGTGTACACTACTTAAATACAGAAGCCGCCCTAATCGTAAGCAGTTGACATGTAGCTCATAAACTAGTCTAGTCAATATGAAAGTGCAACCATGTAGTGCATACAGAAATGATTCCTCCTTACTGTTATTTATAAGTTGTAGTATTATTTATTTGTAGCAATCTGCTTTTGGTAATTTATTTACCAAAGGCTGTTTAAATGTACAGCGTTAGTGCTTATCTGCTTCCAGAATGATCAGTGTATATTATCTTTTTCTTCTTCCTTCCTCAGCTACCCTAAACTCTCTTGCCATGGGTAGCAAACTCTGGAAAATCCAACACACCTTTACGGAAGTCAGGGTATTGGAGGGCAGTCTTTTGAAAGGATGCCATTTGTTCATGTCACAGATTTGTATGAAATACAAGAACCTCAGAGAGTAAAGGAGGCTTCTGCCACCATTCCCAACAGTGACCAAGTGGGTGGCAAAATCTAACCCTATAGGCAAAGTTTCATTAGATGTGGAATTGCAGTTGACACCCTTGTGCTCCACAATATGGGATTTCACTGAAACAGTTTCACTCTAGAAGCAAAAAACAAGACCTGAGTCGCTCCTGAGTAAAAAGTGCTCTTGCTCCCACCTTATAGCTCATTGCTGGACTGGATATTGCCTGTTAGTTTCCTGGGGGTTATCATTTTCACTCCCCCCAATGGCTACAGCCACTGAGCTGATGGGGCATTCACTTTGCCAACACCACTGGGTCTGAGACACCAAGTCAGAGCTTTTCGCAGCACGTCCCTGTGTTACAGGGGTGAGCATGGCTTGGACTGCCAGGTTCAGACTCTCCTCATCTATCAAGCTGCACTCCTTCTGTAGCAACATTTTCCATTAGTGGTGAATAGCTGCAGATGGACAGCCCTGCTGATTTCCTAGGTCACTGCTGTCTTCCCGGCAGATCTTCTCAGGAGGAACAGAAGGGACAGTGAGGAGAAATGCCCCAGCGTGCCTTTTGCATGGTAGTGGGGCTGAAAGTGGTGAAAGTCTCTGTGAGTGAGAGTTACTGTGACCTTTTTCAGATGCTTTTACAAACTGCACCAGATGCTGGAAGATTTCAGGGGCGATACATTAGGAGAGTTTGTTCCTCTGTTTTCCTTTGTTCTTGAAACTGCCTGTTTAAGTGGAGCTAATACTCTACAAGGTTTTTTCATAAAAATGAGTCATTAGAGACTCTGTGACAGGTTCAATTTTTTAGCTGAACAGTTGTTTATGCTTTTCCTGTGATTTCCATGGGAAGTGCATGGCACTCTATTTCATTCGCCTTTGAAGAGGAAACCGAATTACCTTCGTGTCAAACAGCTCAACTATCTGTTTTACTTTTTTTTGTTTTCATCTTTATTTTTATTGCCATTAACATGGTTACATATGGGTAACCGTATGGCAGGATACAAGTATCAGATGGTTGGCCAGAAGTCTGGCATCTGCAGAAATTAGTTTATTTCCAAATGGGAAGCTGAACCTTTAGCAAATGAGTAATTATGGAACACACAGAAATCATAGTTGGACAAAGAGTTGGAGTTGCTCCTCTCCACTGCACAGCACCCTGGACTCATCTGGATGTTTTGAGGGGTGATGTGTCACTCAGCCTAAGCAAGGAGTTTCCTGCATAGAAATTTCCAGGTCTGTGAGAAAAAGAGTATTAGAAACATATTCCAGTAAATTTGACTTCTTGGTGGCATTTCAGTGCCATAGAGTCATTGTCATAAACAGTAGCTCCAAGAGGCCCCAGCCCAATAATAAAGACATTGTTATAATAAACACAGCACAGATGCTCAGAGCTGCTTACAGTACCCGCAGTGGTATGTCCTTTAGTCAAAAGTTTTGCTGCTGCAGGATTGATTTTTTGCAATATCTTGTGCTTATTTGCAGTATCCCAAGGGATGGCTCTTTTCTCCTTTTCTTCCATTGTAAGTTTTCTTTCTAATATCTGTCCTACCTTTCTCTATTTTTAGCAACGTAATAACAGCAAGAAGTCTCATTACCTGTAGTCGGACTCCCATCTGTATAATTCCTCTTCAATAAATGTTCCCTCTTCATTTCTTGGCCAAGGAGTAAGAAATGCTTAGCTCTATTAATCACATAATAAACTTTCATCACTTAGTCTGTCTTTGCTGCAGGAATAAATCTCGTTTTCTCTTTAGCAGCAGCTTCAGCACTAGCAATAAACCCAAAGGAACTGAGTGAATAGAAAATCCTGCATGGACCCCAGAGCAAAAGCAACTTTTGATGGACAAACCTAAGGTACAAGTAGGTGCATGAGGGATTGCTTTGCTGGAAAGAAGATTTCTGACTCCTTTCCCTGCAGCATCTCCAGTTCCCTGTTGGTGTGATTCTCTAGTGATCAACACACAGAGGTGAGAGGTTTGTACCTGTGTATTTTTGGTTGCTCTTCCCTGAATTCCTCTCACTTTTCTAATGGTTGGAGTCATACAGGCAATCTGATTTGCTGTAATATTTCTGATTTCAAAGAGGAGTAAAAAATATTCATAGTTCTGACTGAAAATTGTCCTCAGACCATTCATGAAGCCAAGACTGACTCGATCTTTTCAGATTCTTGGTGTTTCCAGAACAAATTGTTTTCTTCCTAATCACACTTTCTGGATTAAATTGTCATATTTTCTGAGAGCTTCAGTGCTGTCTACCTTTAAATAGTATTGGGGAAACTGTTCTACTTTGAAAGGTCGGCTGTGCTTATGGTGTCAAAGCTGTTCACCCTTTGGAGCATCAAGACAGAAGCCATCATGCCTTCCCCAGGCCTGTCCCACCGCCCAAAGAATGGGTTGTCCTGGACACTGGGAAGTGCTGGGTTTACTTACCTCAGGCAGTTGGCACAGTAGATCTGTGGGTTTTGGCTGTTTTGGAGCCCCAGCCCCGAAACCGTCCTTCCACTGCACGGCCATGGATCTGAAAAGCCGACTGCAAATCTTTCAGACTTGCCTGGCAAGAACAGGGCTCAAGAGTCATTGAGACAGGGAAGTAAGAGTCATTGAGACAGGGAAGTAAGAGTCATTGAGACAGGGAAGCGCTACTAGAAAGTTTCGCTTTTACCAAAAAAGCAAAGTTCAAGGCAAAACCTGTTGTCAGAATTTTTTCAATGTGCTATGAGATATCTAGAAACGTGCCTATGCAGCTTTCTGTGCATATGCACAGTGGTAGTGTACATTTTTTGCATGTTAGTGTTGGACTGTAAAGAGTGAAAATCTGAATAATTTGAGAGACCTGGCTCAAGCTTCATCTTGCAGTCTGTCAATTCCTGACATAAAGATGAGCTTGAACATCTCTGTTTTATGATCAACTACTACAGGAAAGGGCTCATAATAGAAACACCACTTTAAAGTACTATTTTTCATTATAATGATGTTCTTCTATAATGACAACATCAGTCTGATCAAGCCAAATGCCAGATAGATCTATAAGATGTTGGATTGGGTGCATAAATTATTTCAGTCCAATCAAAATTTTTTTCTGTTACAAGAATTGGGGAAAAAAACTTGAGGGATTTTTGGATTATTAGGAAATGAGGCTTTGGTTGTTTTTTATTTTTTATTTCATTGTCTGAATTTGATCCAGTTAAAGGGGAGAGATGAAATGTGACTATATCTACCGATGCCAGATTGCCATTTTCGGTAGTAGCAAAGCAATGCAAAGGCTGAGAATTCACACAGCGAGAGACTTTTTTTGTGTGCAGAAATATGCTGCAATGATAAAGCTGAAAGCAGAAGAGATCATGATGGATCAGAAGCTGAACTTTTTGACTTGACAATGTGATATCCTTCCAAAACCAACAAAGGCAAATGTCATTCAGAGCAAATTAACAAGAATATTTTATGCAGGACATAGGAGGCAACTATCTGTCTGCTCAGTGCTGATCAGTTGTCTGCTGGAGTACATCAGTGTGCTAAAGCACCACATTTAAAAAGTGATGTAAGGGAACTGAAAGAAGCCTAAAGAAAAGCAAACACGCTAGGACATTTAAAATGCGACCTTTGTATTCTTTGTAGAAAGGTTGAACTGGTCTTGTTTAATTTGTAATGGGGAAAACTATGGCAGAACATGTTTACAGTTTTGTAATGTACAAAAGATTGGTCAGCCAATCATGTCAGCTAATGGGCAAAAAAATAGGATAAGTTCAGCACTACAAATTGGAGTTACATTTTAGTAAAAATTGCTTCTGAAAAAGGACAATAGAACACTGGAACAGCTTATAGAGGAAGATGATAGACTTTTGCATAAGAACAGGTTGTACAGACACCTTCCAGGGATCATGTGTGTAGTAGTAGAGGACAAATGGGACAGTCTAAGACCAGTCACACCCAGCAGGTCCAGGGTTCAGTGCTCCAGACTCTGTCAGGGACTTTACCGGGGAAAAGGTGGTGGAAGAAGGAGAGAGAGAAAAACAAAAATGGAAGGCAACAAATTCTGTATCTTATCAGCTTGTAACAGAAAGAACCAAATGAGAAAGCCATATTGGACAGGATTCTGCTGAACCTAAAGGACTGAACCAAGAATCCTGCTCTGCCACAGCCTGAGCCTTCATCTTGCTCCTGCTGCCTGTCCACAATTCTGCTGGAGGAGATAAGGAGGAACTGGAAGCTGGCTGATCTCTTTATTTGAACCAGTGCTATCTTAATTGAGTCCTAATGTCTCCCCAATATATTTGGCAGCTTTCTATGTACCCCCCACCTCCCATAACCTTTTGGTCAGAGGAGACTTCTACTAGGGAAAAAAAGAGACTGACATTGGGACACAGCAGTCTGAATTAAGCTTTTTGTCCTTATGTATCTGCTTTAGGGAGGCTGGAGGTCTGGCCTTGCAGTCCCAGCTCCTGTATAAAATTGAGAACAAATTTGCAGTGCATCAAGTATCCAGTAAAAAAAATTGCATGGCATTTGTTGCATGTCATTGTGCATGAACATGCAGCTGGGAAGTTAGAAGATTTGGGAATCTGGTTACTCAAGGCTAATTTGTTTGCTTTTATGTTCCTTTTATGAATCAGTCCAGAAGAACTGTGCTATGTTCATGAGCCACCAGGTCAGGCTGAGGTCCCATCCCTGCTAACTGTATCAACTCCTTCCCCTCCTCAAACATGACAGGTAGAGACCTATGACCGATGTATGTTGCTGCCTTAGATTTTTAGCCTTGCTGTAATTCAGGGTAAAAGTGCCGATTTCCTGTATTATAGTGCAATGAACATTTTTTTTTTTAATTATAGATACTGAAGAGCAGCAATTCAAAAAATCCTTCCTAGCAAGAAAGTGCACATTGTATGAAATACATAACGTTTGCTATGTTTAGGAGGAATATACTTCTTAGTCAGTTTAGCTGTTAATGATTAAAAGAGTGAAATTCTCTACACAAGATACACTGTTACCTCTCTTTATTGGACTTTGAACTTTTAACTGCTATACAAGAAAAAGCTGTTTTATTGAAGCTGTGAAGCTGGAGTTAAGTTCTGATGATGGCACTGCAAGTCAAAGGTTCCCAAACTAGTATGTGCATAATTAGTGTGATCCCAGTTACATGAAACTGCTGTGGCAGCGAGCCAGCAGCACCGGGTGCTGCTTGGTGGTATTCCTAACTGCTGCTGCTGCTGCTACCCATCATTGCTGATGATGGTATTCACATTTAACACTACTGCTGATGAAAGTACCTGCAATTACTGCAACTGCTGATGGCAGAAAGAGTTTGTTAGCCCTGCTGTAAATTACTTCCTGAGGCTTAGTTGCCAGCTTATTTCGTATTGTGAGCAAAATGCAGTCTCTTGGCACTTGGAAAGAGCTACATTAAGCAAAAGTTGTTAAAAAAGACAGATATTATAAGACTAAGCCATATTGGTGCCATAAACAGAAATTCAGCGTTTCCCCCTCACGGCTGATACTGTGCAAGCCAGCTTGAGCCTTGAGGCAGCATAGTTTGATGTGGTGCCCAAGCTAATCTGCCTTTTGGCAGAGTTGACAGCACAAGGCTGTCCTGATTCTGGATTCAATTTGATTTATCTGAATGGTTCTTTTCTTCACCACAGGAAGTTATGAAGTTGGATTTGCATCAGACTGGGAATGTCTACATCATGCTCAATATATTTCACGATACAGATCGACTAGAATATTCTTAAGAAATCTTCCTTGACCTATGTTCAACACAAAATATTTCTTAAAAACAAGGTCGGAACCTAGATCTCCATATCACATTAAAGCCCTTCTATTCAATGCATTAAGTATCATACCTATTGCAGTAAGTTCAATAATCAGTATTTTTTAAATTCACCTTTCAGTAATTAATATTTTCATGCAGAGCAGCAAAAATGTTCTCCAGAAACACACCAGGAAAAATGTATTCCCAGGTTGGACTGATCCAGACACCTCCTTCCAGTGAAATAACATAAGAATGTCTGTATCAGTTCAAACCAAAGATTGATTTCAGCCAGTGTCCTTTTCCCAAGAGCAGCTAATAGTCTTGCTTGGGGCAGATTATATAGATGGGGCTTGTAGAACATCTGCAATAGACCTATTGCAACTATCTGTGAGATTCTTCAAAGGCTCAGATGACCATGGTGTTTGTTCAAAAGTACAGTCTGGCATGATGCTCATGCTTGTGCCAGTCAAGGAAGGAGACAGCATTAGGCCACAAAGGGAATCTTCTGCAGCTCCTTTGTTAGTGGAATGGTTCCTCCGTGTTTTTGCAACTGATTCATTTCTATCTATACTGCTCGGTGGATCCTAGTAGTCTTTCATGAGAGCATTGTCCTGCAGTATTAAGGTGCAGGATATTTCTTAGCAAGACTCATCTTTGCTGCTTCTCCCAGGCACTTTCTGAGTGTAATCCTGAAGCTGTAAAGTTATTTACCTGAAAGGAGATGTTTGGCTTGCTGTGTTAAAGGAGGAAAGGTGAGACACAGACAGAGTTCTGCTTTCTCAAGATGTATGTTGACTATGCTGTGGTTGGCACGCTTAGTTCTTCATGACCTACTCAGAAGCAGTTCAATAAAGAGGTTAAATGTATGGATTTTTAATAGAAAACAACTCACTGCCTTCAAGTGTGTCTATTACTTTTGTGCTCCCAAAATTCATCCCTTCCCAAAATGTTGTGGAAATAAGAATTTCAGACCAAGCAACCGCTATAACTTTTGAAAAATTTGTATAAAACAGGGTAAAAGAAACAGAAAGAAAATGGGAATTATAATTCTTCTCATAACTAGAGTAACAGGAATAGCCCAAGTTATATTCACTTTATGAGGAAGCAAACTATTAAAATGGATTTTACAAGTCAGAGGAAACATCTACCTGGTTCTTCACAACAAAAACAGGAATCAGGAATAGTTTTCCTTGTTAACCACTGCAAACAAATGCAAAAGATTTATAAGGAAAAAAAGACATAGGATAACACGAAGTGTTAGCCTATCAGCTGTCCTCCCACACTTTTTTCCTGCCATTTAACAGATCATCTGGAGCTTAACAGTAAACCAATAATTGTGACATATGGGTGCAAGCTTTTTTGAGACAGTGTGCAGTGAGCAGAAAACTGTAGGTTGTTAATGCAAGTACATGTACATTTTAATGTCTATGTGAGTGACCAGGCAACTAATTTGCAGCTTTGTGTGTTTTCCTTAGCACATAAATACAGTCACACTTGAGACACCAGAGGAAAGCTAAAACCCAGACAGCAGGTGCCGTCTTCTTGGGAGAAAAAGGCCATACACTGCTAAAAGATGCTTGTACTCCAAATGTAATGTTTAAATGCAGACAAATTTCTCCTTGTTGCATATCTTTGGTTATAAGTCTTTTGTGTTTGGAGGTTGGCTAGGAATTGAAATTGCTGTTTGGATAATCACAGCTTTCTTTGGATAGTAATTCAGGATTCATGCTATTAACTCCCTGCATCTCTTTGTATGTATGACACTAAAAACTCCTTGCCAGAAGCAGTTAACTATTACACAAATGGGCCAGCAAAATGAATGCTGAGAAACAAATGCTGAGATTAAACTGCACAGAAAGACAGGTTAAGTTTTCCTTTTCATTCTGTGGGTTCCTTTGAGCAGTTTCTACTTTTCCCAGATGACCATCTTTCAGTTTGAATTTTTGCATATCTGAAGTCAACCAGGAAAAAAAAAAATAAACAACTGGAAAATAACAACTACGGGAAGCGTCAGAAATACACTTCAGCCACTGGCATACTAGGAAAGGAGCTGAGAAAACATTTTCCATTATTCCTTTTGGGGTTTCATTTATTTATTTTAAACAATGTTATTTCTTAGGCAACTTTTGCTGGAAACTTGAAGTTTGACAAGTGAATAAACACCAATTCAGCAAAATGTGTTATATCCTACACTTATTTAGAAAACCATATAGATGTGTTGAAATCTTGCTGTTGTTTCACATATATGCCTAAAGTACATATACCTACCTACTGCTCTGAATAAAGGCAGGCTATTGCATTGAGGGCATAGAGTAACATGAACTCTGTTCTCCCTATAGATGCCTAATTTAAGCAGTATGACTTTTATGTCCTAGAAGTTAATTCTCCTTCAGCTCTTTTGGTGTGGCAGTTCTATAAATACCATTTGAGAGAAGTAGTTGTGATGGCTACATTAGCCACATAAACTGGGCAATCTGAATATAATACTTTGAGTTTACATTGGTGCATTGCTGAAATTCTCTTCTGATCTAGCTGAGCTTCAGGAATTTATAAACTTATTTTGTGCATGCATTTTCCTGCTATAAAATAACAGAGTGGTTTTTATTTTACTCTATACATTTCTAACATGAATGCAGCCAGTCTAAGCAAGAAGTTCAAAGCATATTGGAAGACTGAGAGTGAAAATATTGGATAGCCTCATCTGATTGAATTTAAATGTACACAGGGTAGAGGCTTGTATCTGAGCAAATCATTCTAGACTCCTTTATAGACATTGGGAAGAAACAAGCAATTTGAGGATGTTATTCATGAGATCTGTTTTAGATATTTACTTTATGAGGAGAGGGAGTTTTTTACTATGACATTATCTCGACATAAGTTAAGTGAAGTTGCACGCTCAGTAAAAGACTTCTCAAGCATTTTGTATACATGTGGTTGAAAAAGCTTAAGCTGAATTTTCTTTAAAATATACTATAACCTGTATGAGATAGAGTCCAGAGGAGCTGCCCCAAGATCACACTGAAGCAGGACATGCGCTGTGACTACCTGCGAGAGTCCCCATTGCTGACTCTAGGATGTCTGGGCTTTGGTATGGTTTGTCTGTTATTGTTCATAGTGAGAACTCTGCACGAGGTCAGACAACCTAAAAGTTACACATTGCCATACTGCAGACAAAAGCAAAGTATTGTCTGATCATTTTGGTCTTCTGCTGTTGCAACGTGCACATTCCAGCCCATCAGGCACATCCTTACCAAAGCCTGGACCACTGACATGATAAATTGAGGGGTGTGTATGTGCCAAATTCAAGACGTAAACTTTCTTCTCCAAAGCTTATCAAAATCTTGGGCCTCATCATGGGACTGTCTCCCAAAACTGGGGCTTTTTGGTGAATTTGGGCTGAAGAGCAGGTCACCAACATGTCTAGCATCTAACAATAAAAGGCTGAGCAGATCATCCAGTCTGTCTTTCCATACATAGATGTCACAACACTTAACCTCACTGATTCTGTATTGATCCCAGTTATTCTAGTATCTTTAAATAAACCCAATCTTTAAACTCTGAGTCTCAGAGAGTAAGAGCAACAGTGCTGCCAACAATGTGGCAGGACACTGATCAGATGAGATATGCCCACCATCCCAGCAGGTGGTAGGAGTCACAAGCTGCACAGAGTGCACAGATCCCAGTGTACCTGCCAGTTCTGAAACATGAGAAAAAGTTTATGGTTTGTCAGCAAGGAATACCCTCATGCCTTTAAAGCATCTTCTGCTCTGTCCTAAGGCAAAGATGCAGTTTGTTTGATTGCTTTGACCAATCTTTGATTCTTCAAAGAAATAAGAAAAGCTATCCTGAACATCTCTAACCAGCTTGCATTGGCATTGAACTGGGAGATGTGGAAAACTTTTTCTGCAGCTCTTGTTGACAGGCTTAGGATCTAAAGCTCTAGATTTGCTTAAAGTCATAGCATTAATGGAAAACCAAAGCTGTAAGGAGCATTTTGAGGGCAGTAGACCATCTGTTCTCCTTCCGGCCTAAAAAGTAAGGCTATGAAAAGGGAAATGTAAGTGGAATAGGGGAGCTTTATTCAGCAAGTTCAGTTAATATTAATATTTCTGAAGACTCTGTCTTCCTATTTGTGGGCCAATAAGAAGAGACCTGGGACTCAGACTTTAATTGCCACCCAAGCTATAACCATTCCACAGTTTAATGTTCATTTGGTTTCCCATATGTGTAAGGTGGAGACATCTTCTTATCTTATTAGGGTTATGGAAGGATAAAATATATTAATATATGTGAAATATTCAGGTATTTAATTTCTGTAAGCCTCTGAATTACCAGCTAGAGAGAATCCAAAACAGAGGAGCAAAATAGATGTCATGTTAAAAGCTCTTGGCGGTTCGTACAATTCAGATTCTCAGCGGGGCATCTTTACCCAGTGAATTTCTGCTCCTCTGTCTCTGCAGGTGTTTAGAACCATGCCATTTTCCTCTTGCTCTCACTTGCTTCCTATTTCTCATACAGAATGTAATAAAATTTAAGCCAAAATAAAAGCCTACATGATGAATGCACAATGGAATTGAGAGTAAAAGGAAGATGATATCCACTCCTCACCCAGTCACAGAATCACAGAATGGTCAGGGTTGGAAGGCACCTCTGGAGATCATCTAGTCCAACCCCCCGCTAAAGCAGGGTCACCCAGAGCAGGTTGCACAGGATCACGTCCAGGTGGGTTTTGGATGCCTTCAGAGAAGGAGACCCCACAGCCTCTCTGGGCAGCCTGTGCCAGGGCTCTGGCACCCTCCCAGTACAAAAGTTCTTCCTCATATTCAGGTGGAGCTCCCTGTGTTGCAGTTTGTGCCCGTTGCCCCTTGTCCTTTCGCTGGGCACCGCTGAAAAGAGCCTGGCCCCATCCTCTTGGCACTCATCTTCAACATATTTGTAGACATTGGTAAGATCCCCTCTCAGTTTTGTCTTCTCCGGGCTAAACAGGCCCAGCTCTCCCAGCCTTCCCTCACAGGGGAGATGTTCCAGACCCCTCATCATCCTTGTAGCCCTCCACCGGACCCTCTCCAGTAGTTCCCTGTCTCTCTTGAACTGGGGAGACCAGCGCTGGACACAGCACCCCAGATGTGGCCTCACCAGGGCAGAGCAGAGGGGAAAATGACCTCCCTCGACCTGCTGGCCGTGCTCCTCCTAATGCACCCCAGGGTCCCATTGGCCTTGGCCACCAGGGCACACTGCTGGCCCATGGGCAACTGGCTGTACATGAATTAATTCTGTCTTGAAAGTTAGACAATGAACAGTAAATCAATGAAGGGATGTGCAGAGTGCCAAATAGTCATAACAGTCAGCTTTTAACAGCTGAGACATACTATCTGTGATGCAACCTGTATGTAAAAGAAGGCCAAGGTTCATAAATCCTCCAAAGTAGCATGCATTTAAAGATTACATCTGATAATACACAAATCAGGAAGAGATAAATATGTACAGTTTATTTTGGGCAAGTGGGTTGTGACATGCTTTTGCATTTTTTGATTGTAAGTTTCCCTGTGCCACTTTCAGTCTATAGAAGTTATCTGTGCACTTGCAGTTGAATCAAGAGTGACTATCCACATCCGCAGTCTCACTTCCCTGCGCTCTGTCACAGGCAACTCCCTACTAGTGGTATAGTTGCGTATGCAGACCAGTTTGGTTGTTTTTTCTACAGATACTTTATTAATGACATGTCTCAAATAACCTGAGCTGTTTTAAAAGATAAAAGTATATATTATCTGGTTAGTGCATAGCCTGAAAACGTTTAACCATTTTTGAAATGTCTTCTTTTACTCTTTCAATTGTTTTTCTGTTTTTCTATTTTTCTGATTCTTTTTTTTCTTTCTGGTTTACTTTTTCTTTCTTTCAGGTTTTTAGACAGCAGATAGGCACAAAGTTAAGGTACTAAATGTGAAAGCATAACAGGACTCAAAGAAAGAACTGTATTTTGAAATCTGATAAATGAAAAACAGACACAGTATCAAATTTAATCACATTTGTAATCAGATGTTGTTGAGAGCCGACACTGATTTGTGATCTATCAACAGTCACGGGATTCTGTGACTGCTTTATATATATACAGATAGATGGGCGGGTGGATAGATAAACAGATAGTGAAATAATGTTGCAAATCACATGGCACCAGACCTATTTATAAAAGACAGCTCATCCAATTAATTTTAAAAACTCTGGAGATTTTTGTCAGAGCAGATCTTTGGGAAATCTTCTACAATATGGGAAGCTTTCAGAATACTAAATTATCTTATTACTGTGTTCAAATGTTATTACTCCAAAACTTCACACACAGCATGCCCTGTGAACAACAGTCCCAAAGGAGGGTGTTTCACGCTAATATTTTGCACGAAAACATCACACAAAACCGTTGTAAAAATAATCCCTTTCTACTTCATATACAGAGTTCAGCAGTGCATGAGCTTGTGAATGTTAAGAAAAGAAGTGATCCAAGAACATGAGTGATGGAGTGAGAAGGAACCTGAGCACGTGAAGAAAGGTAAGAAGACTGATGTGAACGGCACTAAAAATCACAGGACTTATCAATGCATGGCCACAACCAACCACAAAAAATTTCTTCAATCGTTATGTGGCTAGCCCTAGTGACTTCTTTACATAAGTAATGTGATTTTTTTCTTCTTCTAAGTGCTACAGGATGGTGTTTTAAGACTGACTATAATTTCCATATTTTTTCTTGATCTACAGAAGCATTGACTTTATTCCCCTTCATCTTCTTTTCTAGACTTAAAACCAACTGATTATTTCAGTGACCAGATTTTCCTTTCATTTTTTACTAGTGATCTAACTGTTTGTTTGTTTTCTCAGTCTAGTCACTATTCCATTAATGAAATTCTAGTCATTGCAGCTAATATGTCTGGGGGTATGACAAACCAGCCAATAAAGTTTCCATAATTTTTAAAAAGTGTATGTATTTGACTCTGCTTTTTGTAAATCATTACAGTTCCACTGAAATCAACAGCTGCACTATCTTGCAACATGTGTTGTTATTTATGATTCAAATCTCTGTTAAAGGGAGTAACTCTTCAAAAAAACATTTATCAGTAACATGGCCTTTAAAAAGAGAAAGACTACCGTACAGAATTTATGTCTCAACTTAGAAAAGAGATTAATAGTTTGATATATCTACACATGCATTATTCATATTTTTCCAACATAAGCTGCCTGTAAGTTCACCCAAGAAGGTAATAGGCATGTCTAAACAGTCAGGAAAGAGCATCTCACTGCCTGTTGTTAAGGCTTGCTTTCAACTCATATTGCTTATATGCAAACAATTGCTCAGGGAAAAACCTCACCTGCCCTCCCAGAGAGAAATCTCAGATCCACTTAGCATGGATTGACAGTCCGGATGGAGCAAGTCATGGTGGACCAAATACGTAAACCTTGGGTGACAGGCAAATGGCTTCGAGTTCAGGTTTTCATATGAGTTATAAGTATACTTTGCTCCCAAACTGCAGCCAGTCTAAGTTGGCAGTCTGGAAAGGAGACCTAAAAGCCAGACTTCACAATGTTGCTCTTAATGTCACATTGTAAGTAACCTGTGAATGTTACAAAATTTACAGACTTAGACATATCAAGCACATCCTTCAAATGGGATGTTTGTGATGGCCATGCATTACCCCTATCAATTTGATTTCACTTAGATTTTATGCAGGAAGATAAGGGATCTGCTTAAAAAAAAATGTTATAATGATGCTTTTGTTCATTCTGCAGTGTAATGATGATAACTCTAGCTATGTCATTTATGACCATTTTAGTAGAAGCATTTAAGTGCTTTGTCAATTAGTAAGGACAAACTGCTGCTTAGTGAACATTGAGAAGGAGAAGTTTATTTAGGCTGTACAGGAAGAGAAAAGAAAACCTTAAATTCCAAACAGAGACATCTGGGAGGAAAGGATGAGCAAGGAAGTACTGCTAGGGGCAGAAGCAATAGCAGGAACCAGCACTTTGCTACAGAGAAGAAGCTCAGATGAAAAAAATCATTCTGTAATTTGATGAATCTCAAAACAGATAAAATTTGAACATCAAAAGTTCTTCTTATGTCTCGGGGATAAAAAATCTCAGAGACAATGTACAGCATATGGATCTGAGATTTTATAGCTATGAAAGAGGAGGCCATATGCTGCTGGGTAAATACTGATATTCCCCTAGAATGTTTTCCACTCAGGAAAATCATGATGTGGGATTAGAACATAAAGATACTGGTAGACCCATCATTAAAACTCCAGTTTATCATTCTTGGGCCACAGGATCCATAGTTCTCACTGTACTTCCCACTTCGCCAAGTTAGGAACTCCACATCATATCTTCTATATTTCTCACTTACCACCATTCTCTTCCTTCACAGCTCTTCAGACCAGGACTTCAGCTTCACAAAGCTGCATCCCCTACTTTCCTGCTTTGGTCTCTTACTTCTTTAATTCAACCCAGGATGCAAATCCTAATTGCCTTGCTTCACTGCCAGTGGCCACCTATTTCCCTCAATACCAGAACTGCATCTGGCATCCGCTTCTCTGCAGACATGGCTACAGATTGTGACTTTATGCAGGGACAAATTTCACTGCATTATCTCATAGATAATGTGGTATGAAGTAAGAATTGGTAGGTAATTGTGGCATTGTGGTGGATACCACGGTGATTTATTTCTCTTCTCTTCTCTTCTCTTCTCTTCTCTTCTCTTCTCTTCTCTTCTCTTCTCTTCTCTTCTCTTCCTCTTCTCTTCTCTTCTCTTCTCTTCTCTTCTCTTCTCTTCTCTTCTCTTCTCTTCTCTTTCTCTTCTCTTCTCTTCTCTTCTCTTCTCTTCTCTTCTCTTCTCTTCTCTTCTCTTCTCTTCTCTTCTCTTCTCTTCTCTTCTCTTCTCTTCTCTTCTCTTCTCCTCTCCTCTCCTCTCCTCTCCTCTCCTCTCCTCTCCTCTCCTCTCCTCTCCTCTCCTCTCCTCTCCTCTCCTCTCCTCTCCTCTCCTCTCCTCTCCTCTCCTCTCCTCTTTCCTTTTCTCTTGAAGTTTCTGCTTGTTGTAGCCCACCAGTGTCGGCTATGGTGGGTCAAGAGAGGGACATGCTGTATTCAGTCCATTCTATTTGCTTTTGTCTCTTCTGCCTCCTCATTTTCTTCTCATGAAGCAAACAAAGCTTTGGAGGTTAAAAGTCAGGAAAATGAAATTGTCACTAATTCCAGCTGAAAGATTTTGCTGAATCAGATCCCATTAAACAGGACAGAATGCCCTGATGGCCTTGGTATACCTAGTAGGGGACAAGCTAGTCAGGCCTTGGCCAGAAAAATGCCTTGCAATAACATTTTCGGTAACATTACTTACAGTATAAGGCACCTCATGATTCCCAAGTGAATGAGGCTCTGCCCACCGACCTCTAGTTGTGCCAGCACAGGAAAGTCCAAGATGACAGCAAAGCAAAGCTAGCTGACATTGGTGAAATATTTTGGGCAATTGCTCTGCATTTTCCAGTGCTTCATTGCTCCTTTATGAATAAAACCAGAAAATATAATACAAACAAATTTTAAAGTCAGAACTGCAATGTAGTTATGTGGCTGGGTGGTTGGTTTTTTGTTTTGTTTTTTGTTTTGGTTTGTTTTTTTTTTTTGTTTTGTTTTTTGTTCTTTTTTCTCCTAAAGGCTTTGCAGAAACTGTAGAGTTGCTTCCAGTGATTCTACAGGAGCCTAACAAAAAGCAAATTTATTCTTTGCATGTGACCTGCCCTCTATCTGCATATAAGCTATGTGATTTGCAGTGAAAAAGAGCAGCTGGAGGCTTAGTAACATCTGAGGGATACAGAAAAAACACATTTAACAAACAATGGCTGTTTAACATGTCTCAAACTTCTGTAAAAGACCACTATTCCAGAAATTGAATTGTCATGGGGTGTTTGTCAGTGAATCTTCTGTATATAACAGACTTAATTTATAATCTCATCAGGTATAAATTTTAACCTATTAGCAAACTGTTTGTGTTGCTTGCTAGCCCAGTTTTGCCTGGTACCTGACTGTTTTCTGCCACTGCCCAGCCACCAGGCTAACTGAAATTTTAGTTTGTCTTACCCTAAAGAAGGAGTCTACTGCAAAAATAAGTAATTTTAGTCAAGGAAGTACTCTGAACGTTTGGCAGATCATGGATGCTGTTAGTTCTTTTATGCTTTTTATGTGGTTTATTTTCCTTTATTTGCTTGAACCGGGTGAAGAATCTGAAGAGGTCACCTAATCCTTCCTCCTGCCCCTCAGCAGCATCAGAAATACCTGGCTGTTCCTCATGGCTCTTTGTTTAATCTGTGGTAAAACACCTTCCTTGGCAATAATTCAGTCCAGCATTTAACTGTCCTGCAGTTACAAAGATTGTGGTTTTGTAATAATTTCTAACCCAAATAGCTGTTGATGAAATTTATTCCTAATACCTCTTGTCCTGTCTACTCTGTGTTTGAAGAGATATTATTCCCTCTTTTTTGTTGTTTTTGGGAGGTTTTGTTCTGTTTTTTCCATCAGGCTTTTATGTGTTTGAAGGCAGTTTGAGTGTCTTCCCTTAGCTTTATTAAAGTTGTTTATTCTTGATATACACAATTTCCTCCAGCAAATAATCTCAGCCTTTTAACAAGGCTGAAACAGAGGCAAAGGGATAAGGAAGACAAGAAAAAAAAGCAGTGAAATTCATCAGGAACTGAGGAAGAAATACTCACTACACATTAGGTTCTTGAAGGCATAGTGTAGAATCTTTTTCTAAAACTTCAAAAACTCTCAATTTCACAAAACTTGGATATATAAGGCAGGTAACACTGAATTTCTTTTTATCCTTTAAAGATACAGGCCTCTGTATCTCTCTATCTCAATTACACCTTTACAGAAAAAAATATTTTTACAGAAAAAAATTGATATTTCACACAATCAGTAAAAACCACATTGATAATTTTTTTTTTAAACAATAAAAATAAAGAATAAACAAAAAACCACGAAAATCTTTCTGGAGAAGCCAGTTTTCTTTACACTATGTAAGAAAGCCTCAAATGGCACAAATTTAACTTTAGTTTTCCTTTCTGTCAGAATATCATCAAGGTCAGAAAATGGGAACATATTTTGCAAATACCTACAGAAGAAAATAGGAACAAAAAAAGAGAAATTAAAATATAAAAGATAATGAAGGACATGATACAACTGTGTAGTATCCAGAACAACCAGTTTCAGGTCTAAAATCTGCCCTACAGTTAAAACCGAACTGTTATCCTGGAGTTAAAATATACACTGCAGAAGCTGGTAACCTGCATATAATCTTTACACCAGGGGAAAAAAAAAAAGGCATACTGGAATTCAAAACATACATTGCAGAAGCTAATACTTGGCTCTAACACCTCCCTGAAGAAATTATACTGCCCAAACCCCATTATTTTCATTGTCATTTAGCTGTTGAGCTCAAATGGAATTTCTGATAGTGCTTGCCCATAGCTCTACACTGGGATTTTAGCCGCTGGTTTTCTCTTACAAATGCACCTACTCATATGTAATGCACTGATGAAACTTATTTTACACTGATATGGTGTGGTTTAGATTGAATCGTTCTGGTTTGAAACAGAGAGACATTATTTGCACAGACGCAAGAGGGTGTAAATTACTTCAGAAATGAGAATAGAAATTTTAAAACCATCCCAATAATGTGACGCCACCGATTGGCAAAATCCTTCTGAAAATAAGACCTTGTTCATAGGGAAGGATGAAATCTTGTTTCATCTAGTGTCTTTGGGAGGGAATAAATTTGTTCCCAGTAATGTTTCAGTTCATCATTTTCTCTTGAATTTTCAGGGCACCTTTGGTCTATAAACAACACTTGCTTATGTTCACACTTAATTTTTTATTCCCCATAATGGGTTATTTTTTATCTTGATCTTTGAGAACGATAATTTTCCTGCCAGTTTTTCTCCATGAAATGAATTTACTGTTTCATCTAACTCCTAAACCAAAGTTCTCAGTCAGTGTAAATAGCCATGCTGTGACAGGCTGATGAGTGGCAGCAGGGATCCATCTATGACAAGTGCTTGAAGCTGCAGGAAAGGTTTGTACCTGTAGGATGCATTTTGTATTCCTTGTCCTTTTTGGACTAGAGTAGAGGAACCCATCCTTCACACAATGCTTAGGAGAAAAGAGCTCATATCCCATTTCTGGTCTTTTCTCATCTTTTCTCCTGTTCTAAAACTATGTTTAATTTGGCACAGTGTCAGAATCATAGACCAACAGAAAGGCCTGACTGTCAGAGGAAAGAAAAGAAACAAAGCTGGGTAAAGAGGCCCAGATAGGCCAGGGTGGCTTTCAAGAGCTGAGCAGCTGTGATGGTAAGCAGTAATGATGAGGGCTACGTCCTTGATTAAAGAAAATAATTTTCTTGATGAAAAAAATAGAGAAAATCAAGAAATAAGAATTTATATGCGGGTGGCAAAATTAACTAAGAGGTTGCTTGGCAATTAGCTGGTTAGTCTTGACTCTATTGCCTCCTTGTAATGGGGCATTAACAGATGGTGTACAGTGCTGTAAGAACTGAAAGTGTTACCTTCCCCCATCAAGTGCGGTTGCTGCCGAAGGATCAATTCTTCAGTGCAAGCACTGGGGGGCTAATAAAGACTCCAACCCTGGGAACAGGAGTGATTTACAATTGAACTTAATCTATTTGAAAAATTCTAGCAACCACATTAAAAAAAACCCAAATCTCATCATGCACCACCTGAATTTCCTCAGTACCATCTGTCTGCTGCATTAAACAAAGCCCCAGAGACCCTCAGAGAGAGAGAGGCAGAGTTTTAATGATTAACCTAACCTGGCTGTCAGAATGGATAGCTTGATATATAGGGCCTCAGTTGGCAGTTTCTGCATAGCTAGTCGCTAACACTGCAGAGAAGATTTAAGCCAGCAGGAATTCCCCTTCGGTGTGTAAACTAGCGCATGTTGTCCCAGGATGCAGCGCTGGTGTGCAAAGCACCATTATGCTGGCGCTCCCTGGCTTCATGGAGAGCCCTCCCAGGGGCTTGGTCATGGAGAAGACCATCTCTAGCTCATTTCTGCCAAGAGGTTCTGCAAAGGCAGTGCCTGGCCATCCGCCGTCGATAAACCTGGAAGCTCACCTGTGCCCTCACTCTTCATGGCAATAAGGCATGGCGTCCCTGTCTTTGCTTCTTTCAAAGTGTTTCCCTGCTTAAATATCTTGAAATGTTTTAAGTTGGGTATCTGATCATTTCCCTTGCTGTCCTGGGGTTGCTGAACAGTATGAAATTACCAGTCTTAATTTCATGAGTTCAAATGATATTTTTATGAAGATTCAGAATTGGACATGGTATTTTGATCATTTCCATTTGATCAAGATAAACACCACTTTTCTTGGCACTGATCTCAAATTTGGATTTATGGGAGATGTCAAAAGTGAAAGTCTGCAATGAGAGCAATATTATTTTAATTTCTCAGTAAACACTTTTCCTCTGAATAGAAAGGACAGCTTTCTACTATTAAAATAATTCTAAACTACATGTGCTGTTCTTCACTGACTCAGACTTTTCATCCCATGTTGATGTACTTAAAATACTTAAATGAAACCGTTCTGCTACTTTGTATTTGTGGAGAGGATGTAAACAATGCATCTTTCCCATTAGAAACTATTTAAGAATCATCAAGAGATTTGTAGGTATTATTTAGTGAACAATCATACCTTCTCTTAAAGTAAAATTAATGGTTCCACTTTGCAGGTGTAGAAAATGAAACCTAAACCGTCATTTTACAATAGACTTTACCAGAGCTAGCAATTTACATGTATGCAAAATGAATATAAATAGTGAAAACATACTCATACGTTATATAATATATGAAGGCTTAAGGGAGCGAAATAGCAGCTGACAAGCAACTGCTAAACCCTTAAACTAATTCAGTGAAAGATTCATAATTAAAATAAGAATTCCCAAATTTAGGTAAATTTGGTGTTCATCTAGATGCTTACATGTAGCCACCATTATCTAAATGAGGATGGTATCTGGGGTTTATGCTCACTGCTAGTCTTCCCCAGGAATCCTCTCTGGATCTGTAAAAATTTCCTGACAACTTTTAATAAAAGCCTTTAGTCTTGAAATATTTCTTAATTCTACATAGATAATGAAAACAATTAAATAATGTAGGTATCTTATTTTCTTTGTTAATAATTATTATTTTTATTAATTAAAAATAATTTCTGATGAAAATTAACTTTCTGAAAAAAAAGCCCTTTTCAGTTTCCTTACACTCGGTCCCAGGAGCCAGTCCCCAGGGCTCAGGGATGGGGGATCTGATCTCCCAGTAATTACTGACGGATCCAGACCTTCACAGCCAGAGACACGAGCAGCTCGTGTCTCAGCAATGTCAGAGTAATTCTTCATTACACAGGTTATATACATTTCTCATAGCTGGTCCCGCTCTATCAATCCTTCTGAAATATGAGAATCCCATTGAGGTCCATTTAGTCATTCTCCTTCATATTGTTAATGAATATGACAAAATGAGAACCATCCTAATGTGAGGATCTCCAGGCAGGCCACCAGCCCTCTTAATTTCATGTCAATACATTACTACTGCTTATCAGTGCCCTTTGATTACTGCTCTAAACTGTGTTTCACATCCAGGTGGCAGGGTTCACATCCAAGCAAATCTGAATTGATTCTGGGTATAGAGTTTCATAAGCAACTGTTTCCAATGATTTATTGGAAAGTCATATATATATATATAATGTTTTATAAGTCTCTCTTTGCAACTAACAATAATAAAATAATAATAAAATAAAAACCAGGTTTCTGTTTTAGTACTTCAAACATCTTTGGATTTTCATGCCCCATAGGTGCTTACAAAGGATGCCTGCTGCACTCTGCTGAAACAGCAAGTATGTTTCATCTTGGTCATCACTGCATTTGAAAAGAAAGGCAGCATAATATTTGTGCATCTTTTGGACTGGATTATCAGGCATACTGAGCAAATTTTCTAGCAGCAGGAAAAGTCATTTTCTGTCACTTTTTCACAGCCTTGTTCCCAGGTACTCTTGATGCCATGCTGTGACAGTACTGTTAGGCTGATGGAAGATGCAGAAGTAGTGTATGTTCTATGTCTATTATCCATGTGCTGTCCATATAATCTGCTATACCAGAAGGGGAATGCTACTGCTGAAAAAAGTGTTGGTTTTTGGTTTTTTTTTTGCTAGTCTAGCACATCTCTTATTTTCTACTTACATTTGCAAAAAGTTGTATTATGAACATGATGCTCTCTTCTAATGAAAGTAATCACACAATGGGTGACAGCAGTGATCAGTAGGACAGCAGGCTGTCTTTTGTAGTTTGCCTTACTTGAATCTTCCTATTCCTCATGAGTTAATTACATTATGAATTTAGGCTGTCACTCTGACAAGAACTTCTGTAATGTAGCATGCCTTGGAAAAAGCACAGACTGCTTCTTAAGTGTGCATTTTGGAAAAAAAAAAAACCAACATAGAGTGCTTTAAATCAGGTTATCATGAAAAAGTCTTTCTGTGCACATTTTGTGGCAAATAAAGTTTTTGATCAAAGGCAGTAACTTGTACAGTATGAATTAATTTTCTTGAGGGGGAAAAAAAGAGGGTCAAGTCACATGAAAAAGTAGTATGTGTATTCTTTTACCAAAATCTGTTTTATTATGAGAAAGAATCAAGCTCAGCTCTCTGACTCAGAGCAGTAATTACATTCACTCTGTTCAACACGCCTAGCAAGCATTCTTGCCACTAGACTGTAATGTACAAAGGCAGAGGGCACTGACTCCGTGCTAGTTTTATAAACAGCATCTGTATCGCCAAAAATTTTTTCATCATTTTTTTTTTCATGAAAATAATATTTTTTCAACAAAATAATCAAAAGTGTTTAGATGGAATTGGAATGCATTTGCCTCTGTGCCATACCTCCTCAGAAAGACTGGCATAAGTAATGTTTTTAAATTGTCAGTTCTCAGGAATGGGATTCATCTTACCTAATTTTGGTTCCTGAAAAAAAAAAAAAATAATCTGAATTGTCTTTATCTGGGGGGAAGCAAGAACGAGACAAATCTCCTCGCTGCCTCCTCATAGTCAAAGGAGAGAAATAGACACTTCCAGATGCAACTAATTTTTCCCTTAGAAATGTGTCTGAGAAGTGGCAAAAAAGTTTTTGTTAGGATTGGGAAGTACAGGGAGTGGAGGGTTATTAGACCCGCTTTTGAAACCTTTTATATGTCCAAAGCTGGCTGAGATGACTAAAGCCATGTCTGTTCTCTAAACAGCGTGACTGGTTTGCAAAGCAACTGGTGCTGCTCTGTGAGCATCCAACTGCTTGTAGGATGCTGGCCCACCTTTTTCTTTCTATTTATTTTCTGCTTTTAAACTTAATCAAGAACTATAACACCCAAATAAACCTTCTTTATCTCAGAGCTACTTTTCTGTTATTGCCTTGCATTTTGAACATTAAAAGACAGTCTTGCTTTCAGAGGGCATAGACAATGAAGATTACCTGGCTAAGATGGTTTTTCTTAGCCGAGAAGCTGAAAAAACCCCTGCCTTAGATAACAAGGATAGCAAGGCTCCAAGATAACAAGGCTCTTTGTCCTCTTCTAATATCACACATATTCCAGTGTTTGATTTTAAATCCTTCTGATGAGAAGTTAATACATAATTACTGGGGGAGAGCTGATGATACCCGCAATGAGAAAAGGGCAGCATGAGTCCAGAACAACCTGTGGAAACTCTGGAGAGGGGATTGGGCCCTGGGGACTCCTTTTAGCCTCTTCTCCTTTTGATATCCAGTCAAGGTGTATCAGTGGGAGCCTGCATGTATCCTCATCCCACTGACTGGGGGATGACTATCTGCTTCTGGCAGTGGCAGAGATTCTGGATCTGTTCTGCTAAGGGCAGCTTTAAAGGGTGCAAGCTTACCAAGTCCAGTTGTGCCAGCTTGCAATAAACTGTTGCTTCAGATCATGCTAGTGCTACTCAAAACTAAGGCAATGCCAGCTGTAAAGCTACCCCTTTCTTTTCCAGCAGTTTGGAAAAGATCTCATCTGTGAACTGGTCTCAGAGCTCCTCAGCACAGATGGTTGTTTGTTGAATAGTTTAGAAGAATTACCTTCAAACTATGACTTGTTCATGAATTTTCCCTTACTACTACATATTTGTCATATAGACCTTTACCTAACATAAAGGATGTATTTTTATTTTCCCCTGAGCCAGATGACTGAAGAGCAAACTACAGATAGTATAATTCCAGGAAGAATTTTTGGACTAGTCTTCATACCTGAAATGTCTGACATTCTTAAGGCAGAAGGTTTCCTGTGCAGAGGTCTGAATATCAACAACTAACAAAACAACTGTGTGAATTTGAGCTCCTACATTGCAGTGCTGTTATTCACAAAAGGTATATTTAGAAAATATTTTAAAAGTTCATCATCTAATTCCAGTTCCAAATAATGTGTTCTGTATCTCTCCTCCTTGAAGCCCTTTCCTTTTAATTGGTTTCCATCCTTAGAAGTTCTTGACTTTAAATGTGACCTTTTTCTTCTATTGATGTAATCATTACAGCTCTTACTTGAAATGATTTGGAAAGGTCTAATCTTTTGCTACTTTTTTGGCTTGTATTGTGTTTTAACTGGACGGGCAGCTAAACGCTGCATGGCCATTCACTTGCTCCCCCAAGCGAGGTGGGGAAGAGAATTGGAAAAAAGTGAAACTTGTGGGTTGAGATAAAAACAGTTTAATAGGACAGAAGAGGAAGGGAAAATAATAATAATAATGATAAAATAACTTACAAAACAGATTATGCACAATGCAATTTGCTACCACCCACTGACCAATGCATGGCCTATCCCCAAGCAGTGGTTTGACACCTCCTGGACAACTCCCTCCAGTTTTATTGTTCAGCATGATGTCATATGCTATGGAATAACCCTTGGGTCAGTTGGGGTCAGCTGTCCTGGCTGTGCCCCCTCCCATCTTCTTGTGCACCCCCAGCCTGCTGGCTGGCAGAGGAGTATGAGAAACTGAAAAGCCCTAGACTTAGTGTAAGCACTGCTCAGCAGCCACACATCAACGTTATTCTCATCCTAAATCCAAAACACAGCACTGCACCAGCTACTAGGAAGAAAATTAATTCTACTCCCACCAAAACTAGGACAGCTTGGCATAATAGTTATGCCTCTGTCCTTGTCCTGTACCCCCTCTTAGTGTATTTAATCCCCCTTTTAACAACCAAACCCACTACATTATTTTTGTGTTTGAAGAGTTTTCAAAATTAATTTTTTCTCCTTCACTCATCTGAAGCTGTAGTGGTTTTTTTTCATAGCTAATGGTTAAAAAAAAAAAAGTCCTCCATTTTATTTTCCCTTAGTTCTATTTCCCCCTCCTTAACTGCACTCTGACAGGGAGCATACTGAGAAAAAAAGGGGCCATGCCATTTAGAACTGCTTCTCATTGACCTCTTTCTGTCTTTGTTTTTTAAATACATTCTTCAGGTTGCTTTTCTATGTAAAAAGCTGGGTAAGAAGCTTTGAATGCTGAATCTCAAATACAAAGTCACATTAGATGGATTTCACTAGAATAGTGTAGGTTCAGAGGAGTGAAGTATATGCTGATTTTTGCTCTCAGCTGAATAGCTCTGTTCTTTGGAATCTCTGTTGAGACACTGGTTTAAATCAAAAGTAACCACATTTCATAGAATCACAGAATACCAGGTTGGAAGGGACCTCAAGGATCATCTGGTCAAAACTTTCTTGGCAAAAGCACAACCCAGACAAGATGGCCCAGCAGCCCGTCCAGCTGAATCTTAAAAGTGTCCAGGGTTGGGGAGTCCAGCACTTCCCTGGGGAGATTATTCCAATGGCTGATTGTTCTCATTGTGAAAAATTTTCCTCTTGTGTCCAATTGGAATCTCCTCCACAATAACTTGCACCCATTATCCCTCATCTTTCCCTTGTGACTCCTTCTAAAAAAAGGAGTCTCCATCTTCTTTGTAGTCACCCTTCAAGTACTGGAACATGGAGATAAGGTCTTTCCTAAGCCTTGTCTTTTCAAGGCTGAATAAACGCAGTCCTCTCAGCCTTTCCTCATGTGGCCCTTTGATCACCTTTTTGGCCCTTCTCTGAACCCTCTCCAGCCTGGTCATATCTTTTTTTTAAAAAATAACTGTATACATTGGTGTTCTTTTTTCCAATATAATGAATCTTCTAGATTTGCAACATCATCTTTTGGTGGTCTTAAATGTGTAAGGATTTAGTTTGGTTAAATAGAGTCTTGCCACTGATCTGGGAGGAAAGAAACTGTGTTTGTCTTTCCCCCTCTGCCATAAAATAATAATAATAATAATAAAAAGCCTGGATATGTACTTGTTTTTAGAAGTGTAGGTGAAGCTCATTTGACCAAATGCAAACATTTTTCCATAGACAAATATGTGTCTGCAGTCCCTTTTCAACCAGTGGAAGGAAAGAGATACTCTTACCGTCACATTCTGTATTAGCCATGTGAAGTCAGGTGAATCATTCCCTAACATTGCTGACAGCTCTCTATGGACTATAAGGGAACCTGAAGTGTTTAGCTTATATATAAGATCCACCTGCAAACACATGAAATTCAGTAGATTTATGAGTAGCATTCAGTGTTGCAGGGTCCTACCTTATGGAAGAGCTGTTTTTTCCTCTCCCCTCTTTACTTTTTACTTTTTTTCCAGATGGACATTTGGCATTTGAACAATGCTGACTGATAGGACACATGGCCCACATGACACATGCTCTCTTCTGGACTTGTAGCGTAAGGCCAGGAGAAGTATTCTAGGATACATCAAATGCTAATAAATGCCTGCATATAGGCATCTGACTTGCACCCCTCTGTGTTTTTGAATATAAGAGGTGATAAATTGGGTGCATCAGATGCTCAAATCAATGCTGCAGCTTTTGCAGACCATCATTGTTACACTTTCCTCTGGTTCCTGCAGCTCTGGTCTCCAGTTATCCTCTTCATTGGCAAAAAAAAATATCAATCCCCCCAAAAAAAACCCAACACCACAAAACCCAGAGAGCAGAGGTTTAGCAAGAAACTGTCTTAATTGTGCAGAATTTACTCTTGACAAACCATGCTGCACTACCATACTCTGAATTCAGCCTCCAAAGTTTGATCTTACTCCTCCTGTGTCTGTTGGATTTGATCAGCGTTGCTTGGCCGAGCAACCTTTCCTGCTGTTTCTGGCTTTGAACGCCTGCATGTTGTGGGAGGCAGACTGGCTTATTAGAAGAGCACACTTCTTTTAAAACAATCCGCAACCTCTTTCTCTCAAAAATCTTCCCTGAAGAAATTGCTATGCAACAAGCTGTTCAAAGTCCAAGACATTTTCCTTTTTTTTTTTAAAAAAAAAATAATTAAAATTAAATATAGGGAGACTGTTGTTTCAGTTAGAAAGAACCAATTTATATTGACAACTTTTGATATTTTGGTCCACTGGCGAAGTTGTACTCACCAACACTCAAATCTCAAGGTAGAGATTCCCAAATAGTACCTCATTCACAACTGCAGAGACAGGTAATTTGATGGGGGACACACACCAGTAGTAGTCACAAGCAGCATTTTAAGTAATTATCTCTTTCAGGTATTTCAGCCAAAATGTTATTAGTGGGTTTACAGGAAACACCTCTGCCCTGAGAATTGATTCTGTTTAGGAAAAGGAAAGATCTCATCTGAGAAAAATAATCAAATCACAAAAATAATTGCAATGTTTCATTTCTTCCAAGACCAAACGATGCTTAGGATTTATCTCCATGGGGAAGTCATGAAATAAGCCAACATACGAAATTAAAGTGCAATAGCTATTCAACACTAATTTATACTGCTATTCACCAAGAAACGCACGTATTGTAGCACCTGCACTGAAGTCACCCAGTTCAGTTCTTGATCTCTGAACACCATTTAAGAATCAGGCTGTCTCTGGCAACAGAAACAAGAAGCAAAATGCAGAGAAGCAGGAACAAAGAATTGCAAGGTTGCGGCTGTTGGGTATCTGTTTAAGGTCGGCAACGTACAGAGAGCTCCATGAATATGTGACTGTGATATTGCAGGTTCCTTCACAGATCCTGGTATTCAGCTAGGAACTGGACCTGTGGCTGAAGAGTTACAGCATGTTGGGTTTAGGTGCTCTTAGGAGAGACAGCTGGCAAACCTTGGCCTGTACATGACCTTCAATATCTGTATAAACATACCCTTATCAGAAAATGAAAGTATCTCTGCAGGCTTTTTTTTTTTCTTTCTTTTTCTTTTTAAATAACCATTCTAGACTATTTCTGCATGTCAACAAGTCCTTAGAAAAAGAACTTGCAAGAAACATCAGAGTGACACCTGGTAGCTCCCGTCAAAACTGTGCTCATCACTTCCTGCCAGGGAAGCTAATTTCATTAGAGATGAGGTTGGAATTGTCACTCAGCAAGTTTATTAATTCTCAAATACCAAGAGTGAAAAATGCACCAGCTGGGTGATAATCACTGAACATGTATAAACAAGCCCCATGCCTAGCTAATCTTCACTCTGATGCTGGTTACAGGCCCCAAGCTTTTAAAATAATGTTTAATAGACCAGATTGTTCCTGTAGGTAAACAAGGGTGTGAAATTGCTTCAGGCAGCTCTCTCCCTATCGTACCTTGTGCAATGCATGTGGACATCCTGCATGACCATAGACCACACAGCTCTTCTTAACCTCTGCAGGGTCAGCCTCCATGGGACATTCAGATACATGACTGTCACTACTCATGTATACCTGAACAGGAGGACCACCTGAGCAAGGTGCTCTTTTGAGTTTGGGGGATCCTGGAAAGAGCTGGGATGTGCACAACTCTATGCAGAGCAAATTCACATCAGCACCTGTGCCAAGCAGCTCTTCATCTCACCCAAGTACAGTGAGATGACATTCTTTGCAGTGTAGAGAGTCGTCTCACTGCACAGCAGATGTTTTACTGCCTTGAAATGCATCCTGTTAATTCTGTAAATTAACAGGCTAGCGTAAGAGCAGTAGGTTAGACTGGTCTGTGCTAGGCATACACTAAGCAGTAGCTCGAGGGGGGCATTTTCAGGCTAGTGGCTGATTTGGGAAAAGTACCATTGGTTGCAAGAAGTAGATGGACTGAATTGTCTGTCTGGAGTGGGGCAGCACTTTTGTGGCCAACAGTGACATAAATGAGAACCTGCCCTTTGAATGCAGCTGCTACAGAGTGAATCTTAAAGACACACAACTAAGTGTTCTTTGCAGTGGCTTTTAGTTACAGGGTCCTCTGTCAGTTGCTGTATGCAGCTAGATACACAGAGCTTCATATACACACCAGCCATGTGCAGTTCGGTGTATAATGGTATTAATAATTACATGATTCCTCCATGGTCAATGATTTCTAGCAGTCTCTCTGTTTTCTGCCTTGTTAGATTTAGATATGCCAAAGGCTCTTTGCTTACAGCAAGGCCGTACCAAAAGAGACACCCTTCTGTAGTCATGGGTGCTCCACATTCACTAGCTTTGCACAGGTTTTTCAAACTTGCTGCTGGATGAAACCATCAGGATTTTTAACATGCAAGCGTCCACCAGCAGGCCACCATCTCATTAACTCTTATAGCTCCATTTTCTGAATACTGCTGTGCAGCTCATTTATATTCATGTATTCTTCTTCCTGCTGTTCAGAGCATACAAGGACCGAGAGCCCTCACAAGGGATGTTTGCATTAAAGCAGTACATTAGTTTCCAATGCCCTGAGGATCCTTTATGTTTTAAGGTAGATACAGCATTCTGTCTTTTACAAAAGGTTCTGCTTGAAAGGTTCAGGGTGGGAAACCTAGCTTTGTCCCAGGGCTGACAGATGTACTAGCCAATTTAACAAAAATATTAGCTGCCAAGAGGCTTGGCAAAATGCATGTCGTCTCCCAGCTTGATGAAGAAAAAACAGGATATACATTGCTTATCTGTGGAAAGCTTGTTAGTGAGGGCTGGTTGAAAGAGTTTAGACAAAATGTCATTTTGTCAAATACCCTGCTCCACCAAAGACAAAATGTTTTGCACAGACATAAGAGTTTTGATAATTTTTTTCACCTGGAAGGTTTCTTTGAGAATCATTATTTTTCTGGTTGCTTCTGAAACACCAGAGGCAGGTGAGGGTAAAAGGTACAGAAGAGAGTGAAATGATTTTGAAAAATCTGAAGACAAACTGTCTCAACAAAAGTCTATTTTTACAAAATTGTCTGAAGAGTCTTATTTCCCGAGGCAGAATTTGAAACCTCACAAGTCATTACCAAAAGGCACTGCCATCATTTAACGAGCTTTAATGCTAAGTATATTGATCACATTACCTGAGACACTACGCAAACAAAAAGACAGGTTTCAAATATAGATTTGGAAGCTGTTCAGGTTCTCAAAGCATTGCAGCAGCACTAAAATCAATAGTATAATAGGCAGAAGAATGGCAGTTGGTGAGCTAAAATTAATTTATTTTTCTGAACAGAAAGTCTTGAGTCCCACAGATAAGTTTCTACCTAACACAAGGGAGAGTTAGTGAAAAGATGGAGAGGATCTAAGTGCCGCAGCCTCCTGGCAAGCCTGGCCCTTGGACCAGATGATCTCTCCTTATGGCTGTGCCTGCCCCAGGTGTCACCTGCCTCCTCCCCTAAAAAACCCTGAAACATCCCTGCAGAACTTCACCCTGTGCCCAGGTATGAAAACACGGTTGTTGCGGGGTAAGGAGTGTCACCAGCTTCCCATGCGAGCAGTCAGCTGCAGCGCCTGTTCTCTGTACTTCCATTAGCATCAGTTGAATTGCTCTTCTATCAGAATATTTCACACCGATCTGCTTCTCCCTGATATTCTGTGCGCTGGGTCTAGTAGGAATACATCAGTTTGTATTTCCTGTATTTTCATATCTTCTCTCCTTAATATTTTATTAGAGTTCCTTTTACAAAGCTTACTCATATGTACTTCAGAGCTTTGAACATATTTGATACAAGGAATGATATTCAGATAATTTTGATCTACCTGAAGCATGCAAAATGCTTTTAATACACTTTAATATCAAGACGGAATTTAGTTTCAGTAGGAACTAGAGAGGAAAGAAGAAATGTTTGGAATTCATAGGATGGCCATAGTCTAGCAATAAAACACCTAAGGAGCAGACAGGAACACAGATTAGGCTTTGTCAGTGGTGCATATGGCCTAAACCCAAAGTCAGTTAGACATAATAGCGCCTAAACATGTTCCAGATATTGTTACAAGGGAGAACGGTCTATAAACACCCTTCTAAAACATCAATCTCTTGCCTTCAGAACTGCTTATTAACTGAGCTGAGAAATACATCAAATATGCTAATAAGGTAGTAACCAACAGCTAAGGAAAAAATAAACCACCAAATGTTCATTTACATTAGGATCACAGCGGCAACAGCATACTGATAATTTAACCCCCTCTGCTCTGGATAACAACCTCAATGTGACATGAAGCACAGACTGTATAGAGAATACTGTAATTGAATGACCTTATTGTCAGTTTTAAACAATTAATGATATTGAGATAATTCAAAAGGACAAGTGGAAGCCTGTTTGCTACATCAAAGACTACTTAATAATCAGTTTTATGCGCTGAGATAATGAGATATATTAGCTCCAGAGTTGAGGGGGGAGGGTCAATGAAATATCTTAAATTCTCTTAAAGAGTAAGGTCAGAAAGAACACGTGGCTTTCCATGCTTGCAAGGAGGAATCTCCCACTGAAGCAAACAATAATAATAAAAACGAACAAAACAAGAGAAGGCAATGATTTGCATGTATGTAATTAAAGAAGATTAAATTAGACTTTTTTTTTTTGATCTGCACTTGACATTTTGGGAAAGATTGGTGGCCATTCACAAAGAAATCCTGGGGCACCTTGTTTTGTACCATGTTTGGCAGCACCTGCTATAAACTGCTCTCTTCTCTATTTTTTCATTCACCTCGTGAGTTATGCATGTGTAATTTCAGAATCTTTATTATCAGAAGAAACAGCTGCTCATTACAACAAGATTATTGTTTTGAGATATATACTGCATTCATGTTGAAGAAAGAGGTTAACCCTCTCTGTACAGGAGGGTATACAGATACATAGCTCTAGGAACAGGCTGTGCACACAGTATTTCCATAGATTCAGCTGTACAACCCCAGAACTTTGTAACCTTTTGTTTTATTTTCTAGCCAGGATCACATGCCAGACCTACCAACTGTCCTTTCACAAGCTTCCCAATTTTTCCTCTGTGTATAAGAAAACGTGAATGCCTCACTACCAATCTGCATACGCCGGTTAGTGCTGGGTGGATAATACAAGAGGGACATGTGTGGATTTGAAATCACTGTAGTGTTCAGCTTTAGTATGATTATTGTAAAAGAATCAATGATTTATATAGAAACAGTATTGCTAAAGCATCAAAATGTCAGACATTTCTGAACAGAAAACTGTTCTTGCCATCTATTAATCTATTTTTGTATCTATTTTTAATTATAAGTTAAAGCAATTTACAGGGAACTGTATATGATATTCAGTATTCAGTGCTCTGCAAGCAGCATGGGCAAGTTCTTTACTGCTTTCCTTTTGTATTGTAGGCATTTATGCATACTTATTACTTGATAGCAGTGGGGTTTACTTTACTGGGTACAGGTGCAGTAGTTAGTATATCCAATACAACCTCATATCCCACAACCCTCTGTGGCACCCAGGTACTTAGAGCAGACCAAATTAAACTGTAAAGCTAGATTTCTTTTTAAAAGGAAACCATACATCATACATCTCCTATTTTACAGTTTGGGTGAAATATACTCAACTTTTTTTAAAGACTGCAGCCCAGCATACTATGGGTGCTTAAACTCCATTAGTGCCAGAACAGGTGATTATATCCCTTGCCGAAGAGGAAAAATATTATCAACTTAAATGACTTAATGTAATGATGGGCATTTTAGAAAACATCTCTAGCTAACGGTGAAGTCTTCCTGACAATCCTGGGAAATGCAGAAAAATGGAGAAAAATGGAGGGGGACAGACACTGACCAAGTTTAAATGATGTGTAAGGAGCAGAGCAAGGTCCTGATTCAGCTTTTTTAATCTCAGCTCTTGCAATGTGCTATGGGGTCTCCACAGACTGTCTTCACAAGTTATTCAAGGCCACTTGTTATACTAGGCCAAAATGCAGTAGATAAATGGGCTTCCACAGAGGGTTAACGAGAACCAAGCAATTTCCAAAGAAAAAAAACTAGATTTTGAGGAGTGAGGCTGAACATGAGACTGGAGATGAAGAAAGTGATACTCCCAAACTATTGACATATTGCAGTGTGAAACTGGCTCCTCCAGCATATTTGGAGCTGGCTTTAATTTTGAATCTGCCCCACTGCTCTGAATTATGACAGATCATTATGGAGTCCGTATCTGCCTTCCCCTCACGCATTCATCCAACCAAGCAAGATGCTACAGTGTGGCAGAGCTCCAGAACATTGACATCTTTTTTTGGCAAATAATTAATTTCAAAGTATTTTCTCAAATACATGTAGGCTTCTAGTCAATGAAAATATGAGTTTGCCACTTATTCAAACCATCTGTCTTTATTTTTTAAATTATAATTGTGCAATATGTCCATTTTCTAGGATTATTATTTCATTTTTTATGAAGATTACTTTTAGGCAGCTGAAGGTTTTATCTGTAATTAGAATATGTATACACAGTTTCGTTAAAGGTACTCTATCCAAGCTAAGATACAAAACCTGTTTTTCTAACAAAGGAAAAAACCCCACTGCAGTGCACAGATGACATTCCTTACAAACTGTAGTGCAGCAATAAGTCAGATTTAAGATCCTGACTGTGTATCATGGCATTGAAACTAGTTCATTAAAATGTGTTAGAATGGAAAGATCTTCACATTCAATACCCGATTTATATGAAAATCTACTTAAAATATACCACTGGGACAATGCAAGGTGTCGATATACTTAGCAAGTGACAGAGGTCATACCTTCTATATTGCACATATTAAAATATGTATTTTTATATTAAATTTTAATAATTTACTGTGTTTTAAAGGAAAATGTAATTTTGGAAAAGCATAAAATGATGAGCCCTTTGACCTCTGGAAAAGATCTGGAAAAAAGCATCTTGCATTACAAATCATTTATCATTCATATGATCTTTGCTTCCTGAATACAAGACTAACTGACTTTTGAATGCAAGCTGGTGATTTCTGAATGCAAGGCTAAGTGTTCTGTTTATGGTACAGCTGGGCCATTCTCACCATGCTGCAAAAAGTCAGCTGAAAGACTTCTTTTCAGACAGCAAGATAATGAAAATGGAATGATTATTTTTCTTCTCTAAGCTGAGACAAATATGGCAAGCATATATTCTGAGTCAAGAGTTTTACTGAATACATTACCATTATTTTTTTCATCAATGAACTATAGAGTATTTAGCAATAAATTGAAACATTTAGTATTTCATTTTGGAAAGGTCCACCTTGTGCTTTCTGGGCAACAATGAGTAAGTTGCAATGCCGAGTAGGTCAAAAAATCTTAGCAAGAACAGCCAAATAGGAAAAGTACAGCAACATGAGAAACAGTATAGACTTGTTTTAGTATCTGTTTAAGGACAGAACTAGTCAACAGGCTATGAATAGTATGTTTTCTGTGAGAAACTGCTGATTCATAGAAAAATGTTGTTTTTGAATAGCGTATCAAATTCAACAGCATATTTTTCATGCAATTATTGAATTATTTCTTCCTGATAAGGTCAAACACAAAACATTTCATTCTCACTTTACCATTTATACTTTTGCATTAGTAGTCAAAACAAACAGAAATGTGCTGGTTTCCACATGATCAAAATGAAATATTTACTTCATAAAAATGAAGGGCTGTGGAACACTTCTTTCATTTTCAGGGGGAAAAAAAAGATATTTTAAATTTTTCAAAATGTTATGTTTTTACACAGCAGAAATTCTGTTTGAAATGTAGCTTATCACTGGGGACTCACTGGGTGATAATATAATGACCCATAGACCATAAAGCTGAGATCTAGATGACCAAAGAAGAAACCTGCTGTTCAGCATCACCACACTCTGCAGGTGCCGACAACACGGTAGAGTCACCCTTGGTCAGCTCATCCTTTGGCACCTAATGCTTGGTTGGTGGGCATGCTGAGGTGTGCCTGCACTGATATGACATGGTTTAGTGGTGGACTTGGCAGCGTTGGGTTAACGGTTGGGCTCAATGATCTTAAAGGTCTTTTCCAACCTAAACAATTCTAGAATTCTGTGATTCTATGATATGTAGGTTAGTCCTCGGGGCTGTTCTCCAGCACCCCCAGAGAGCACCTGGCAAAGCAGCAACACAGAGGACACCAGAGAGCACCTGGCCATGTGATGTCCCAGCTGAGGAGATGCTGAGTTCACCAGTGCCCTTGGGCAGGGAGAGATCTGGTTTCCAGACCCTTTGCGGTCAGATGTTCTGAAAGCAGTGCTGATTTGAAAGCACTCAACACCAGTTCAAAAGTGACATGTGAACACTACAAAGAGTGTATTCAGGTCTGACTCTGTGGCAGTGCTTTAGCCACTGTGGCTGGTGTGATGCCTAATCTGAGCTCTAGTGCAGACCACAGGGCCGGGGCCTCTAGGGGCCAAGCTGAAATTGATACTTGTACTGCATAGAGCATTGGTGTGTCTAATTAACCCAGTTAAGGCTTGCAGGAGGCACTTCTGGAAACTTCAGGTGCTCTATAAATAACCGTTTTTCTTATCTTCATATGCAGGTTTTCATATTTTCTTGTCCCTTATGAAGAAAACAAGAAACATGTTAAAGATGTAGCAGAAGCCCTCAGATACCAATATTATCTGCCAAGCCTGTTGCAAATGAAGGACTTTTTAAAAACTAAGAATCCAGATTTGAGAGGCACATGTGTAGAAATGTGAGGAATAGCAGGTCCATTTATATCCAGGAGTGCTGCTTGTTCTTCCGCTCACCCAGCAAGTGGCACATACTCGCCTCTGCCTCTTAGGCCTGGACCTTTTGACGAGGTGACCATGGGGAGCCAGATTTGCTGTAAGTGCTGCAGAAAGTAAGCACGAGAAGAAACTAATTTTCTACTTGCTAGAGTTTATGCAGTTTTTTGACCTTTTCCAGAAAACAACTTTTGTATTTTTTCATTCCATCATGTACTATTTGTACCTTCAGGTAGTGAAAAACATCTTTACTGTGAATGGCAAAGGACTGTATTGTTTTATGCAGTTTTTGCCCTGCTGTAAAAGCCCGTGCAAGGTTGCAGAAAGAGGGAGAATCAGGGAGATTATTTCACAGTTCACCTTCTCAGAAAGCAATGTGTTTGAATGTATACCTGGAATGAGGTGATGTACGTGAATTGTTATGTTTTATGTATGTGTACAGGTGCATGCACACACACTTTCACATGAACCACTAATAATTGATCAAATTGTCAAATAAACAGGAGGGAGCAAAATTTCAAAAACCCAGACTTCAAATCGCCTGAGAGGCTTGGGATTTTCAGAAGTGTCTCTGAAGAGACAAAATTTATGGCTGCTATGGTTCCTACAAAAGAGCACAAAGAGGAAAAAAGAAGTCTTCTCCTCCCTATGTGGGCATCACAGCCCTTTGTGAAGCCCTGTATGTAGGTTTGCAGTCCTTCTCTGGCACGCATAGGGGAAATGTGAGTGCACTAGCCTACAGCCAGGGTGTAGTAGGGGATCAGGCGCTTGAGAGCATTGTATTGTGCATGGCACGTATTCTACATGGCAGATTGTCATGCAAGTAAATGCTGACAGATTCACTTTATACTCCCTCCCAGTTTCTTCATTCCCCTCTAGAGTCTGAGCCAGATGTGCTGGCAGTGCTTATGGGAGAGAGGCGGCTGAGATGCTTCATGCTGATGCTGTCTGTGGGTTTGGGGCCTGCCTTTCCCATGAATCTTAATAAAGGCTCCAGAAAGCTTCGTTTCCAAGCGTTTGACAGGCTAATGCCAGTCCAGAAGCAACGGGGGAGCACACTGTGCATACTTGCATACAGCAGCCCTGCTGGGTTTTCACTATTAATTGTCCTCTCATGTGCCTTCGTATTCTACAGGGAAAAAAATATTCCCTCTGTAGTGAAAAGAGACACTTCAGACAAAGTGGAATCGGCACCGTTCTCCTTTGCAAAGACTTGCTTCTTCAGAGTGTATGCTTTAAGAAAAGAGGCATATTAGACATAACACTGACTTGGATGTGTTTAAATTACCTGGCAAGCACCACAAGTTTCTGCTTTTGCTGATTACTGATCTGTCACCTTCATCCATTTCTTGTTTCATTGGTCATGTTGTGTGCATGATATTTACACTGCAGAGGGAATGTCATTTCCTTCTGCCCCACAGGCTGGTCACTTGGAGCATGATTGTCCCCTCACACTTCAGGGGGTCGCTGGCAATACACTGGTGTTGAGAAAATGGGAGTGAAAGGATCTTGCCTGCTCTTCTCTTGTACACTTCATTGACTCATCAGCTCTGCCTGCATGCACTACAGCTATCTGCAGAGTGATTCACAGGAGATACTGCTCCTGAAATTGCTGACTTAGCGAGCCTTGAAAAGAAGGCCAGAACAGAGGGCATTTGGGCTGATGGATGGTTATAGAGGAATCTTAAATACTATTACAAAAGAGAGAAAAAAAGGGGGGGCATAGGGTGGGGAGGGGTGGGGGGCAATGGAAAAAAAAAAAAAAAAAAAGAAAGAAAAGACAGAGAACTGGCATACTGGAACACAGCTCTGCCCCTTCTCTGGAGCTGCCTCGGCTTTCCTGGCCAGCACACTGAATAGTTATTCTGAGGGTTTAAAAAATCAGTCAGAAAATCTTTTGTGGAAAAAAAAAATCATTCAAACCCACCACATTTCCAAACAACACATAAGATGTTAACTATGTGAATCCTCTTATAGTAACACAACATTTGGGACAATGTAATATGCCAAAAGCATACTTTTTTTCTGCTCTCCCATACTTTAAATACAAGCGGCCAAAATGCATATTGACCTCAGTACTGGGAACCTTGGATTTCTAATGCTTTTTCAATAAATACAAGAATCGTAGGCCTTGAAATGTAGACTGTAAAAAATTCTTTACAGTTTCAAGCTAAAAGCCTGATCTTCTGTTCTGTTACAGAAGAAGGATAGTCCTGGGGCATTTCTTGAGAGGAGAGCTATGACCCTAGAAAACCCTTCCCTTTTACTATTCTCGTTAGAATAAGGTTCATTCAATTCATAAAGACTGGAAAGAAGTCTTTTTCCATGACCAAACCCTTCCTTTCCAAAATAACATGTGGATTATGAAATCTGAAAAAAGTCTGTCTTCTTTACCAATAAAACTCCTTAGGAGGCATTTGAGCACGTGTCCCATGTCCAGGACAGTGCAATTGAATATTAGCTCTAAATGAACAAGACTGACACTACAAATAAGATGATTAGTTTGGCAGCTGGCTGCTTTAAAAAAGTTGTGGAAAACTGAGGATAATTGAGGAATATATTGAATATACAACTGTATAAGGCCAAATACTTTAAAATAGTACTTTGGATTTCATCATTGCAAACCTGTGAGCTGGAGACTGTGTTTTGATTAAATGATCCTTTGTGGTAAGGACACATTGTATTAGAAATTGAGGCTGGTGATATGAAAGAATTTACTTAGTGACCTTGCCAAATATTTTTTAGTACCTTTAGCGTTCTCACTGTCTTTAGATAGCTGAACCACACAGAACAGGGTATGCATGTTTGGGGTTTACAGTCACTAAATAGTGCAGAGCTCCCACATGGTTCCATTCTGCCACTTTTGCTGGGTCAAGTGTAGCAGTCACAAGATGAGGCTTGTGTGTGCTGAACATGCAGGGGGACTGGGGAGCAGCAACAGCCTTTTTGAGAGCCAGGTTGAAAGGCCAATTTTACAAGTGGTGCCACTGGAGACTACAGACCTCAAACAAATGAGCATGTTCTCTAGCTGTGAAACCAGGAAAGTTTGCAAAACTGTGATTTTTTCTATGAGCTTGAATTATTACATTGTGTGTGGGGGGGGAAATCTATTGTGCTCCTGCTGATATGATGAAAACGTCTTTCTCTATATGACTGAGCCTTTATATTTTTTCATAAATGCATAGCGGGCAAGCGCAGAGTTAACTTTGATGAGAGACTACCAGGCAGTCTGAAGTTAGTGCAAAGTTTAGGCACGTGGACAGAATGATCTAAATAGGATTACAAATAGGAAATGCCAAGGATGAAATGTCTAGCTGCCTGTCACGCTGGCCCTGCCTATATAGGACAAGTGGCATGATTGCAGTGAGAACAATTTAAAATTTCTTCCTTAGTACTTTAGCAACATTTTTATTGAAATCATGGGCTTTTGCCATTACGGAAACTTAAGAATTGCCATATCAGAGTAGATGCAGCATCCATTAGTTCTTTCTTCTGATTTCTATGTCCTATAGAACAGGCTTTAAGATCATATAGGAATATAAGAATTGCCATACTGAATAAAACTCTGTGCCACCTAGTCCAGGTTACCAGTGCCACACACTTCAAAGGATGGGAAAAGAATGTGTCACTGGGAAGCTGTAACAGAACCTGTGCACAGAGCTTCATTCCAGCTTCTTTCTCTGTGTCCCAGACTTTTTCAAGTATCATTGGTAAATTAAATTTAGAAATATTTTTCAGTCCCTCTAGGAACAGACACATATATTAATACTGGCCATTTTTTTTTTTTTTTTTGTGTATTCTAACAAATACATGGTTTAACTGCTGAGATGTTTGCATGGGTGTTTGCTGGCTGTAATGGACTCAGACCAAGGTGGACAGCAGGTTTGGTACACCTGTATCCTGGTCTTAAAGGTGAAGCGTCACCAAGACTTTCACTGATACAATTGAAACAATTGAGAAATAGGTAAAAATTTAGACTCCCCACTTAAACAAGATTAAATAATGGCTTTAAACCAAACTTGCTTGTGCTCTCTGATACTTGAAAAATGGCTTTTTTTCTCAAGGATTCCTAGAGTAAACAACTTTCAAGGACTTCTTGGGTTGAAACAATCTCCACACATCTGCATCCCTAGGAGCAGGGGTCCTCAAACTATTTAACCAGGGGGCCAGCACGCGGCCTCCCAGGGTCCTCAATCCGGCCCCCAGTATTTACAGAACCCCCCTGCCCCCCCCACCGGGGGTTGGGGGGGGGAAACCAAGCAGCTGCAGATGCCTGCCTGCCACTTCATCCGCGCGCCGGCCCCCTGGTTAAAAAGTTTGAGGACCCCTATTCTGGGGTATACAGCTTGAAATAAAGCCAAGCCAATCTGACAAATGCCTCACCTTGTGTCCTCAATTTTCCTTGTTTTGGTATTTACCACAGCCTCATAGTAAATTGATCCAGGGAGCCAAACCAGCAGAAAACTGACCTGAAAACAACAAAAAGTGGGGGTTTTGCAACAAATTTAGCTCACTGAACCAGCCCACTGAAGGTCAGATGGATGCCAATGCCATCTCAAGGAGTATCTGTAATGCAGCTGGAGAGGGGATGCCTGTTCTTGGTAGATCACCTCATCCCTATTGCAAAACTACAGCCTTCAGGAGTAGTTGGAGGCTAGCTGGCCACAGTCTGTCCTTCCCTGGCTATCATAGTCTCCCTCCCACCCCAGATGTTGAGCAGCAGCTTGAAGAAGGGCATGGCCTCCCCAGGACCCTGGGGTACTCAGCCTTTCCTGAACACAACATCCAGGATGTGTCAAACCAGCAGCCAGCCTCCTGGTTCCTACATGGTCAGTGAACTGTGCACAAATAAAACAGATCTTCATCTGTCAGATAGGCCTGTCTCTGCCATCTTGTAACCTCTTCCTTGCAGTCATCATCTTGTCTTCCATTACAGCCAGCAGGCAGCATTAAAGCACTGTGATTATATGGCTGCTACATCAGAAATCACAACAAAATGCAATTTGTAGTCAGGTGTCTATTCTTCTCTAACTTTTTTTTGATTGTTTAGCCACAATCTTTACTGATTAATACAAATTTCTGCTAAAAAGAAGAAATAGGGGAAAAAATCATAAATTTGCCTCAGTGTAAAATTATTACTCCAATGAATTACTATTATGCTGCAGACGGTAGTAATAGCAAGTAAACGATTCAGTATTATTGTAATGCTGATGATTATTGTTCATTTCTGTTCACCAAAACAAAGAAAATAAAAAAATTGCCCACTGTCTTCAAACTCGCCTCATATCAAATCCCCTGGGCTTCATTCCCGACCTGCACCTGCCTGACATCAGTGTGGGCCATTGATTTCCATGAGGAAACACTCAATTTGCACCGGTGCCCATGACTGAAAAAAACAGGTCCTGGCTTTTTACGGTGTTCAGCATACTGTCTTGAAATCAGACAAAATTAGCCAGAATTTGTGAATTGGTTATTCTTTGCCTGCTGAAACAAGGCAATGTCTGCAAGCGCTGCTTTGAGAATCTGTTCTTTTTGTCTGAGAACAGATGTCTGGGAGGGATTTTGGCAGGACCCACTCTGTCAAACAGTCCGGCTTTGACAGTTACTTGCTTGAGGGACGGCTGAAATGCAAAGCATTTCTGATCAGAATATCATATTCATCTGGAAGTTAATTACTGTGTCTGCCTTGGTATAAATAATTAATTATGCAAAACCCACACAGCTGTGGCTGGACAGAGTTAAGTGACTTGCTGTCAATGTCTCATGGTTCTAGAAAGGATGAAGGGATTTAGAAAATAAGCTCTTTAACTCCTGGGCTACGCTATTGTGGTAGCCCCTTCCTGATCAGATCAGAATATGATTACCACTGAGAATGTTTTTTTACAAAAGGACATTTCCCTGTTTAGCCTGTTTGGGCCCCAATAATAATGTCTTATCAATTACTGTGGCTGTGTCAAGCTAAGAAGCCAAACACATTGATTGTTCTAGGGAAATGGATTTGCAAAGTCTCTTTGACTGCAGTCATGCTCAGAGCAACCACCAAGCAAAGCAATGTTTGCATCCATCCGAGTGTGTGTGTGTGTGCATAACAGCAAGTGAAGAGTGAAGGCACATGGGTGCAATAATCAACCTCTCTCATTTTAGAGTTGACAAAGGTAAAGAGAAGGCCAAGTTTACAGAAATCATGAATATTGTTGACAGCAGCAGTTCAGTATCTGATCATATGAACAATGGACAGGCTCATGGGTTCACTCGTCAAATAAACAGCATTTCTGGAAGGCAAGGGTGGAGAAACGTGTCTTGCTATGCACTCCTTTATGGTGTGCTGTCTCCAGTAGATCATGGATTTTAAATGTACAAATAGAGGCATCAGCCAAGACTCATTTGTGATAAGTGGTTTTCTGCATGTAACTCTGATTTGCCAAAACATTTTTGCCTGCAGCACTAGTAAATGAAACGTTAAAAGAAAAGCTTTGTAAATGTGTCAAATACCTTGGTGTAGGCAAACACTGCTGAGATTACTGCAGTAAAATAAACTGCTACAACCCAGAGGACATATTTTGTACCCAGAAAGGATCAAATCACACTACAGTTCATCAGGATGAGTACAGATCTCAAGACATATTTTATTCTTTAAGTAATGCAAAGCTGTGAAAGCATCTATCTACTCAAATGAGCAGGGAGGGAAAAAAATAAAGTCTTTGAACGCACTAGATGTAGGAAATACTTATCTGTGAATCTTTTCCAGGGCTTTGGCTGTGAACCTTCTTCCCTGACCTTTGATCTCTTTGTTTCCTAACTGTATTATTAAAATGAACTTCCTTTTATGTAAACCTTTCCATCTTCTAAGGATCCCAAAATATGTTACGAAGTGGTGAATAGTAAAGTTGAGAGTGTAAGCAAGTGCAGAAGCAGTTAAGTACTTAGCGGTGCTTCACATATAACCTTGGACATTGTAACATGCAAAGTAAAAGGTAGTAGGAAAATGTCTTACCCTTTAAACTTTGCAGTCCTCCTGCCTACCACCAGGCAGACAGACAGGAGAGGATGCTGGCTGAAATGAAGCCTAATGCTTTTTCTAGTGTATCATTTTCCCCATATGCTGGATGCAGTGTAAGCGCTGGATTAGTGTTTGTGTTCTCGTCACAGAAATTCAAACTATAGCTTGCTCTGCACAAGGATGCTGTCAAACAAGTGGCAGTAATGTTTGGGCTATTTTTCCAGCAAGAAGCAAGGCTCTGTTTGAAGGTCCATGCACCAGCTTGTGACCCTCCATTCCATTTAATTGTTAACATGCACCCTGGCACAGCTTTGGACCTGCCAGATAGTGCTCCTCCAGTTCAGGTTATCACCTTGAGCCAAGGACTTTTCAATAACAGGCAGTATTCATGAGGTTTTTAGAAGAAACCTGTCTAGCCATGTGGTACTTGTCTTCAGAGTCAGAGGACTGGTCAGGCTTGGGAGCAGTCCTGGTCCTCCAGAAGACAGTCTGTAGTTCTGTCACTAACTTCAATGTGAGTGGCTGTCAGTAAATAAGTTCTACCACAGAACAGAAACGCTTGTATGTACATTGCCTTAGCTTAATATAAGTGTTATCAAAAGTTGTGATAAAACTTGGAGGAGGCATGTAACCTCTGACAAAGGTTGCAAGCCTGAAGAAAAAGTGATAGCATTGTTTTAATGCTGCCAAAGTTGGCACCTTAAAAACACGCATCATTTTTTACATTGAAGAACACCCTTTTTGAGCAAATCTAATGTGTCTGCATGTTGTCATTTCTGACAATGGAAACACCTCAAATCCCTGGAAGCATTGTTCAGCAGTCATCTAATGTATTTATGGCACTGGAAATTACTAGTAAGGGGGACAGGAAAACAAGAAAGAAAAATGGAAGTTTGAGGATCCCAAAATACAGTCATGGAAAGATTCTTCTTGCTTCAAAAATATGATCTCTAAATTCTTCTAAGAAATAAAAAAAGAAGGGGAGGACTGGAAGGAATCATTTGGTTATGTGTCAAAAAGCTTTGTTGGCCTCAGTTTGGCACTGGTGGCCAGTAGTCCTCAGCTCAAGATTATTTTAGAAGGCAATTTTCATCCACATTTTTCTTGCATCATAATAACCTGGTTGTTGTATTTGGTCTGGCTGAGATGGAGTTAATTTTCCCCATAGCAGCCCTCACAGCGCTGTGCTTTGTATTAATAGCTAGAAAGGTGTTGATCACACACCAGTGTTTTGGCTGCTGCTGAGCAGTGCTGGCACAGCACCAAGGCTGCATCTCCAGCATTCCCCCCTCACCAGTAGGCTGGGGGCTGGGCAAAACTTTAGGAGGGGACACAAGCCAGGAAGCTGACCCAAACTGACCAAAGGGGTATTCCATATGACATCATGCTCAGCAATAAAAGAGAAAGGAGGGGTGGGGGCATTCATTATTATGACATTTGTCTTCTGGAGCAACTGTTATGTGTACTGAAGCCCTGCTTCCTGGGAAATGGATGGACATCGCCTGCTGATGGGAGGTAGACCATAAATCTCTCGTTTTCTTTTGCTTCAGCATATGGCCTTTGCTTTTGCTTCATTAACCTGCCTTTGCCCTGACCCATGAGTTGTTTTCCATCTTATTTTCTCCCCACCCTGTCCTGCTGAAAAAGGCAGCGATAGAGCAGCTTTGGTGGGCACCTGGTATCCAGCCAGGGTCAACCCACTACACTGGCACTTCCTGAGATTCCACTAATCTTTGTCACCCCATGCAGTGGTACATTACCAGGACACTCAGCTTTGCTGGCACCACTCAGCCCATTCATCTTTCTCCCTTTCGCCCATTCAGTCTGTTTATATCTTTCTTTGTTTGTGTACTTCTGCTCATTTATTTTCTTTCATCCATCCCTAGGCAAAGCTCTCCCACCATTCCTTCTCCTTGGGGCAGTGTCTTAGCATGGCCTCTTTGTCCTCTCATCCTTCTCTGTGGTTCAGTCCTTCATCCTCTGCAGACCAGCCATGCACGGATAGCATCATCCATCATCTATGCACACTCAGCAATGCCAGACCTGCCTACTTTGATACTACTGTTTAAATTACACCATCCTGACATCCTCCTAAATGGATCAGCACTTGTCCTCTGCATTCAGATCTCACCAAGCTACATTTGTAACAAAGTCTTTACAGATATGAAGAAAGGGAGGATTACAGTGGCAGGTACTGCTATGACTTTTTTCTCATTCTACATCAGTGTTTGAAGAAAACATGAAGTGTGTTTCTATGTTAAACATATCCATCCATACATGCATATAGATATCCATCTCTCTCTTTCATATATATATACGTGTAATATTAATTTTTAGGCTTTCAGTATTCCCAGAAGGGCACTTATACAGTTGGTAACAGGACTCTTGCCTTTTAGTTAAATAATTTTAATAAAAAAAAAATTGAGAAACTAGAGTATTGGGAGCCTTAAATTACTGATGAGCTGGTATTTCTGCAGTTTGTAACTTCAGCACTTAAATTCTCCCCATCTCTCACAGTAGACATCTTAGACATTTTGTGACACTGAGTTTCAAGCTCAAGTTCCCCATCTGTACGTGATTTAAATAACAAGGTTGTGAGGCTAACCTAATTCTTCTGACTTACTGAAATGCAATGGCAATAAGGCTATATAACCACCTAGCCAAATAAAAAAGAACAGTAGGCAATTCAGTTCCAACGTCCTCTCCAATTTGGGGTACAATTTTAGCAGTTTATTCAGAATAACTTCTCCATTTCTAAAGCTACATCCCATTTTACTCCTTGCTTTCTGCGATGTGTGTAAGCCTAGGGGCAAAGTATTTTATCAGTGTCTGGGGATGAAGCTCACAGTCGCACTGGGCACAAATGCAAGTCATATTGGGGCAAGAGAGTTGTCTTTCCACTGACCACTTGCTTATAATTGTATGAATAGACTCTCGGTTTGCTACAGGACTTGGGCTCAGACTGCTTTCTCTACCTGTATTTTAAATCCTTGCATGTTTCCTCGGATGCTCTCAGGTCCTTTGGGATAAGAAAGTACAACAACTCATGTTCAGCCCCCATGGGCCTCCTCCATCACACTGTTCATGTTCTTCCCTCAGGCACTGACCTGTGGAGAACTATACCACACCTACCTCTGGCTCTAAGACCCTTTACCTTAAATTTACAGACATCCACCATTGTAATGCAGCAGATAAGTAGGATCACTGGAATTATATTGTCCATGCATGTAGGCAGATACATGCTAGAGACAGCTATCTTCCCTAAAGTTACATGGGGGATGAATCTATCTTGATGTCTTTAAGAACAAGCCCCGAGAAGTCCTTTCAGTCAGGCCCCCTCACCTTAGCATAGGATCTGAAGCTTGTGTCTAACAGTGTGGGATCTCAGCAATGCCTACCTTTTTCAGAAAGATTACCTTCTCTTTCCAGGAGCTTCTGATAAAGTGACTTCAGCATGTAATACATTATTAGCAGAGGAGCAGCACTGTGCCTTCTCCATTATAAACCTCTGCTCACAACTCCCAGCAGGAGCAAGACAGGTCACCGAGTCACTATTAACCAATAGCTGGCAGATAATTGATTTTGCACTTGTGTATCAGCGCTTGCAAACCATAATTTAAAAGCTAATTTGCTTCGTACTTTTAATATCATAGGCAGTTTTGTATCCTATCCTACAAAGCCTGAGCTCATCACAGTCCATCATTTTTAGTGCTGTTGGCCTCAAAACTGGTCTTTTGTAAATTTGTACTCTATAACACTCTTATCTCAACCCAAATGCAAGAAATAGCCCTCCAGCACCAGTTGTCTCATGGAGACATCAAGGGAGAGTTTTGAAAACTGAAGCCACTTTAGGGTAGTTTTAATGAGGCCATGTTTGCTAAAGCATGACTGACAGAAATAATAAGTTAGCATTTATGAGGGAACCCTCAGAAATTGAGCTGCAGCAGGCAAAAAGCCAGCAGAAATTGTTGTGCTGTTGAAATATCTCCTAAAATAGCTTTCCTAGCCCAGCCTAATGCAATTAAAGTTACTGATGTACATAATATGAAAACTGGGAGCTCTTCCTGTTAATAACCACTGTGTAACTGAAGTAATCCATTCCATTAATTTAATATACACTCTCATATCCCCTGATAATAGACATATAATTAAAGTGATAGACTTTGCGTTCCAAACTGAAAGTTTGCAAAGGGCAGTTCTATATAAACAAGGCATTTTGCTTAATCATTGCTCAACGTCATCTTGTTTTACTTTTTTTTAATGAAGTATCAGTAGTAAAATTCAGAACAAATTCGTATTTGTTCTAGTCAACTTTATCATCAAGTAAGCATGCTGCCAAATGAAGATTGATTTTAAAGAAAACAGTAAGTGATTGTAAAAGGTGAGGCTGGTGTGGCTAAAAATACACATTGCAGTTGGAAAAGGTCCATATTCAATTTAATATTATGCTTATGTAAATATACTAAAAAGATTGACATTCTTTTTTTTTTTTTTCCACAGTGTTGATCAGGAATTGTGGTAAGATTATTGTTATTTTGTATTCCTCAAAACCTTTGGCAAGAACTTAAAATGATATAAAAGACAAGAAAGTAAATTTTGAGTAGTGGTACAAAAAATATCTAAAGGAACAATGAAGCTGAAGAAATTATGTTTAAAACTTCAGGAGGTTAGGTGATTGATTAGAAAACTATAAAATAGAGGGAAAGCACTGTTAGGTTTTGGGAAAAGAGGGAAAATATGATGTTTGTTTTTCCAAATTATTTCGTATTTTGTATATATGTAAATATATAAGATACAGAGATTTAAGACTTGTGAAATTGTATCGATAGGGCAAAGAAAAAATATGCAGTATATGAGCATGTTGAGAGATGAATGTAACAATAGTAAGCTATATGTGTAATTATCATGAAAATAAAAGGGAAAAATAGGTATTCAAGAAAGCTAAATATTCATGAAAATAAATGAGTCAAGTAATTATTAGAAAGGAAATAAATATGCCAAGATTCAGAAGCCATGGTAATTTTGGACTGTATAAATTTTAGCTTGTGATGATATAATGTGATATTACAAAGTATGGAAAGATCTTGCATTGCTTATGAAGTACCAATATTCCTATTGGTATTGGTAAAAAAAAGCTAAGGTCATTCCTATATCATCTTTGCCAATTAATAGAATTTTTTAGTGTATTTTTTAAAAATTTTATTTCCCATAGCTGTGTTGAGAAGTAAAGATGCAGTTCGTTCTTTGTGGTCATTCAGGTTGTTTACTGCTGTTCATGTTGTTCACTGCATGTTCATTGCTAGCGAACCTTATCAACAGCTTCTGAATAGCTTTGTGGAAAGTTCAGCGGGGAAAAACTTGGGCATTAATGGAAGTATTAAGGTATACAATATATGTAAAGGTAAACTGATATAAGTTCTCCTGTAATACCAGTCATTTAAGGCAGGGAAGTGTCTATGGCTGTGTTCATGGCCTTCTGCTCTCTGTTCAGAGTATTGGCAAAGAAACTTCCACAAGCCAAAGCCAGGCTGTGCTCATTCAGTGCCTGCATACATTGCCTCACCTGATGATTTGGTAGACTCTTCTTCACTCCTTGTTCATCTTTCAGGGAACTGAAAATTATATTTTGGCATAAGTAAAGCAGGAAGAATTAAAAGTACTTCCTTCTTCCCAAATTTTTAATTTTGCTTTTAAGAGGATAAGGTTGTAAATACTTTCTCTGTGGTTGTCTGTGCACCCTGGCAGTAATGCCCTAAGGAGGGGGACCCACAGCAGGGCTGGTGCTTGCAGGTATGAGGAGAGCACCCCAGAGCACTGGTACCCCTGAGCAACAGTGTACCAACTCCTGGGGAGTGTTAAAGGGGTGAAGCATATGCCTGAGTTTAAGTGGGAGATGAGCAGGACCTTTTGTTTTTCAGTGTTTGACTTACCTGGAAGTAAGTGTAAAGTTTCATTTCCACCTACTTTTTCAGGTGCTGTTGTCCATTCACCACTCAATGCTAATTTGGTTTTTCATTGCCTTTGATCTACTTGTCACAGAGAAAAGCTTATCAATGTGCTGAATAAGCAGCTTAAAAGCCCAAACAAAACTAGAAGTAAATTAATACCCTGAGTTGGAAGGAACCCACAAGAATCATCAATTCCAACCCCTGACGCCACACAGAGCAACCTAAAACTTAAGCCACATAACTAAGAACGTTGTCCAGATGCTTCTTGAACATCAACAGGCCATCACCACTTCCCTGGGGAGCTTGTTCCAGTGTGTGACCACCCACTCAGTGAAAAACATTTTCCTAATATCCAGTCTGAACTTCCTAATGCAGCTTAAAGCCATTCTCTTGTGTCCTATCACCAGACACCTAAGAGAAAACTCACTTTCACGAGGAAGCTGTAGACAGCAATGAGGTCACTCCTCAGTCTCCTCTAAGCTGAACAAACTTCGTATCCTCAGCTGATCCTCGTAAGTCATGCCCTACAGTCCTTTCACCATCACTGTTGCCCCCCTTTGGATATTCTAATATTTTTGTAACCTTCTTACACTGTGTAGTCGAAAACTGCTCACAATACTTGAGGTCAGATGGCACCAGTGCTGAGTGTAGTAGGACAATATTTTTTTTCAACCAATTACCTATACTGTATTTGATGCATTCCAAGATACTGTTGGCCCTTGTCACTGCCAGGGCACATTGTTGAATCATACTGAGCTTACTATCATACAAAATCCCCAGACACTTTTCTGCAGGGCTGCACTCCAGCCTCTTGTCCTTGAAACCGTACGTACATCTGGGATTACAGCATCCCACATGCAGAATCTGGCATTTATTCTCATTTAATTTCTTGTTTAGTTTATCAGTGATTGCCCTATGCTCTAATCTATCAAGAGCTCTTTGTAAGGCCTCTTGACCCTTGAGGTAATCAACAGCTCCTCCTCATTTAGTATTGTCAGCAGATTTATTCAGTGTGCACACAACTCCTGTGTCCAGGTCATTGATAAAAACATTGAAAAGAACTGGCCCTAAAATCGAACCCTTGGGAACACCACTAGTGACTGGCCATCAACCTGATGTTACCCCGTTTACAACAACACTTAGTCCAACCTTTCAGCCAAGTGTCCACCTATCATACTGTGTACATGTCTAGCTGGATGCTGGATATTTTGCCCAGAAGGGTACCGTGAGACACAGTATCAAAAGCTTTGCTAAAATTAAAAAAAAAAAACCAAACACCCTAACATCTACTGCCTTGGTGTATTTTATTTTGTCTCCTGATTCATTATCATTTTTCTAGTATTTCAACCTAAGCAAAATCAAGATTCAGTTAGGGTTCTTAAGACAACCTGTTACCTTTGCCAATTAGTGCATAGCAGGGTAAAAAATGTATGAGGTAGGAAATAGATCTGTATTCAGTCAGCTCATTACTGATATCATTATCAAACTGATACAGGAATCATTAAAAATGTATTGGATGTAAATAGCTTTCAATCTATATTCAGTTGGCTACATTTACACCAGTAGTGCTAATATATACTCCAAGTCATCTGTTCCCTTAATGAATACTAGTAACTATATGCACAATTCTTACTTTCATTTGGCATAGTAATTAAGGACATGTAACGCATAGAAAAATAGAAGCATAGAAATGAAAAGTTAAGGTACCTAGGTATGAACATACATTTGCTGTCTTTTAGAGATATAGTTATTGTCAACATGAAAGCCCATCATAAGCTACCTGTTACAACCCAACCCTGCTTCCAGGACAGGCCAACCTTGCAATATGCTCCACTCTAAAGCACAAGAGTCTAAAGCACTATCCACTTCTACCAGAGCCCTAAAAATATGCCAGCCACCGTGGCTATGGTCTGAGGTGAGGTATGTGAGATTATGAATCTGGCTGAAGAAGGGAGGAGGAAATGGTCCTTCCTAAACCGGTAATTCTTTGACTGGGTCCCCAGCAGCAGAAAGAGAAAGCCTACCCCACCTACCTTCTGCCCAGCTCCACGTCTCCTCCTTCCCAGGGCTGCTCTTACCTCACACTCAGAAGGTGGCAAACTTCTGTTTGCTCTTAACCACTAGGAAGAGCCAGCTGTGCTCCAGGTCCCCTTCCCTACATTTACACAAGTCTAAAGGGATGTCTCCTTCTCTTTATTCCCACTCTAAAAGGAAAAACAAACCAAAAACCCTAGAAAAAAATCTGAAAAAGCAAATCCAAACCCAGAAAACCTCTTATCTGGTGAACAAGAATGATAGAGTCTTAGAATCATTTAGGTTGAAAAAGACCTTTGAGATCATCAAGTCTAACTGTTAACCCAGGACTGTCAAGTCCACTACTAAACCATGTCCCTAAGCACCACATCTACATGTCTTTTAAACCCCTCCAGGGATGCAGAGGATTGAAGCTGGGCTAATTAGCATTGATAATGTACAACTGTGGGCTGGCTTCAGGGGCGGTGGGTTGGCTGATGTGGATAAGGTGCAGCTGTGGCTGGTTCTGGTAAGGGGTTGGGCAGACAATGAAGAGGGAGCAGCCGAGGAAGAGAGAGGAGGAAGAAGCAGAGATATGAAGAGTGTGTTGGTATGAGATGGTAAAAGACCTTGTTGCAGCTGGCTAGTTTGGAGAGTGCTGCAAGACAGGGATGGTGATTTGACCACCTCCCTGGGAAGCTTGTTCCAATGCTTCATCACCCTTTCCATGAAGAATTTTTTTCATAATATCCAATCTAAACCTCCTCTGCTGTAAATTGAAGTCATTTCTTGTCCTGTCCTGTCATTTATCTGTGAGAAGAGACCTGCCCCCGCCTACTTACAATCTCCTTTCAGGCATTTGTCAAGATCCATAAGATCCCCCCAAGTCTCCTTTTCTCCAGGCCAAATAACCTCAGTTCCCTCAGCCACTCCTTATAGGACTTGATCTCTAGATCCTTCCTTCCCCAGCCCCGTTGCCCGTCTCTGGACACGCTCCAGCCCCTCCAAGTCCCCCTTGCAGTGAGGGGCCCAAAGCTGAACACAGGATTCCAGGTGCGGCCTCACCGGTGCCCAGTACAGGGGGACGGTCACTGCCCTGGTCCTGCTGGCCACACTGTGTCTGACACAAGCCAGGGTGCTGTTGGCCCTGGTCCAGATCATGGATAAAGACATTAAACCGGACTGGCCCTAGCACTGAGCCCTGGGGAACAGCACTTGTGACTGGCTCCCAGCTGGATGTAACTCCATCTACCACCACTCACTGGCCACCCAGCCAGCTTGTAACCCAGCGCAGAGCACACCTGTCCAAGCCGTGAGCAGCCAGTTTCTGCGGGAGAGTGCTGTGGGAGATGGTGCCAAAGGCTTTACTAAGGTCCAGGTAGACAACAGCCACAGCCTTTCCCTCATCCTCTAGGTGAGTCACCTTGTCATAGAAGCAGATCAGGATCATCAAGCAGGACCAGGCTCTCATAAACCCATGCTGTCTGGGCCCAATCCCCTGTTGTCCTGCATGTGCCATGTGATGGTGCTCAAGATGATCTGCTCCATAACCTTCCCTGGCACCAAGGTCAGAATGACAGGCCTGTAGTTCCCCAGATCCACCTTCCTGCCCTTCTTGTAGATGGGGTCACATTGGTTAGCCTCCAGTCTTCTGGGATCTCTCCAGTTTGTCAGCACTGTTGATAAACAACGGAGAGTGGCTTGGTGAGCTCCTCTGCCAGCTCCCTTAATACTCTTGGGTGGATCCCATCTGGCCCCATAGACTTGTGTGTGTCCAAGTGGAGCAGCAGGTCACTGACCATTTCCTCCTGGACTGTAGGGACTGCATTCTGCTCCTCCTCATCCCCGTCTTCCAGCTCAGGGGGCTGAGTACCCAGAGGGAAGCTGGTCTTGCTACTAAAGACTGAGGCAAAGAAAGCATTGGGTGCCTCAGCCTTTTCCTCATCCCTTGTGGCAATGTTCCCTGCCACATCCAAGAAAAGATGCAGATTACCCTTGGCCCTCCTTTAGTTTCTAATGTATTTGTAAAAACATTTTTTGTTATCTTCTACTGCAGTGGCCAGCCTGACTTCTAGCTGGGCTTTTGCCTCTCTAATCTTTGCCCTGCAAAGACAAAGAGACACTAGGAAAAGCCCTGAGCAGTAGAGTTTGGCATACTTATTTAAATACAGGCTGCATGATACATTTTTTGCTGGTAAAAGGCAGATCATTGTGTTATTTCATGCAGCTGGCCTTCTTCCACTTCCACTGGCAGGGAGCTGTTTCAATTTGCCTGTGTATAGATCTCTTCGCAACTCCTGAACAGTGTTATTACTGTGAACCAAAATTATTTTGTTTCACTTGAATGAGAATAATTCACTTCTGCAAGATTTTTCTATAATAGTTGTTTTAAAGGCCATGTGCTGTTTGGCTGTCAGGTGTTGTTTTTCCACACAGTGCTACTTACTGTGTAGCAAGAAGCAGGTGCAGTCTTAGGGGGTGTACAAACTGACAGCATACATGGGAATTTATTCATTTTGTAAAGAAAAGTACAAAGAGCTGTACTTTGCATGTCTGAGTAAGTAATCAATAAAATGACTGCTTGCAAACTCTGCAGTTCCAATGAATGGAGGCAAAGATCAGAAAAAGTTTCTAAAAATTGCATTTCAGACACTTTGGCACAGTTAAAGTCTAACTTTCCATCCTTCTGCTCTTCAGATGTGAATTTTCCCTATGGTGATACAAAATACATCAATAAGCTGCACCTAGGATGCTGCTAGATTTATCAGTATTAAATATTGCTGTTCTAAGTGTAGGAGTTGACTGCATGTTAAGATCTGTTTTTTTACTGTCTGTTCCTCTGTGCACAGGAACTATATTCTGGGTCAGACCTATGGTTCCTTGAAGCAACCAGTGATAAATAGCAGAGCAATCCTGCAGCTAGGAAATGTGGAATAACCCTTCTCACTTAGCTTTTTGCTCTTTGTCTTGAATAGCTAAAGGGTGACATATTCCGGGGCAGGAAAATTTATCCTTTTTAAAATGTGCATATGAAACTTCTATTTTAATTTCTCATTTCTCGTAGATAATTTCAATAATTTCCTGCTATTGTAAGTTCTATTTCTTAATTACCTGGTGATAATTACCAGTGATTACTGAGACATGAATGCATGGAAAAGAGAACATACACACAAATAGAACTCCTAGAAATGCCAAAAACTGTTCTGAATTTCTCAAAGACAGAATTATAGATCAGGCATGAGCCATTGCATTTATTATCTCACAGTAAAGAAGTAAATGCCAGTCTCAAGTAATGATGAGTTCTCATATTTTGAAGTAGGTCCAAAATGATTTTAGATGTTACACCTCCCAGATCTTGCGTACATGGAGAAAGTGGCCATCTGAGCAGCTGAGTTGCTATGCAGAAGCCACATACAGGTCAGAGCCTCTGTGGCCCTACCTCAGGTGCAAGTATAGTTACCTCTGGAAGATTAAGGTTATCTTTCTTCACACAAAGGCCCATGAGAAAGCAGGGGCAAAGGAACCAACACCAAAACAGGGCAATGCTACGTAACAAAACAATCAAACAGAATTTTTGTAAATAGGCAGATCTATTGGGCCTTTCTGAGAAATAAAGATCTGAATCTAATTCACAGTGTCTGCTTCTTTATTTCAACAAAATAATGGAAAATGTGTCACAAAAAGAAGTCAGTTCTGAAGAAAGACCTCAAAGTCTCAGACATCTGGTTGCAGGTCCAGTCCTACAATATTCTCTACTAGCTATAACACTCTGATTCAGCAAGGGTCTCTCACTACTGAATTAGACTGTTTGATGCAGAATTCCGCTTGCCACTTCATCCTCCTAGCCTCAGCAGTACTGTGGGCTTCCTGATTGACACCACCTTCCTTTCAAGTTCATTTCAGCCTGGAAAATGCTCCCTGTTGTGCATTGTGCAATCTTCCCCTCTTTCAGGATGGCTTTCCCTATCCTAGGGTGTGATATAAGTACGAGGTAAAGAGCAGCTTTATCTCTGTGGACTTGATCTTTCAGCCACAGCCTTCATAGGAATATAGTGAAACTATATTCCAAATAGACCTGATAGTCTGCCACACAAACAGGCTTGTGGTGACAGAATGTCACTTCTCTGGCCGTGTTCTTGTGAGCCACCTAGGATGAGCATGTGGCTTCAACCCATTTCTGATTACTACTTTACTTTATCTACAGACGCAGGTGCAGACAGACATGGTGATCATTGGCTTGCACTCCTGGAACACATAGAAGACAGCTCACCTTTCTCCTGGAAAAAGCTAAAGCAATCTCCAGTGAATTTTCATATAAGGCAAGGTCTCACATAACACAATCATCAAGGAGCAGCTGGTTTATACTCACGTCTTTGCGTGTAAGGCAGCAACCAATGGCTCCGATGATGGTTTGCTTTATGCTCCCTAGCATCCACTGTAGTCTTTCATCATGCACTGAGATGAGTGCTCCGGAAAGGCCCAAAGGTCTTGTAAAAGTGAAGGATTAAATATACACCCGAGGCTGGAACAAATGAAAAGGTAAAGGCTGGAGTCCTGGCAAGAGGGAAGCGCAGTGAGGAGGCATTGTGTGAATGTCTGGGGTTGGTTTGGAAGAGTCGAGAATAGGAGGATGCATTAGTTATGTGTCCTGGTGTCAGGGCTTGCTAGGGGGAAGTGGGTTGTATGGCAAATGGATAAGAGGAGTAAGGAACTGAGGAAACTGGGTGTCTGAAGAAGGTCTGGTGCATGGCTTAGGATCTCCATATTGACTAAACAGCATGAGCAGGAGAAGGTTGGAGAGTTACAAGGTTACAGGTAGAGATGAAGAGTGGAATGGGCTTGCTGAGTGTCAGGACAGAAATTGTCTTGTCTTGTCTTGATTTGTTCTGGTTTGTTTCTAATGAAGGCCTTTCTTCTAAATCATGCCTGGCTCACCAGCCTGACTTTCCACTCAGAGCTCAGACATGGCAATTTCAACTCTGCAAGAGATCATAGAGTCACTTTGTGCTATTCCTCTGAAATCAACAGCTGAGTGTGCAGCTGCAGCCAAAAAAAAAAAAAAAAAAAAAGCCAGCACAATACTGGGCATCATCAGATCTGGTATTGAGAGCAAGGCAGAAGGCACCATTTGGCTGCTATAGAAAAACTTGGTCTGCAGCTCTGGCTACTGCATTTCAGAAGGAATGTGGTGGGGTTCGAAAAGGCACAAGGCCAGGCAGCCAAAATTCTTGAGGCAATGAAGCAGCTGTCTTGTGAGGAGAAACTGAAGCACTCTAGACTCGAAGGCTGCATGGGAGATATGGAAGTTTACAGAATCACAAAGGCAATGGACAAGCTGAATGAACTGTTAAGTCCTCACTGCATGAGCTAGGGCACACTCAATAAAACTATGAAAGGGGTCATTCTGAAACAGATGTGTCTTTACACAGTGGATAGAAAAGTTTTGGAATTTGTTGCTACAGGAGGTTGTAAGGCAAATAGCAATGGCAGGGCCAAGGAGGGTTTAGACAGATTTATGGGCACCAGGTTCAGAAATGGATGCTAAAAGAGCTAAGAAGGGTTGTGTGCTCTAGTTTCCCTAATACAGCAGTGTGAGATGCTGGGGCAATGTGAGAGGAACAGAGTGCAAAATGTGGCCTGCAGCTCTCCTTAAATATTGTGTCCTACTGTTGCTGAATGAAAGTTATGCAAGATGAGCCGTTGATGTTACCTAGTGGGATATTTATTGTGTTCTTATTTTCTTATTTCTTCTTTTTTTAAAAAAATTATCTTCAAGTGCTTTTTCCCTCCCTGTGTATTATATGAAGAACCTAAGCCCACCAGCTGTCAATGAAAGCTCCAGTAAGGCATGGATTACCTCAAAGAAGACAAACATTAGTTTGTATGTATGTTTCATGTATGATCATACATGAAACATACCAGACTATGACTCCCAGAGTGCAATGAATATATATAAATATATAAAAATAATAAAATAAAATCATTAAATATATATGCACATATAAGCTGCTTGTAGGTATTTGTGTGCCTGCATTTGATATTCATCTTGTCTGTTAGCATATTCTCTTACATTACTCATACGGATTTTGAAGTATTGTTTCACACTGGCTAGCATGTAGCAGATTAAATTATGCCCAGAGTGTTAGTGTTTCTTGGTTAGTCATGTCATTGTGTCCAGACTTACTTTACAAAAGGGAAATCATGCTGAATCAACCTGATAACCTTCTGCAGTGAAAGTTGCTTGATGAATGATGGGAGAAACGATGGGTGCTGTTTACCTTGACTTCAGCAAGACTTCTAACACAGTCTTTGTAACATCCTCACGCACAAGCTAATTAATTATGGATTAGGTAGGTGGACACTGAGGTGGGCTGAAAACTGGCTGAGCAGCCAGGCCCAGAGGGCTGTGATCAGTGGCACAAAATCTAGCTGGAGACAAGTCAGTAGTGGCAACCAGAGGTCAATACTAGGGCCACTCCTGTTTAAACTTTTCATTAATGACCTGGATGCTGGGACATATTTCACCCTCCGAAAGTTCACAGATGATACAAAACTGGGAGGAGTTTACTCCAGGTGGTTGTGTTGCCATTAAGAGGGACCTCAACAAGCTGGAGAATTGGGCTGAGAGAAATCTGATGAAGTTTAATAGATGGTAGTGCAAGCCCAGTGCCTGAAGAGGAATAAACCATTCACCCACAACCATACACCCATGGGGACAATCAGCTGGAAAACTTCTCTGTAGAGAAGTACCTTGTGGTCCTGGAGGACAACAAGCTGACCATGAGCTAGCAATGTGCCCTCACAGCAGAGGAAGCTAACAACATCCTGGGATACATTAGGCAGAGCATTGCCAGCATGTCAAGGGAAGTAATCCTTCACCTCTACTCAGCACTGTTGAGATGGAGTGCTGTGCCCAGTTCTGGGCTCCCCAATACAAGAGACAGATGGACATACTAGAGTAAGTCCAGTGAAGGGACATAAAAATGATGAAGGGACTGGAACTTTATTCATATGAAGACAGGTTGAGAGAGATGGGTCCGTTCTTTGGCAAAGAGAAGTCTCAGAGGGGATCTTACCAATGTGTATAAATACCTGATGGAAGAGAATGAGGATGAAAGACTCTTCTCAGTAGACCTCACTGCCAAAACAAGATGCAATGGGCACAAATTAGAACACATCACATTCTATCTGAACACAAGAAAACATTTTTTTTACTGTGAGGGTGGTTGAACACTGGAACAGGTTGCCCAGAGAGACTGTGAATATCACCATCTGTGAAGATACCTGAATGCTGACTGGATATGGTCCTGGACACCCTGCTCCAGGTGACCTTTCTTGAGCAGGGCAGTTGGACTAGAAGTCCTTGCAAACCTCAATCATTCTGTGATTCTATTAATATGTAGCAAACACCTATTTGTTCTGTAATCTGTTCAGAACTAATGCCTTTTGGGTTTTGTTAATTTCCTTTTTAAGTGAAGCAGAGATTTCAAGACTTCTTTGAAGACTGGCCATGAGAAAAATGAATGTGAGTAAGAAAGGAGAGTATGACCAACTCCTTTCTGTCAATAAATAAGAAATGACATCCTTAAACAAGCATCCTTGGATGAGTAATAGGGTAGGTGGATGGCCTGGTTACTAGGTAGTCTGTGAGATGACAGCCCATAGTTAGATGATGTTCAGATGTCTTTTTCTCTACTGTTTCCTTCCCAGGTGGTGCTTGTAGTAAGGCTGTCTTCACACACAGGGTGAAGCATACAGAGAAGGATGGATGACAAGAAAATGAAGTTTAAACGACCCTTGTTTCGGAACTGTAGCAATACTCTAATTCAATATGAAAAAGAAATGGTGTCCCAGCAGACAGATTGTTCCAGTCACATCTGCTCACCAGGGAATCAATTGCATAATCCAAGACCTCATTCATTTTCTCTGGCATTAAACTACAGCCATCCACTGGACTCACCCTATGAAACCCATTGGGAAATACAGAGACACAATCATGTAGTACAAGCCTACTTATCTCTAGTGTTTCAGACTACTCTAGGGCCAAGTTCCTTAAATGCACTTTCCTTAAAAATACAAGGGTTAAAATCTGGAATTTTACACTCCGATATCTTATTTTGATTTTTAAGAAGCTCTGATTCATGAGGGGCCAAAACTTACTTGGAATTAGCTGAAGTTAATCCTGTTCTCAGCTGCCTGCCCTATATGTCTCCTGGAGGTCTATGCTCACATACCAAAAAGACAGCTCCTGAATCAGCAGTTTTGAATTGCCATTGTTTTCAGAGTAGAATATTAAATAGAAAAGGCATTGCAGTTTCTTATTTATTTTCTGGAAGTTATAAATTGGTGGCTGCTATGCAGGCATCTGAGCTGGAGGGGAAATGTGGTGGGCAGCTGGAAAAAGGATATGGTAGGGTCTTCCCAAGGTACACCATCCCTGCTTGTAAATCAGAGGCTGAAGTCGATGCTGAATGAAGGCTAGCAGGAGAACAAAATGAACAGCATGTCAAAAAAAAAAAAAAAAAAAAAGTCAAACTGAACTCTGAATAAATAGGTGCCTTTGTAGTTTGGCTGCAGTGCAAGAGACATGTTTTGGAGAAGGCAGTTCCATATTGGAAATAGGTGCTATGTCAAATCACATTCAGGTCTGAGCAGAAAGGATGAGCAAAGAGAGAAAACAAATGACCATAAAGCTTTATCATATTACTGTTAATTGAAGGAGATGAGCTTGGAAGAATTTGCTGATTCTTTTTCTACCTAGGTGAAGCTTATTACTGTTCGCAGTCACTGAATAATGGATTCTGTTTTCTGATGTTGTCTCTAGAAGCGTTCTGATTTGATGTATGCTTGCATGATTTAAACCCTGGACTCTGTCAGGCTATGATAAAAGCTGCCATCACCTCACCAGGAATTTCCTGTAATGTATAAACACTTGACTTCATGCTAACCTTCCCTCCTGCTTCTCCCACATCCTTGCATGCATATCAATGACTGCTGAAAAGGGCACTACTGTGTACCAAGTCCTAGTCAACAGCCTGAATTGATCAAGGCCTAAGGATTACTGCAGCACTGCTAATCAATAGATATTGAGCGCAATCCCCTGCTCTAAATTCAACAGGGTTAATAAGTGTCTACAGAAAACAATGGTCTGAAACACAATCTCCCATTCAGTGAGGGAGGGGAGGTAGAAATGTTTGCTTCAGCAGCTGCAGATAAAACCTGTGGGAGGCAAAGCTTTAGCTTTTACCCAAATTTGGCCTGAAGCATTCTTGATTTGCTAAGTGTGCTGTGCATTAGAGACAGTTTTGCTGCTGACAAGAGAAATACCACATATGATGACATGTTTCTGAGCTCCCGAAAGTCTTTGTTTGATCTCTTTTACTCAGAGATGGCAAGTGAAGCTCCTTATGGTCCCATCTATTAGACCTTTGGTTTTGCCTTTTATGCTTTGTATGCAAGACTAAGCACATGCAGGATGGAGGAAAGGAATTTAATTTAATAGCTGGCCAAATGCCCTTTTCTCTTTTAAATAGGCAGCGATGCTATCTTGAGATGAAAGGTGACACTTAAACAGAGCAGCAACACTGCTTGTAAAAGGTCTGAATTTCGAATAACTTCGCTCGATGGCAAAAAGCAAAGCCAATCCCATCCCCCAGCTTTACATGATTTACGGAGTGAACTTTTAGTACAGTTTAAGATCCTGAGTGAAAAACCTAGTGCTGAGAGACAGTGTGCCAAATTCTCTGACTAAGCTGGGGTAGTCAGCCAAGTTCAGTATCTGCTGGCTGATGATGAATGGTGACGTCTCAGTGCTTGCTCAACATCTGTCTGCCTACTTCACTTCTAATTGCACACCCGTGGATAACTGGGAAGAGGGGGGAAGAGGGGAACAGTAGATTTCACAGGAGCAGTATAACATGACCTATGCACGAGTGTGAAGGATTAGGTATGTCTATGCTGTGTATCCAAACAAACCTTCAACAGACGTCTGGCTTGCTACAGGTAGGCATGCCCGGTTCGGGATTATTCACTGTCTAAACCTCTTTGTGGTAATACATGAGGGTAGGCTTTTGCCTGTCACTGTGGTTTTACTGAATTACTCAGTGGGAGGAGTCAGCAGAAATGCTGCTTCTTATCAGCCAGAAAAGCTGCACTTGATAACAGATTATGGAATAGGAAGATAGGTGTAGCATGACACGTCTTCCACAGACACAACTTTTCCACAGATTAAGACAAATATATCACATTAGCTTCTGATGTATGTAACTGTCACACAACACTTTAAAGCAGAGAAACAACATTAATTTGTTTTTTCTTTAGAATTGTCTGCCATTATCCTTTTCTGTTATTTTGCCTGTTTTTACAGTTTGATGGGGATTCATTTAATGCTACTTTTAGATGGCAACTTCTGCATTAGTTAGGCAGAAATCAATTCCCCTCTGTTGGCCTAAAACTAGAGAACACACTTGGTATTCCCTTATTTCTGCTGTGCTGTACTTTTTCCATCAGTTAAGTAGCATTAACAGTCTCAAAATACAGGCAAGGGAAATGTGTAGTCTGAAATGCAGTTTGCTAAAACAAGACTCTCTATTATCTGTTACAAAATCATAGGAGACAGGGTACTGGGACTTCACAAGGTCATTTAGTACCTGCTCCTTTGCCTCTGATGTTTTTCACCTCATCCTTTTTCTTCAGCATTTTACCCCTTCCTTTTTTACCTATTACCTCTTTCTTTATTTTCTGTGTCTGATCCTCTGCTGTGTCTTTGGGCTGTATGTATCAAAACAGGGACACAAGAAATCCTGACTTACAGAGGTAGCCCCTTTGACTGTAATGGTAGCAGACAACTGTGTCTCTAGTTTGTAAATTAATGGGGAGACAGACTTCATCTATGCTTTATTCCCAATGAATAATCCTTGCTGTGGAGTTACAGCAACATGCCGTCACAATAAAACAATGATGACAGATTTATAATACTGGTTTTAAGACTTTTGGTTTGCCAGTATAACTCTGAGTCTATAAGAACACAGTTTGGTACTATGGGGAATCGGGGCTTTTGTATCCCAAGACAAATGACTTCCAAATTGGAACACAGCTATGGACTCAGGCTCCATTGTGAGGGTTAATTTTGTTTCACTCAGAAATAATTATTGCTGGCTTATCTAAAGTAGCAGAAGCTTGGAACAGGAAAGTACTTCACTCCTCCTGGCACAAAGACAGTTGTGATAATGTAATTTATATAAAAGGTGCCAAGCTAAAACAGAGGGGGGGAAATAAAACTATCAACGGAACAGTGACTTTAGCCTTCTTCCCACTGTCCAGATTATTCTTCCTAATTTATTACATTTATATTGAATTTCTATTTTGACCAGTAGCTTTCAGAAAATCTAGCATTGCAGCTTCCCACCAGAGAAGAAAACAGTGACCTAAAAGTGTGATATATTTTTTATGACAATTATTAAAATTGCATGAAATATGTTCCTTGAACAGCAGAAATGGTCTGCCACAAGGAATCCTCCTTCAGGGAACTCAACTCAAAAGCTAATGCCCAGTTGCCACTCAGCACTAGTACAAATTCTTCCCATTTGCCCCAGAAATTCTCTGCTTAAAATGACAAGAAAACAGCACATAGCTGAAGAACATGGCAACTTTTACGGAAGGAGTAAAAGCTGAGATGTTGGGATACACTCCTGTGTGTGACTGTGCCATTTGCCAGCTCCTGCACTGTTGTGGGTACCTGGCAATCCCACCTGGAGCTCAGGACTCCCTGGCATTGCCTGATGAGCAGGCAAGTATCTAGCTGGGGGAAGCATTGAAACACTACATGATTAGAGAGGTGACATTATAAAGCAGGATTAAAGATTTAGGAGGAGCACAAACTGTTCCTGGGAGATAAACGGCCCAGACCCCAGAGCTCAGAGCCTAGAGCCATTTATCTGGGTATGAGGAAGCGAAGGAAGAGGATGGCAATGGAAAAAGGGACAGCCCATCAGCCACCAATTTATTCCTAAGCATCTTGCTTGGGAAGGCAAATGGTTGTCAACCACACAGAGGAATGAAAACCAAGTCCCGGCGAGACTATATTGAACAGTGTGGCAGACCAACCAGGATATGAAGGATAACATTATCATCTTGCCTAGCCAGGTTTACCTCAGCTAGCCACTCTCAGTCTACTCTTTGTAAAACGTCCACTACCAGATCAATCAATCTCTTAAAAAAAGAAAAACCAAAGCAGTACCCCAAGCCACCTTCACCTCTGGGGATTTGGTCTTATCTTTCCACTCTAGGCAGACTGGAAGCTATTGCATGGGTGCTCACATTTCCATTCTATGTTGAAGCATTGATTTAGGATGACTACCCCCAAGACTTGCTCTTTCTTCTTTGTTTAACCCCTTTGCTGCCTTTCCAATACACCTGTACTCATGTATATAGGGGTTTGGAGTTTTACCAGGTGGTGGCAGTGATGAACTGACGTTACCTAGCTCTACAAATCCTGTTGATATAACAATAACAATAAAGAATGTAGGCAAACAGGTTAGTCCTTCAGGGCTCAATTTTTAATGCTGTGCATAGGGATTTAGTATGATATTAATTGGAACTGCTAGGTCAAATCCCTCAGCAATGCTTTGACAGTTTATCCTGGACTAGTGAGGGTTCAGCTCCAGTCTTAAACTTTGCATAATTTTTAGATAAGTTATAGCAAAGAAGACTGGAATATATTCTGAATATATTATGGGTATATAATTGTCACAGTGAAGACTGCCCTTGTGCATTTCTTAGCCGCTCCCTTCAAGATGTGAAAACAGTTTCAAAAGAAAAAAATGTTGTACCAACCATGTAAATGGACAATTCAGTGTATGTTCTGTGTATACATTGCACATATCGTAATTACATATAGAATATTTTGTCATTATTTTGATTCCAGAAATTAATTTCTCAGCTAAGTTGGAGAATAATAACTCTATTCAAATAATGGATACCTGGAATTTTCTTTGAATACCTTATCTTGCAACTAAAGCACGAAATGTGTAGAACAGAAGTTTCACTGTAGAAGATGGAGTTCCTTAGAACTACATAATACGTTTCACTCTCCCAAATTTAAAGTGAATTTAACATCTTTGGGTTTATTTCTAATTGTCAATAAGATTATTTTATTAATTGCTGCAGTTCTGATTTCACAAAATGCTAATCAAGTTTCACACATTAATGTTGCTATCCTACCTTGACAAATCTTTCATAGGGTTGTGTGCAGCAAATGAGAAACAACTCACTTGCATGAAACCATGGTTATTTGCTTGCAGAGACAGACATGAGATGTTCAGTAGGGCACCTTTTTGGGCTGCTACTAGCTCCCATTCCAGCTGCTAGTGATCTGGGGCAGCATCCCAGATGATAAATATGAAGATCGGGGGGGGGGGGGGGACGGGACGGGACGGGGGACGGGCCCTGCAGGGCTGTAGGCTTTTCATATTATTTAGTACAAAACATCTGGATAATATTTTTACTCTCCATCCAGAAGAGCTAGAGTTGTAAGGCATTCTCGTTGATGCTGCCTCCAACACAATCTACTTGTCCTCCCCAGCTCAACACTTTTGTCATTCTCTGGGATAAAATCTTGCTTGTAGTTTGCTTGGAGCTGCCCTACATGCAAAAGCATGACCTTGCATGCTGGTATGTTGGTGGCAACCAGAGAGACACATTTCCACCAGGAAAAAGTAAACCATCACCAGTCTTCTTTTCCTTTTATTCTAGCAGGGAATGCTAGCAGGGAAAGTATTTTCAATGGAAAAAAAAAAAAAAACCAACAACAAAAAACAAGCCCCTGGATAAACACTAGCAAGCTTTAGGAAGATGTGGATCTGGACGACGTTGTGCTGTGTACGTTTGCAGCTTTCCTCTTTGTCCTGCCCAGACAGAGCAACATCTCCCCCTTTTTTTCTGTTTCCTAGCAGGGCAAAACACTGGCAGAAACCAAGTGCAATGTGACTTGAGATGAAATGCTTGCCTTCCTCTCCACCTCCTCATTTTGGTAGTAGTTAACTAACTTGTACTATAACCACTGTAATCAGAAGGTAGTTACACAGTTCTGCTGATACAGAATATTGCTGGACTTGGAGCCAAGAATTGATTTTTACATCCCTAGAGACTTAAATTATTGGATACAAACTTGCTGACACCAAGACTAGCACTTTTCCTGTGGGTGGAAATAACACAAATGAAGGCTGTTTTGGGTCTGTACGTGAGCACGGAGCAGAGAGGCAGGGTACCTGCCCACAGGGGCTAGCAAGGACTCTTTTCCAGCTCACCTTAAAATACATAGTAGTGCAAGCGGGATACCGATGCTTACACCCATCTACTCTTTGATCATGTCCAGCCCTAAGGCATGGTTTCAAAATCTGTGTTCCATTTTTCTGAACTCCTCTTTTATATGGGTAAACCCTGCCATCCACACAGCATGAAGATTAACGCTATCTATAGTTTTAAGAGAGGCAAGTTTTTTGTGTGAAGGTAGTTTCTGGAAAAAACAGACAAGCCTTTGGGCACAGACACTCAAAATTACACCAGCCTGAAGCCCTGAGGACTTTTTTCTAAATCTTACCTGCTGCCCCCCACCTGGGCTGCACCCACAAGAGGTGATTTCAAGGCAGGACCCCACCCTACCCCCGGGAGAGATAAGAACGGGTCTCCCAAAGCCACCAGGAGGAGTTCTATGGCTTTTACTGCTGCAGGGGGAAATGCGATCCCCTGACCCTTCCCAGAGATTTGGTAAAAATACACAAAAGGCTGACTGGATCCACCTGTCTGTTTAGCACTCTACCCATTTTTCCTCGGTGCTATTGACTGAAACTAATTTACTTGAACAACCTTTCACAGGAACATGGCTGTGAACAATTTCACAAAGAGTAAATCATTGCATCCCTCTGCCTTGATCAGGTTGACACATGCCATTCACATGAAAACCCAAGGCAGATATGGCAGGGTGTGTTTGTATATCTGCCTGCTTAATGCCTTTTAAGCTGTCATTTGCTAGCTATCTGGTTCAAATATCTGGACAAAAGTAAAGAAAACACTAAACCAAGTCAAAAGTGCAAAATTATTAATCAAGTTGAGCAAACAAATAAATCTTAGTCTGGTGGTTGCCCACAGACACATTTCTAGGACTTGTGCAAATGAAGCCAAGGAGATATACAAGCTCTGCTCCTTATCAGCCTGGTTTATCTCAGCTTCTTGTTTACTCTCGTTAGCTCTCAGCAAAAGATGAAATTGGATTGCAAAGGATCCACTAGGCCCATCATGTGCTTTGCTTTTAATTGCTAACAGCATCCATTAACCAAACAAAGGGTAGCTATGCTTGGAGGTACTGCTGGAGAGCCAGCAGGTTGAAGCCTACATAGCTGAGTAGGGGGATCTCAGCCGGCTTTCTTAATATGCCACAGACTCATCTGTCCTAAGCTGTTGTGACAAGCAGGGCGTACGGTGACAGCTGGGAAGTTGGAGTGCCGCGTCCCACTTCCAGGGATGCAGGTCTTCCCACGCCTCTCCCAGGGAGCCTGGACACATATGGATGAAGCCTGGGAGCGCCAAAGCCAGCGCACTCGCACACCCTGCCACACTAGGGATTTCAATCAATACGTAGTCTTTGTGGCACAGGGGGAATAAAAAAAAAAAAAAAAAAACAAAAAAAAAAAAAACCAAACAAAAAACCAACCTATTTGGGAGCCAGAAGAGCAAGAAGCAATCTATGTTATGACTTAATATGCATAATGAACAAAATTGCGTGATCTTAGAAATAAGGAAATAAAGTATACTTAAAATATACAATATTATTTAAGCTCAGTCTTTTTGTAGCTTCTTTATCACCCATACTGATACACCACTGTGTATCAGTACAGTGTATTCAAGGAAACTCCTAGAAGGGGTACAATTGCTTTAGTGGATTCATAATTTCTGAAACATTGTATTTTATGTCTTTGCACGTAATACCCATTACTGTTAATGAAGGGTATAGAGCATTTGCAACAGGATAAGACTCAAACTGTGGCTAACTTATGACCTCTGCATGCTGGCTCTAGGGACAGCCAAGGTTAGCACACCCTGCTGATGAAAGACCTCCACAAGCTCTTCCCTGGGTAGTGCATTGCTGTTCTAGCATACCCCCATTGCTATAGGAGTGTGGTGTGCTACCAAAAGAATAGCCAAGACCAGGTTACAAAATGGTTCAGGTACTTTAGTCTGCTCCAGTTGCTGATAGAAGGCAGGGTAGAAATTTTTTACAGCCTTCATGACATTACAGCCTGTGCTTACATTAGGGATGGTGCCAAAACCCAGCATCTCCAGGCTTTTGACCATCTCCAAAAAGAACAGGAGCATTTGAAACAAGTTATGTGAACATTCCTGCTTTAGAAGCCTGACAAATATATGACTTAATGTATTTGAGCATTAGCCGATGAGTTGTGTGGGCTTTCTGCACTCTGAGCTGCCTGAACTGCCATCTTAGAAACAGACTTAACCTATGGATTTTTAGGAAAGGTCATTTATTAATAATTCTTTGCTTGGAAACACAGTGATCCATATATAACACCTTTTGGGGAAGAGTGGGAGTAGTATCAAATTAGGAGACTTTTTTTTTCTTTAGTTATCACTACCTACTTGTTACTCAGCAGGGGGTTGTGGGGAAGTTACTTCTTTATTTCATCAAACATATTTCTGAAAGGCAGAGAATAAATGGTTGAAATTACTGCATTTTACATTGCAAAAGCTGAGTTCCATCATACTATCCCTGATGGCAAGCATTAAGTATTTCTCTGAGAATAACTTTGTAAGACAGGATGAAAGAAGCAAGTGGTTTCCTCACTCTTTTCCTATACAGTCTAGCATTCCAGAAAACTCCAGAGAAAAGGGGTTCAACCTGCATGTAACAAACAAGAGTACGAATTAGAGTTTTTCATCGTCTAACATTGAGGTGCCTACAGGCACAGACTGTATGCTCTTCTACCTCCCTGCTTCTATTGTAAGTCAGGTTTAATCAGGAAAGAGAAGCAAACAGTTTTCTATCAGTTTAACTCATTATGTGACAGCCAAATCACTCCTTCCTCTGCTAGTTTTCTTGCTTTTTCTAGCAGGAAAAATCTGAAGGTTATTGCTGTTACAAGGTATTGGTGTCACTAGCAATCCATATAACAATGATACGTGCTTCATCTCTTCTTCAACATATGCTATTGGAATTGACCTGATAACTGAGGCAGAGCCTACTTTGTTAACATCCTTCTCATTTGCTATAGCATTATTTTCCTGTCTCAAAGACTAGTCTGAAATAAGGAAAGAGAGGTTTGTGACAAAGTTACAGTTTTATTTTTAGTTTGTGATTTGCAGGGACAGAATCAGATTTAACATGCAAAGTTTCCTACCTGAACCACCAACACTTTAAGCTCTATTTACAGAGCTTCTCGTGTTCTTTCAGGGTCTTGACTAATTTTTAAATAGCTGCGTTCCTATGCAACACCTGGGAGCACTGGCTTTACAAAGGGCAGCTGGAGGTCATCTGTTAAGTAGGAGAGTGATAGCTGGCCTGGAAATCTGGGTTGGCAGGTGATACTTGTCATTAGCAAACAGACCTGCTACAATAAATGGCAATGGGCTACCAGGTGTATCATTTACAGTGTCATTCTTGCAACCCAGAGTAACACCATAGGCATTTTGCAGCAATGGGCAATCATCTTCTTTGAAAACTCATCAGCTGCAGAGGATGCACCCATCTATCTGTCCCAAAATGTCAGTTGCTGCTCTTGTACCTCTTCCAGGAGGTGTCACCTGTCCCATCCTGGTGGAAGTTTCCTTTTCTTTCTTGCTTCCATCATGAACTCTTAGAAAGCTGGGAACCTAGATTGATAAGGGCAGGTCTGATCAGGTTGCCCGATGCCCTTACACCATCTGAATACTGTTCTGTGGTATTTGTTGCTCATGCTCTGGAAAACAGGGCCCACCATGCTGTGTGCCCCTCTTTTCCCAGTTTCCCCAGGCTGGAGGACTCCCTGCCTGTGCATGCTGGTGTCTGGGTACCCGCAGGGGACACCCCACAAAGACACTGAGCTACAGCAGAGTAGGGCAGTGGTGGCTGACCCAAGCGAAGGAGGCTGGCAGAGGGTGTCCACGTGGCCCCCACAGCCTCTTGTGTGCTGGGTACTCCCCCAGGAGGGAGCCGGCAGCTCTCTGCCCATTTGCACAAAGCTGGAAGCCTTCAAACTCTGTCCTATCACTGTAGTCAGGTCTGTATAATTTCTTTCTTACTTCTGTCTGCCAACCTATCTTTTGCTGTCTTGGTGGTGCCTGTTGCCTTGTTACTGCTGTTGGCACTGGTGTTTTATTCCTTATCAGTACTAGGAGCTGCCAGTTTTCTTCCTGGTTTTATACAGATCTAAATCCTACATTTATCTTTCTTTTATCAGCAGCAAAGCTTGCAGATAGTTCTGCCATCAAGCTACGCTTAGTTTGGCTTCTTATTCTCTTGTGCTCCATTTTTAACCCATGTTAAACTTTAGTATTTGAAAGCAACAGCATTAAGAAATTTGACTTTTGAAGTTTTCACAACAGAGCTAGTTTTCCAGTAGACATTTTCCTTGCTTTTAACTTTGGAAGGAAAAAAAAAAAAAAAAAAAAAGATAATTAGTGGGGCAATTATGAAAACCCTTAATTCTTCAAAAGTAATATGATAAAAGTGATATAACAAAATATAAATAACTGCTGAAACCATTTTATTTTATTTTCTAAAGATAGCCAAGACATGGAAGAAAAATACCAAAATTATTGCTATACATATGTGCAAACACTGGTTTAGGAAAAATGCAATTTAAAATTCATATTTATAGCTCTAATGTTTTTCAATTTCAGTAAAAATTCTTTTCATTGTCACTCTGCTTTGAATCTTTGACATGTACAGAGAACATGGAATATTGTCACTTGGTACCAGGAGGCTCTTTTTGCTGAACAGTTCTCGGTACCAGAAACCCACCCTCCTTGGCAGCTGCCCGAAGACAGATTGAATGTTGAGGGGAGCTTACATAAAGGAAAGGCAAGCACTGGCACAGTGACTGATAAATCTACTCCAGCCTCCTAAAAACTGCTGAGCTGAGGGAAAAGCCACCATCACAACTGCAGTCCTTGGGAAGGAAAGACAAGTCCCAAATATATAACTCTGTTCTTTCACCACCTCTACCTATGGGCTCCAGGATGCCTGTATGACAGCTGGTGTTAATGATTCTTTGACTCATTTCACTTTTCATAAAGATTTGACAAGTCTCTTGGCCCTTTACAGAAAAAAAAAATATCTGTCTCTTACCTAACTTGTTTCTGCAGTCCATGCCACATGACTCTGTCCACATCAGTTTCAGCCACAGGTGTGATTCAAGTAAGAAAACAATGACAAGAAAACACCCTTGGTTTTGTGTCAGTGCTTCATTGTCACCCATGTAACATCATTATAATGGGTACATATTTTCTGGAAAGTGGGTATGAATCAACTAGGCAAAATGTTTTAAAGAGATTGCATGGACCAAAGCAGACCCCTTTCCTCCTGAGCCGTGACACACCTGCAGAGGGGATTCCTGATGGAGGCCTCCATCCACCAGGTTACAAATGGAGGATTCTCTCCATGCTCAGATATATTCCTTGTTCACACTCTGTTAATTGTTGGACAAGTGACCCAGAAACATCCCACTCCTCCACCATGAGCCAAGGAGCTCAGTTTGATGTAGCATTTCTTGGGAATATGTATTTTCTTGTCCTGCGAGGACTATAGGAGAATTGTGCTTTAAAGTCCTGACTTGTAAAAGGTACATCATGTTCAGTTTCCTTTCAACTATTTTTTGGCTAAAGATTTCTTACTTATCACAGGTAATTCTAATTTGAATTCCAGTTTTAATCTTTCAGACATCTTTTAGACTTTCTTTTTTAAAAAAAAAATCTGTTCCTCTTTACTTAATGTGGTTACTGAAGTATCTTTTATACTGTCTAATTTAGTTTTTCTTTAATGTGTCTAGAAAAGAAGTTGGGAGTTCAGCCTCCCTCAGGAGATCTAAGATTAACTGATTAACAGATAATGTCAGTAATGGAATTTTAAACCCAGCCAGAGGCAATCCAGCCAGGAAAATTTTGATATTTTTATTTGGTTTCATATTTATATAATCTTTGGTTTTGTTTTTCTTCCTTCTTTTAAAAAAGCTTATCAATGAAGTGGTAACTGGTAAAAAAACACTTGTTCAAGGCACCATTGATGTGCTCAAAGAAGCACAACACTCTCAATAAATTCTCTGTATAAGGGAATAAGTGTCTGGAGTTCATCAGCTTATGGGCGTTCAGTGTTACTGCCAAGATTAGCACCCACACACATACAGGCTATGTCTACTCTTGTCAGGATATGTCTGTTCAAAGAGGCAGGATATATTAACTCCAGGAAAATTACATGAGGAGGTGTCAAAACAGCTTCTGTATTGATTTACCTCTTGTTGACTTAGAGCAGAGACAGCATGAACTCATAGTGCTCTGCACCTAGGCAGGTAGATGTGTTTATAGACAGCCTGGCCAACAGCAGGGAACGAATCTACTCTGTCATCACCGCACATATGAATTTTTTAATGGGTTTCAACACAATGTAAATAAACTGGACAATAAAAAAAAGAACAGAGAGTCATAATCATAGAAGCAGTCAATAAATTGTAATTTTATCAGTATTCCTATAATATCCATGATATTTGAGGTAGAAATCTATGGATTTCTAAACTTGTTAATATGGGCCCAATTCAGGAAGGTAATTAAATCAATTAAACTTTAAAAGGGCTCAGTTTGATGATTAACGTTGTCAAATCTTAGCACTGAACTGAAGCATTAACCTGAATGGGATAGAGGAGTCTCAGCTTAATTACCTCATACCACCTATTGAGTTTTAAGTCTGTGCTTAGTTTAAGATGCTGCCTCATTTGACAACAGGCCATGATGGTGAGAAATCAGCCCCCTGCATAGTCCCTCTGTTCTATACAGCAACAAAACAGAATATACCTTAAAGCTGATGTTTTACAAGTGACCACGTATCATCTGTCAGGCACAAGTAAAGAGGTGTGGAAGAATCCACGTGAGATATAAACTCCTTATTATGTTAAATTTTCCCTTTCAAAACCTAGGTTTCATGAAAACACATTTAAAGTCATGTTACACAATATACTGCAGCACAGACATTGGTTGGACATGACAGTTTACTTATCAATTCTATACAGTCAGCAAAATGTATTTTTAAGAGTATTACCCGAGGCTCTAGTTTGGCAGTTGTTTGTGTTGTGTTATAAACCAGATTCTGGGTCCGGGCTTCACTCCTTTGTACCAGCACAGCATTGCGACGCCAGAAGGCTGCCTTCAGTGCACCACCGCTGCAGCCTTTGGGCACAGAGGACCACCATGCTTATATGTGGACTGTTGTATTCATTTCTCCCGGGCAGAGAGAGGCCATCAGGAGTAGGGAAAGTGTGCAGTGATCTCAGAGTGCACATCTGCCCTCCTGAAGGACTGATCTAGCCCATGGCATGTAGAGGAGCCCTCAAAAAACCAAAGAGAAGTTTTATGTTAATCAATTTTCAGTCAGGTGAAGAAAAAAAAGAAATCATAAAAGAAAAACAAAAAAGATGGCATTTCTTCAAAATAATGTTTTTAGGATTTATTTTTAACAGATTAAACTAATGAACTAAACACAATTGGGAGAATGTGTGCTATTACTTTAATTAAAAAAGAACACCTAGCCTTAAGAAGGAACACAATCTGATATCCAAATGCTAGTTCTGAATTAACACCACTTTTTAAAGACTAAAGATATCAATATTTCCACAGCTAAAACAAATAGTATTGTCTAAATCTTTAAAGTGTCTTGGGAGGCTGGGGAGACTGATCCAGCTAAAGGTCATATGAATTGCACAGCTAAAATCCTGGCCCTGATTTAAAAATATGATTGGGTCAGGGGAAAATGGTGTAGATAAAAGGAGGACTTACACTGAGCTGTTCCTTTTAAATGTCACCAGAAGATTTTTTTACACCCTCACCTCTTCCTACCTTGTTTCACTCCCTTGTACACTTCTCCCTCTTTAATAGTAAACATCTTGAACGTCCTGGCAAGAAAAGTTGACAGAGATAAACTAACCATTAAAATTAAGTGGAATGCTTTGATTTTCACCTAAGAGGAGGAATCAACCTCTTTTCTGTATCAGAAAAAGGCTTACAGGTAAAAAAGAAAATTAAGGATGCCTCTGGCTACCCAGCCTGTCACTTCAGGTACCTTCCAACATCCTCGCAATTTGGTCCTCATAAGTGAGGCAGCAAGATTTTTCCTCAGACAGAAGCCCCCACCTTTCTAGCACAGATAGCCATCCGGGAAAAATTATAAAGAACAGAACAATTACCACTTTTCTCCAGCCCCAGCTATATTTTACAGTCACACACACACTTAGTCTAGAAACAGTCCAGCAGGCTCATGCTACATCAATGTTGGTTGTTGTGTTCCTCTTGTAAATGTTAAAACCAATTACTTGCAAACAAATATGAAATGAAGTCTCAGGATCTAGTGGGAAGAATGAAAGTAGTCTTTAAAAAGAATTCTGTGTTCTGGGACAGGCTTAGGTGAAAAATTTTGCAGTCTGTATCTATACTTCGCACCAGCTACATGTTTTTGTTTTCTTGGTTGCAATAATTATCCTTGGTCTGGTGTTTTCTATTCAGGGTTGATTTGATTAATTTGAACTGGTGGGAAAGCAGGAGCTGATAACAAAATATAAATATTTTTTAGATCGTATAATCTTTTTTTTAAATTATTTTGTATAGCTGTACCTGTGTGTTTGAGAGAATATATATAAAAACATTGGAAAGTTTTTCAGGGGAGGAATGAAGACTACACTAGCACTGTGATAAACTCAACTTTCTAGAAATTTCCTAGATTGCATTTGACTGAAGATTGGTCACATTTTTAACAACAGCATATTGTAATCATCTGATTGTTCTCAGGTGTTCTTTTGGGATCACACTTGGAGTTCCTGGGCCTGTTGCCGGTGGATATATGCCATATCCGGGAGTTAGAAAAAATATAAGCTATAGAAATAGCTTGTTGGCTCACTGGCTGACCCAAGTAATAAACCCAAGGGAAAATCCAAATGTGCCTAGTTAACCCTTTGATCACAAGACTGTGGGTGCCACTCAAAGCCCAATTTGAAGCCCATTGACATCAAAAGTGAAGTAACCAGGCTTTGAATAATCATATAATGACACACCCTGAGCAGCCAGAACTGGGGGGGTTAATTATTTTCATGGAGCAGAAAACAGGGTTCCCCAAGGATCTGTTGACAGCACCGAGCCAAGTGTGAGCTGCACCTGGAATGGCTGGAGTCTGAAATCAGGTGCTGTTTATTAGCATTGCTTCATCAAAAAGAGCTTACAGGAGAGTAATTTATTTTGTTTATATTAAAAAGTCAACAAGGAAAAGAAGAAAATGTGCTGTTCTGCAGGTCAAAATATTACTTATTACTCTAATAAGCACTTAACTCTTTTTGAGAGAGCAGCATGGGCAGAAAAGGGTTTTTTTTTTTCTGCAGTGCTTTAAGTCATTCACTTGATTTGTTGCCATTTACAGCAGTTGTGTAATGGCCATAAAACTGGAAAAAACATAAAACATAAAAGAAAGGTGTTGAAGTCAGCCTTAAGGTACTAAATTCCTGACAGCAGCTTGTAAAGCAGTGGAGATTTAGGTGCTGTAAGATGACGCTGGAGGTTGTGGTAGGTGACAGAAGGTGCTGAAGTGATGAGGCTATGACAAACTGGAATTAAGCAGCTCTGAAAAAGGGACCTGGGCACCTCCTGATCCCTGCTCATTCCTGGGGACACCAATGCTTCACAGAAGCTTTTCATTTGACACAAATGGTCTTCAAATATCCAAACCTCCTGGTTCAGGTTTGCCCAGAACTACACCTAAATTCAATGTGAAACCTGATCTGATAGGCATTTACAGAGCACACCTGTCAGATCAGAGACTGAAATAATTAAAAGCCATACAAAATATAGATGGGCTTTTCAAATATAAAAACGCCCTAAACCTGCAAAATTGGTGACATCCTTTCATGAAGTTTTTCAGTGCAGTCTTACTGAGTCCCTAAGGGTGAATCGTGGATCTGTTGTGTAGACAGCAAGGAGCTGAACTGTCCCTCAGAAAAGGAGTCTGCATCACATATGTTTTAAAATGCCTGTTACCTCCCATGTTTAGCACTTGCATTCCAGTGGGGCATATGTTGAGGGAGACATTGGTCCGGTCCGTTTCCCTCAGACTGAAGAGAATCAGAGTTTTCATTTCATCTCTCAGGAAGGTTTTCTACCCATCTGGCTAGAGGCCACCAAGCAACAAAATGCTCTTACTATTGGATCTAATCCACCACAGAGCAACCAGTTTAAAATGCACGGCTCCAAAGAATGAGCCTCACTCTTAAGGCTGGTGTATTCAGGTGTATTCAAAGTAATGCTCATTTTGACTCTGCTCCATAGATTATTTTGCTATGAAAAGCATGAGATTGCTTATTAGAGATTCAAGATAAAACCGTATCTACATAGCTAAAACACATCTAAGAAAGATGTCAGAAACCGGCTATTCCTTTTTAATGACAGGGAAAAATGGGAACAATCAATGACATTTAAAAGTGAGAAATTCAAAAGGGGCAATAAGAAATTGTTTTCACGGCATGGGGAGGTTAGACTGTGGAGCCTGTTGCCAGCCGCAGAGGTTGGGATCAAAACTTGGTTATTATAACATTCTTGGAAAGGAAGATGAAATCTTGTGCAGCCTAGAGTTCAGGCCAAATTAGCTCAAGTCCCTCATTACTGGATTCCAGTACCTTGAAGTATATTGTTTGCCACTGTGAGAGGCTGGGTGCTAAGCTAGGTGGGACTGTGATTGTAATGCAGGGTGGTCGTGCCTCTACTCCATTAAAATTCCATCTATTGCTATTATTGTAATTCACTGGTGGACTATATATTTATATACTGTATATACTTATACATGTATACCTATATATTTATACATATAAATGGACTAGATTAGTTTTATTGTGTTTTGATACTTGATTTCATGTGAAGCACAAGGCAGGCTGTAGTCAGATGCCAGGAATGAGGGCACAGGGAGTTATAACAGGTATATGAAGTGGGCTAAGAAGGATATAAACTTTCCCTTTCCTCCCAGTAGCATACTTGAACGTGGTTAGTGATTTCTGTCTCACTGCTGGGAGTTACTATGCAACCTTGGCTTTAACTAGTCCTGTCAAAGTCACTCCTTCCAGAGGATGCTTACATTCCTGCTGCATGGGAGCTTAAGGTAATACTACCTTCTGTCTGACCCTGCATAGCCCCTGCCTGGTCAGGTCAAAAAGGGTTAGGTAGAAATAGAGCCATAACGGCAACTTCTAGTGGATAGGGGCCAATGTATTTGCCACATCTTTTTAAAATGCAAGTAGGTATGTCTTATACTGCTTTAACTCTCAAAAGTGAGTGAAGCAGCTCATCCTCCCAAACAGAGGATGTCCTTCAGGCAGAGGTGAGATTCAGAAGATTTTGTATGATTCAACCTCTCATTTTGGTCATTGAACATTGAATGAATTTCCCTCAGCCCCACTTACTGGATGTCTCTCATAGCCTTTGACTGTGTAAAGCTTATAAATTTATCTATATCTATATTTTCAGTTGCTGTTAGCTAACAGTTCTTTATTAACATTGCTTCTTAATAGGCTTGTTCAGATCAAAGGACATCACATTATTGATACCAGTGAAAAAACAGTGGAACTTCGGGACAGCTTCTTTTTGTAGGACCCTTTCCATATACTATTGAATTTGATGCCAGTGTAGATATAGATACCCATGAATAAGAAACGAATGCACACAGCACTGCTTAAGAGTCTACTCTAAAGCCTACCAGAGTCAGTGACTGTCTCTCCTGTGGCTTTAGTGGGCTGTGGATTCAGTTTCAAGTGCCAGCAGCTACTCAAGTTACATATAAGTGCTGGAGCAGGGTCTTTAGTAATATTGGTTGGTTATTGAGGCCAGAGCTGGGTCTCAGGCTGCCTACTCAATAACTGGGGTAGAAAAGTGAACTGAAGTCAAGGAGCAAACTTCTGCTTAAAGGACATTGCAGTGGGAGAATGGGAGGGTGAAAGTGGAAGTCTGCACAGTATTTTCACTGTCAGAGACTGCTGTTTAATTGTCCATGTTGTCTACAGGCAGTTTGTCATGCCATATCTAAAGAAAAAAATCTCTTTTCCACAGGCTAAGCAAAATGAGAGCATCAGCAATGCAATGTATACATTAGTGCTACTCATTGCATTCAGTTTACTAAATCTTTTTGGAAAACATGCCTGACAATATCCAGCCTGTAATAACTACCCTCTTGAAATATTATATTTACTGTATAGCAATACCAGGCAAACAATTTAACAATAAAAATTATATGAAGAATGATGGTCATTCATAGCTGATATCTCTAAAGCCAAGGACATTTTATCACCATTTTAATTTATGGTTATGGAATGGCTTAAGAAATGAAACCCAATTCATGATCTGGGTGAAAAGAATTACTACAAATATATTCCATTACCCTCTATCACCTACGGTCATACTGGTGTTCATAATGCGTCACTTTTTTAAAAAAGCACAAAGTTCTCCCTATCCTGAAGCACTGTAGTGGTTCAGCTAAGAGCCGGAAGACCCTAGAAGTGCAGAATTAAGACAAATATAACAAGATGACCTCAGTGGCATCTCAGATGATTCAGTATTATAGTGAAGATAAGAAAAGAATATTTTGTATAACAACATCAGAACATTGTGTAAAACAGTGAATCATTCCTTGGGTAGATGAGCTCACACACTAGAGAGAGTCTTTGTTACTAATTTTTCTTTTAAATTAATACCTGCTTCCTTTGGCTTTTGCAGTGATGTGTACAGCACTTGGAAATCTATATCCATCCACATCAATAAACTCTTCAGGTTTAGACAATCGAAGCAATATAGGAGGTAGGGAGTGGAGAAGATCAATTCCAAAGCCAACAAGCCTCAGAGAGCAGAGATAAGTGAGTCTAAGTTACTTATCCTGGCTGAAGTAAATGAGCCCAGACGAAGAGATTCATACTGAATTGAAGAGGGCAGCGTGCAACGGTGGGACCAGCAGGGAGCAATTTTAAGTCTCCATCCTGCCAGCTGTTTTACATGGGTGGTCCCTAAGCATGCCTGGTATGTAATTAACCTGAATCCCTGGGTAGCATCTGTAGCATACACACTGGTATTGCATGCTACCATTTCACCCTAGCTTCCCTGTGGGTCTGACAAATGAATGTTGTTACAATTATGGCAGCCTGAAACCAGCCCTACATTTTTCTGCCTCCCTTTAAAAAACAGGAACACCCTTTTCCATTAGCTGCCAATTAAAACAAAATTTACTTTAGAATTAAAAAAAAAAAAAAAAAAAAAGACCAGCTCCAGCTGTGAAACACTTGCCTCTGTCCCTGAAAAGCAGTGTCTAGAGTGGAAGGAGCACAGATTTGCACCCACTGATGCTTGTTATGTAGAACATATTTTCATCGCATTCTTAGAAATCTATTAGGTCTTTGATCTGGCAGATTTCTTAGCTGATGATCAGTTTTCACTATATAACGAGTGTTACTGTGCTCAGGTGATTCTATTTAAGTGCTTAACTAGACCAGGATGTTAGACTTGCCACACACAGTGCAGGAAGACACTTGCTTCTGCATGGAGTCCCAATGACCACAGCTAATGGTCAATGGTGATTAGAGTCCATTGACTTGGGTCTGTGCGGGACCCAGTGCTATGCAAAGACATTTGTTTGCAAAAAAACCCAAACCCCTTACCTTTCAGGATGAAACAGATTTCCTAAGCCAAGAGGGTGATTTTACTGGTCACTGGCTGCCAGAAGACATTCTCTCAAGCAGAAAGCACACTCTATGTACTGTGCAATGTTGACTTCATTATGTTCTGGCTTCACTGGTTGTATTACCATTTTAACTACATTTACCATCTTTTCTTAATTTAAAAAAAATCTGTTTCTCATAGTGATGCTGACAGATTGGTTGGCATCATGAAAGTGTTTGATATGTTATCATAAAATCCTGTGACTTGTGAAATGATGTGATTTAACCTACAGTTATCTATGCCAATTTCAGTGAGGTTTGATTGACAACAGGCACTTGTGCAAAAAGTGAGATACTTCTAATTAAAAGCAGTGTAAAAGCAGCAAAACAATGACAGTGAGCATTGTGCTTTCACCTTCACTGTTTTGTCTTGGTCCTCTTAATATCTAAGTTACTGGCAAAGGTACTCTTTTGTCAGGGAAGACCCATGAGGCATAATGTGTTGGTAAACTCCTCTTTTTTTCCAACACACTCTGCAGTGGAATTAATATGTCTTGGCTGTGCAGCATGGGATAATGGAATTTTCTTGATGGGAATTCATGAGGAGTGTTTCTGGAGGATTCTAAGACTGTACAGGGAAGAGTTCAGCTCTGCAGACTACAGCTTGTTGTCTAGTAATGCAATGTATAATGTTGGCTTGAATCTTTTTTGGCTGGAATCAGACTCACAGAGACGATTTCCAGATGCTGGGCCAGAATTTTTTCTACTACTCCAAAGATGGGAGAAGGATGAATCCACCTATCTGCATCCCACTGATTGCTTAAGCCAAGAACTGAGCAAGAAAGATCAGCCCTCTGGATATTCCCAAATTTCCTCAGGTACTCAAGCATATGCTTTGGCACAGGAAGAGCAGGGACTGTTTGCCCATGACCTGAAACACTTCTGACGGAAGCTGAAGTGCTCTGGCATGCTGCATATGCATGGAAGACAAACAAAGCCCACCTCAAACCATGAGCTTGCCTACACTTTTACTTGTCCTTTCCAAAATATGAGGGTTTGCCAGCTATTATGTGCATATTTTTACAATTTCCTGGACAGCATGTGAATTTACTTTCTATGGTGTGTAGATGACATGCTGCTGCTCCCTGACATTGACAGATCACAGACTTGACACTGGTGGCATCAACCGTGCTGCAGCACAGATGCAAAGTGCCTGCCTGCGCATAGAGTCTGTTGGCCCTGGTGGGGCTAAGTCATGGTGATAGCACAGCCCAGAGCTTTCTCCAGTGACTGACTTTTCTTCTTAGAGATGATAGTAGGGTACCTCCATGGGGGTGGCAGTGCAGTGTCAGGGGGCTGGAGCTAGCTTCAAATGAGTTTGCTTTGGTACTGACAATAGCTCCGTGTGACACTTCTCTGCTGGGTAAATTATGCAGCTGTCTGCAATATGTATGTACTCTGTAGAACTGGGGCTGTTTGCCCTGTTTTATTAATATTCATCCTGCAATAATTCCCCTTTCCATTCCCCCCCCCCGCCCCCCCCCCCCCCCCCCATCCCCAAGTAATATTTCCTTTTGCTTTTTTTCTGAAGGAAGAATCATTTTCTCCAATTTTGTACTGCTAGAAAATGGAGCAGCCTTCATTGTCCAAAACCTCTTCTTTTTCTCTTCCTCTCCCAGGATTTTCAATTCACACTTTAAGAAAGATTCATGTTTTCTGAGAGAGAAATGACTGGAATCTGAGATTTTCCCCCCATTTTTTTTCTTTTATGCTTTCAAAGTGGGGAAAAGAGTGGTCCTATAAAAGTAAGCATAACCCATTATGGCTGGCTGAAATGTATTTGTTTCCTAATAGTTTAAGAACCTCAAATAAAAGATTTAAGAATCCTTCTCTGGCTTTTATTACAATATTTCTTCAGAAATTGTGGAAATACTCTATTTTAGTGAAATAAAACGAGACAATAGCAAGTGCAGCTTTTGTACTTTGTAGAATCTGCACATTGAAAGCAATTCTGCATTGGTTCCTTTCTATAATAAATTGGAGGGTTTTTTCCTCCTGCCATAGCGATTTGCTGTTATGATGTGACAATTTCCATGGCTGTTTTGCATGTTGATTTAGTTGAGAATGACTGTTGCTCTCTTGGATGCTGTCCGCATAATTAATGTCTCCTATCAGTCTTTAGCAGAAGGAAGAAAATCTTTTCTATCTCTGATGGAAATGGTTGAGTGGCCCTCTGGGGCCAATTAGATCACCAAATGGCAGTGGCATCCTGGAAGAAACCACCGTGGTGCATTTTCATCATTCTTTTCAGCTGAGCAGGTTGGAGGATAGGAGGGAGGGAGAGGGAAGGAAAATGTCAGGGTCCCTGATCAGAGCAATAAACTGGCATATAGACCACATCTTATTTCCCAGTTGGAGGTGCTGACATGACATCTCTAACTTTTTCAACCTCATTTCTTTCTGGCTAAGTAAATACATTTCACCACTGTTTTGAAAGCGCGGTGTCTTGATGACAGTGTGAATCTATACCATTTAATTCCAGCATTTCCTGTGTCTCTTGACAGCAAGCAGACAGAAAATACTGCTTGAGCTAAATGACATTTCTGGCCAATTCCAGTTGTAGTGCTTTTTAATCAGAACATTTGAGACAGCATCCAGGACTGTAGTCAAATTGTTTAGGATTTTCTGTTCTCATTAGAAAATTTAATATCATGTAAACATGTGACGCTTTTTGTAGCATTACTGTTATTCCTGGCTTTAGTGATAAGACGTTTAGCAGAATTATCAGTTATTTCAACAAAGCCTTAAAATACAAAACCATTTAAAATTTTAAGTTGGATCCCGAAACCATCTGTATAGTATAGTGGTAATAATCTTTAAGTGCAATAAGTTTAAAAGTGATATGGATGTCATGCTGTTAAAGTGAACGTCTGTGTTGCCTTGACATTTATAAATGCTAAAACCTTTACTTTACCTTGCCATTCCATTCGCAGCAGGAGACATTATTTAAAACTGTAACCTTCTCATGCTTATAGATTATTGCTTAATTTTATTAGTCTTCTTTTTTATAAAAAGAACCTCACAGTCATCACCATTTCTCCAGTGTCAAGGAGCACAAGTGTAAGTTGATGTATGATTGTAAGTTATAAAGAGACTTAGCATGGAGAAATTAAGCTTATAAACACATATTTCTGATGCTGTTCTTAAATATCAGCTTAGGAAGTATGTCAATAGAAAAGAGAGACATCATTTCATTAAACAGATGATCTCAGTGATGTAAGTAACAATTGTTTGATTAATTTGATATGAATTCCTGTTAGAGGAAATTAGCAAGCTGTATTTTTTTGCAGGATTTTCTCAAGATAGGTAGGCCAAAAATGACTCTTCATGTAGGAAATTCATATACTGAAAACCAGATTGTCTTTGTATATAAAGTGCTATCCCTCACACGTATGCTGTGCATGTGTGCTCATGTACTTAACAGTCTACTGGGACACATGGGACATCCTTCACCTCTAGGGATCTGGGTTCAATGCAAGACCCCAAACAATCCATGTTTTTGGAGACTGAGGAACCAGCAGGACAGTACCTGCTCTCTTCATCGAATACCTTGAGTTGGAAGAGACCCATAAGTATCAGCTAGTCCAACTCCCTGCTCCTTGCTCACTGAGTCCCCTCAGAAGTGGCTGTTTGTGCCCAGCTCCCATCCCTGCATCAAAGCCACACTGACTGGGCTGTGCATGAGAGGCCAGAGCTGTGGGGTGCACAGTAGACTGTAATCACAGCTGTATAAGTTTTATTCCAGGCTAGGGCCCCAAATAAGACAGCTTCTGCAAGTGAAGACAATCTCTGCAAGTTTTGACATTTGCAACTGTCTGTTGATGAGAATTAAAGAGTTGAGAGAAGCAAAAGCTCAAAGGGAAACCTTAAAAGGATTCTTGGATATAGATGCAGCTCTTAGGGTCCATGGGGTCTTGGCAACCATCAGTAAGATCTCTTCTTTTCCTCTTGCACTGAAGGCAAACAGCACAAGTGCTAGCGCCTCACCTGGCACCATGACACACTGGGACAGAAAGCATGCTGTGGCTTTGCAGTAGCCCACCATGGGGGGATTTCATCAGCTATCCTTAAAGCTGCAGATGCACACTTGTGGCGACTCTGCCTAAGCACAGAAGGCAGTACCCAGGAGAAAATGAGATGCTGCTGACACCCCAGCTGTCCTGACATTTCATCCATGAGCTGAGTCGTGAGAATTCATGGCATATATTTGTGGGTTTGCGCTCCTTTTAATGAAGAAGTTGAATAAAATAGGGTGGTTTTTTGTGCTGAAAAACATGTTATAGAGCTCTGTACCTTCAGGTGCCTGCACTGTCACCTCCAGTGTTTTTTTGCTGGCTGTCCACAAGATCGCAAGCTGGTGCTTGGCAGCTTGGAGTGCATGCAGAGTAGTCACACTGGAGCAAATTGCTAGATCAGTCACAAGGTAACGTCCATTCTTCCATTCTTTGTTTTTTTCCAACAGGCAGCAGCTACATGTTCTCATGTTAGCATTATTTATACAACAAATAACTTATACTGCTCTGGCCTTGTAAGATACTGTTCTCTCCAACCTCCATTTTGTTATATAGTTATGCACAAAACTACACTCCTACAGCAGAATTTTCAGTTTGGATGTCCCCAAAGACAAAATGTGTTAGATCCACCATTGCTTGAATGATTTGTTGTGGATATAAACTTACATAAAAATCACCTTCAAAACTGCAATCTGTTTCATAAAAAAAGCTTTTTCTCCATGTTCACTGCTCTTGAAATAAGCATAAATATCACTGAAATAGTTAATCCTGATATGACTTTTTTCCAGTGTAATAGTTTTGGGGTCACCTAAAAATCACTGGAAACGTAACCTTTTGCACTTCCTGTAAAACACTGAACTCCGGATGACAATCAAGACCTCTAGAAAATTGTGGGCTGCATAAAAATTGCAGATTTTGCAATTTTCTGACTGCTTTGTAATTCTCTGGCACATTTAAATGTGTGTTTGGTTCAGTGCCAGGCTCCTTCCTCCCCCAGCCACCCTAAAATTAACTAGGAGCTTTGGGAATTTCATCCGTCAAACAGAGACAGAAGTGTCTAATCAGCCTGGAGAAGCATGGCTGACCAGTGCTGACCCACATCCCTTCTGAAAGAAGTAAGGAAGGAGACAGAGACCAATGAGGAAAAGTCTAGCAGAGAATAGAGAGGGAGGACAAGATCAGAAGTGGAGCAAGAAAATCTTTGGAAAAAGGTTGAGAAAGCAAACTTGTAAGAGAAAGACAGCAGCAGAAACATTTGGAAGAGTGTAATGTAGTTCCCTTAATAAGTTTTTTTGGTGAAATTTCACTTGGGGATTGGGAATGGAAATATTTGTATGCTATAAAACCCTAGAGTTTCTTCTCACAAAAGCTAAAGCAGAATTCATATTCTTTCTGACTGGGTAAGGAAGGGCTGAGATGCTTCAAAGTTGTCTGAAGCACTAAATTTGCACAGTGAATGTTGAGGCCACAGTGAATTTACAGCTGAACTCAGAAAAAACTGGTGAAAGCTGGAAGATGATACCTGGATCAGTGACCGCCTTGATGACACATCACGGAATGGGCAGAGAAACCAGGGCATCCCATGCCAGTGCAGCACCTTAATCACCAGCTCACCCACACTGCACAGATCATTCTTTTCTGATCTCATTTTCTTACTGTTCTCTGAGACCTTTAGGTGTTGTGAAGCACCAAAAATCATTATACAGCCTGAATTTGTCCCACACATCTACCTAACTTCCTTCCATTTGATATACCATCATACTTAGCAACAGTGCCTCAGTGAAAAATTAAAAAATCCCTTGTCCTTGAAGCTCAGCTCAGAACTCACTGGAGAGAGAGCACCTCATGGGACTTATGACTCCGTCTAATCAGCACCAGTGGTACAAGGCTTATGACCTTCAGAAGCAGCTTTTTGAAAGTCCTGAGGAAGAGGGAAGTATTTCAAATAGGGAAGCAAAAGGGTTAAAAGGTATGAGCAGGAGTTTATTGGAAAGGGTCAACGAAGAAATTGCAGACTCCAGATTTATTACCTGACTCTGTATGTAGCCTGTGGTCTTGGGACTGGTTCCTTTGACCAGGATCACTGTCAGGAGTTTTGTTATTATATCAATACAATAGATTTGCACTTGGTATTTGGCCTTAGAAATTTAATCTCACATCAGTAGAAACTTTATGTAGAGTGACACTATTCTCAGGTTGAGAAATCACATGCAGCTTTTGGAAAAAAATACTTTATGATTACAGGCAGAAGTGACTTTCGGATTGCTCCAAAAACTGACTGATTCCGAATTTAAATCAAGATTAGTAGGTTGAACAAATCATGGAAGATTTTATCTAATGGGAGATGTGGATTTCTCTAGTGGGATGTGTGGATAAATCCTTGGTTGTCAGGGAATTTCTGTTCTTTTTGTCAGGACTGGTGTGTTCTGAATTAAAACTTCTATGCTTTTTAAAAAAGCATGATTAGAAGCTCTACAACAAATACACCACATGCACTTTTTATAAGCGCAAACACATAAAATGCTCTATCTTTTCTGGAAATTATGCACTCCCTGGTATTATAAAACTTTCTGACCTCAGTGGTGGCATGAAAGGTAGTTTTAAATAGCTTTACAGAAATACAGAATTAGAAAGAAAGCTAAAAGAAGTTTAGATACTTTGAGTTCATAATAAAGTAGACTACAACATGTTAAAAACAACTGACAAGCCATAAATCTTTTGAGATTCTGAGATTCGAGCATTCATAGTTTCATATACTTAACACTTTCTCAAGTCTGTAAATCTCATGAGGACAAGATCTCATGAGATACTCTGTTATTTGTTTTCCAGTTTGGTTAGACATACGGCACAGCATCAACAGCTTTCCTTCCAGTGTTTCTGTTTCTCAGCCATGAAATACACAGTAAAATGACACTTTCTCCAAACTGCAATGCTTAAAAACTGACTCCAGTTGTGCTTTGGGCCTGATCTGGTTTTATTTTCCTGATGGGAAGACCAATGAATTGTAGCATGTGATGTATGTAATCCAAGATATTCCATCTTTAAGAGGTGTCTGTCATTGAAAGTCACGGATGTTACACATTTGCAGAAGATGAAGATTTGTCCCTATGCGAAACACTTCCTTTATCTTCCTTCACAAGGTCCCACTTGTAACTGTTTTTTTTTAACCCAAATGATCAAAGTTCAACAATGTGCCTCAGGCTCCTGCTTCCTTAAGTTACAAACGGCTGAGTGATTTCCAAGAATGAAGCAAGGAAAAGAACAATCGACCCATTCTTTCAGTTTGTCCAGTTTGGTTGAGGTCAGTGAAGACACAATATTCTGCACCTTGCTTTGCTCCTACAGCAGCAGCGGGGAAAGGAATCTGCTTGCCCAGTGCTTGGAAAGGCAGCTCCTCACTTGCTCTGGAGGCATGGTGCTGACGTAGTCTGAAGAGCTAAACCGTAAACCTGCACATTTAGCAGAGACAGTATACACTTAATTTAGCTGCAAAGTTCAGCATGTCTATGCATAAAATGACATCTTTGACATCCACACAATATATGCATCCACTGCCAACTTTTGGGTCCATGCTTCAAAGCACTGTATTGATACAGCCTTTCAATAAAAAGGTTGTAAGAATTTCTTAGCGTGGACACAACTATATGTGTCACCTGGTCTCAAAAACATTATCTAAAGCATTTTGTCAAAATTAAAAAATAAATTAAATAAGCCTAAGGCAGTCCTCTAATATGGGAAATTTCATCTTGGTTTATTAAAATTTAACAAAATTATGAATACTTGAAACATGGATTTCTAACTGACAGTGTTGAACAAACATGACTACACTTAAAGATACGGTTATGGCTGTTAATGCCAGAATATCTATGCAAAAACCTACACAGCATCTAAATTTAATGCTTTCATAGCAAAAAGCATCAAACATTTCCTAACTAATACCGATTTCACTCGTGCATACCAAGTAAGGTAAGGTCTTTTGTGGCACACAAGCCAGGACAATCTTCCTTAAATCTTTTTCATGAAAGTAAATTTTCTATTTACAAGGTTCTAAGAGAGTATTTCTTTTTAAAAATAATAGAAGTCTAAAAATAACAATACCTTTGAATATTTTCTTTTATGCAAACCTGTGGTTCAGTTTTATTAGCACAGGTTTCTAGCAACACTGCCTATTCTTGGCCTCACCTTGAGAAGCTGTCAGCTTCCCACTTGCTAAATGTTCTCAGAGGTCTCTCAGCCTGTTAGCTGTGTTGTGTGACTTCACAGGTCTTGCTTTGCAGTGACTACAGACGTCACGGTGGCTGTAAATTCCATGTCATACTGAAATACTTTGAGAGTATCCATGCATTGCTGACCTTATGTTTACAACTTTTTCCTCCATCCAGAAATTGTCTATGAGAAAGCTTATATTTGGTCTTTCTGTGCTAGAATAGGGGAATGCAACCCACAAAGGCTCTGCTTCAAAGCTTGTTCTAAACAGAGGATTCCTCCTTTCTCTTATATGGCATCTTCAAATACATTTTCCTGGAGTCAGTTTAAACTATACTCCAAGGAGTTCCTGCACTAATGGAAACTGTGCAAATCTCTCCCTGGCCTGCGCTGGATGTATGTTTCTATAGTATGTAACTATATTTCATTCCAAAGAACCAAAAAGGGGCTTGGAATCATTTATTTGAGCTGTCTGGGAGCAGATGAAGAGAAAATTATTAGCAGGAATGGAGTGGTGATGGTCAGATAAAGGCGTTTTGAATGTATGGTGCCACTGTATTATGAGCCGTGTGCAAAAAAGTGGACATGCTGGGGTCTCTGCAAGGTTTAATTTATACAAAATATGGCAGATGAGAGACATTTTTAGATCTTGCCACTCAATGGGTTTATCTTCAAGGATCATGGTTTGTCTGTAAAAGACACTCACCTTAACAGAGAAAAGAATAAGACCTGGATTAAATGCAGTTTGGCTGCACTTCTACAAAGCATTCACATAAACACATGGAGATGTAAGACTCAGCCTCTTCTCTCTCACCGGGCTTCACTGTTCTTTCATTCTCCAAAAGCAGAACCCACCTTTCCAGAAGCTGAGGAAGCTCTAGAGAATGTCCAAAGTGAATGTTCATTTTCCGTTACATTTAAATAAAATGAGGATTTATGTAACAGACAGCAGGATATAGTTTCAAAAGCAGGTATATTCCTCCCTAGTATCATATGAATAAAGGTGCACAGAATCACGCATAGTAATTCTGTATTTTTCACAAAAGCTAAATACCTGTATTTTCAATGTACTTTCCAGATCATCTCTGCATTGATTCCCATTCAATTAATAAGGGTGTCATTACTGTGAATAGAAAAACTAAACATAAGATTAAAAACCCCAGAGTATAACAGAAACAGATGAAACATACGTATATAACTTTTTTTGGATTTATATCTATCCATATTTATGAGGCCCATAAACTGGAACTTTTTCCTCTAAGGTTGTCTTTTTTTTTTTTTTTTTTCCTTTATCCTGGCCCCTGATACTTCTTTTCCCAAAAAAAGCCAAGTGAATTTACATTCTCTGCCTTACATTAAATTCCATAAAACCTTCCCCATTGTTACATGAACCGTAAGCCAGCAAGGTACTGAGTTGGAGACTACTTTTTCCTGGCAAAGCAGACAATACAGTGTTCAGGATACAATTAGTATACATTCTTTGATTAAATAACTAGATAAGGCTAACTGGTAGGTCTGCAACCTTCTTACTGCCTCTTAAAACTTGGAATGAACTGAACTGGCCAATTTCTGAAGTAATATCTTTCAACAATGACAATGAGGGGGGGAGAAAGGAATATTCAGATATGAAAACAGCTTCTTTTTTTATTATTTTTTTCTACAGTGGGGCAATCATATTTTGGTCACTGTTGTGGTTAATATCAGCAACATCGCTGGGGACATTCAGACGAAACTCAGGGAAAAAGTAAACATAGATAAAAATGCTATGCATTACTTTGTGATACAGAGCTATATATCATTCAGGATATCTTTATAATGCAATACTATTTGGATGTTTCAGTCTGGAAAGAAGCCCAAGTGTTTCCAGGCACTGTAAAAGTATATGAAATTATGATTGGGGACCATATTTAAACCAACTACTCTAAATGCCTAATTTAGGCATTTCTACTAATACAGCATTTAAATCTAAGACTGAGATGAGTGATCCAGGCTATGCAGGCCTGCCACATCTTGCCTCCACTGCAGCTGGTGGGAAAGAAATAGCTGTGGCTCCTAATACAAGTACTGGAGGTGGGATTCATCTCACTTAACCTCTCACACAGGAAAAATAGTCATTTAAATCTGGGCTGCCAGCCTTTCTTCCCATGGAGAGAGGGAGACACCTCCATAGTGTCTTTCCTCCTGTCACCTGGTTCAGAAAAAGGGGTGATTTTTTCCCTAGTGGTCCCTATTTCTATTTGGTAAGTTCAGCCTTAGGCAAGTCACTTCTGGATAGATGACCTGAGATGACTACTCTTTTGCTGGCCAGCCTAAGCGAGAAGCCATGGGTACATCTTGCCACCAGCTTCGTGGGGTGCTGCGCCAGTGCCTGGGAGTCTGGTCTGCAGGGGCAGGAAAGCCAGGAGTTGAGGTCACAGCCAGGCTGGACAGGCAGGACCTTGCTGTTCCTGGACAATTAAAAAAGTTGATGAGAATCCAGCTTAGTGAGTAGATGCTAGAATTTTAAATGATACTTTTAAACCAGTCGTTCACATTTGCATTTAAGGAGTATTTGCGGTATTAATTGGATAATTTCTCTGGAAGTCCTGACACTTTCACCAAGTATTACGAAAACTCCAACCTCTGTGAATCATTTGTGACTTTGTCGTCAACTTGTATCACAAGATAAAAGTGCAGGGAAGTGAGAACTCTGCCAAAGCTAACAAACTTTCCCTGAAGATGTAATGATGAAGATGCATTCTAAATAAATAAAGCATCTGGGCTCTGGCCCCATCTCTGCTCCCAGACAGCAGTGCTTGGCTGCAAGAGAGCAGGGACACAAAGCCAGCTTCCCTTTTCCAACAAATCCAGCTGTAGTTAGAAACCTGTGGTGAATGGACTGATCGAGCAATCTTCTTACATTCCCAAGTGATGTTTGACCTCAGCCACATGTGGATAAAGTTTTTGGGAGACAAGATTTTAGGGAAAGCAAATAATTGTGTATTCTCTCCGAAACAGGCTTGCTATCTCTTATGGCAAATGCAAGCAGGCAGGTCCCAGATGACAATTTCTTCCTCCAAAATCTACCACAGGTTTAATCTCATGTGGGTTTCCTTTGCTTTTGATGGTTCCTGAAATTTAGGCTCCACTTCAGACAAACCAGGTGATATATTAAAATTTTCTGGAGCCTACAGTGTTTGCATCTCATTGTATCAGTCATAAGTAAAATTTAAAAAATAATAAAAATAATAAATTCAATAAAAATAAAGATATAAACATCAGTAAACAAAGCGTAAAACAGTGAACTGGAGTCAATTAAATAAGTATTAAAAAAAGAATTTCAGAGGAGAAAAGAGCAATATTCAAAATCTATAGATCACAAATTAGCTTGATGTCTGTCACATTTGTGCTTTAATTTTGAGTTGAACTAGGTTTTGAATTCCTGCAAGAAGAGAGTGAGGGGAATAATCTGTGTTATCTCAGGGAAGAACTCCATAATTGTCCATATTATAAGCGGGTTGTGGCCACACTTCTTTCCTCCAAGCTGATGAAATAACATCTCACAATTAAAAAAAGAATAAAAAAACAAGTAGGCAGGAAGATGTTGAGACCCACATTTTATAAATCACATTATGGATTTCTGGCATATCCCTTTTTCATTCTTCCAAGTATTTCAATGGCCAATGAGATTATGGCTTTTAATTTGAGAGGCTTCACAGTCATCTTATTTCCATCCCTAATATACTCCTTCAACAGGTATTTTCTCTTGGCTGGTGAATATTCCCCTTCTCATTTGAGTATAAACTTGTGGCTTGATAACTAAAGGAAGTTCTTATTTTAGTGTTTTATGGAAGTGATGGATGGAAAACTTTTATAGTCAAGAAACTCTCAATTTCTGTTGCTTTTATAACCTTTTAGCATATCATTTTCTAACAGTTTTTTTATAATGTACATGTGAATATTTAAAATGTGTTAACACTAACTTATGCACCTCAATGTGTTATACTTCTGTGCATTCAATACTTCATTAAAATTACAACTGAAAAGGCTAGCTATAAAAATTTACAAATTGGTTGACTTCAGTTGACCTATATTGCCTATACAGCACCAACAAATGTACTATCTGCAAAGCCGCCCCTCCTCCAGCAACTATAATATTTAAAATCTTGATCCTTCATTATCAGATTTTGAATAAAATAAATATTTGTTCTGTGTAATGTCATTAATAGTACTTTGTGCTAAGAGACAGCTTCTGAAAACGTATTTTGATTTGCCACAGTTGACATTTTCTCCTGTTACAAATGTATGGGTGACAGTGATTTAAGTGAATTCTGAAGGCTCAGTCTGGTCCCGTCTCATCACTGAAGCTGTCACTCACACGTACAATGGAGAAACCACACTCTCCAGATGCAGAACGATTGTGAATTGCTGTGATTCCTCTTGTTTTGGTGGGGGTAAAGCAGCTTATACCAGCTGTAGTTCTTTGATCCCGCAGTATCTGACCATTAGGTAGCAACTTCTAACCCAGGAATTGCAATAGCATATTTAAAGCTGAAAAACTACATGGAGACTTATTAAAATCTGGGAGGTTCAATACAAGCCCAGCTGTCAACTCTGATGGCTGTTGCTTCTGAAGAAGGTCCCTTTTCAGAAACTTAATCTGTTGTAAGTCAGTGTAATTAAAAAAAAAACCAAAACAAACAAACAAAGAAACACCACAAAAAAACCCAAAAACCCCCACAAACCTGATGGCTGAATTTAGCTCATAATGAACGGCACTGAACACCCCGCCTCAGGAGCCACAGCTAAAAGAGGTAACCAGTGGATGCAGCAGTTTGTGCAAGCAGTTTCTGGTCTCTGCTCCTAGGTCTTCTAAGAATTTCTCTGATGGACTCTTTGAGGAACCTTTGGGGTGAGTGCTGCCACTGGAAATGTGTGGCTACAGGGACTGGGGTGGTTAGCAAGCCTCTAACAGCTCTGTCAGCTGTTCTTGATCCAAAGGTGCTTTCAGTTTTCTTTTTCCAGCTGACTCCTGATTTTGGAGGGCCAAGCACCCTTCCAGTAGGTGCTAAGGAGACTCCTACATAACCATTTATGCAGAAGTATGCACAGGAGGGTGTCAGAGGCTCTGCTGTACACAGTGTACATGTGTGGTGATGGTGATGAAGTGCGACAGAGCATGGTCCCCCACCACTCAATGGAGCAGCTCTCCCTGGTGTGCCAAAGAGCTCAACTCAAATCGAGCTCCTGAGGGAGGATGCAGCCCTGTGGCCTGGGGCTGCAGGGTTGACCAGGTCCTCTTTCTGGGGTGGGGGGATATGGGCTCCTTGCCTGTGGGAGGTGCGCACTGGGGAAGGGTCTGTGTAATCAAGTAAAGCAGCTATGGGAGGAGGTCAGCAGGCAGTGCAGCAACAGAGATTGTGAGAAAGACACTAACTAATCTTCTTCAAGAGCCTGGCCATGCCTGTGTTTACCAAAGACTTCCATGATGGTAAAGGCTGGAATCCTGTGACTTCTTGCACTAGGAGGATAACTCTTGCCTCATCTGCGAGTCTGCAACTACAGAGGAGGTTCATGAAGAGGTGGGAGCTGTGTCCAATGAAGCACCTGAGCTGGCTGAGCCTAAGCCTTGCAGCAGCAGTAGCAGGAAGCAGGAGCATTAGCTGTGGGAGCCTCCTTGCTGCAGGGGATGGAGGCCATCATCTGCTGGTCTGACCTGTTGTCTAGGGATGTTTGCTGCTTGCCAGGCATTTGGATCCAGGATGCTGTGGAGAGATTGCCAAGGTCTGTCTGGTCCTCAGACTATTTCCCCCTGCTGCTCTTCCATGTGGGCACCAGTGATACTGGCAGGGGAAACCTAGAGTGTGGCAAGCATCACTACATCGCACTTGAGGCGAAGGCCAAGGGCATGGAGGCCCAGGTGGCGTCTCCTTGATTCGTCCAGTGAGGGGGAAGGGTTTGATGAAAAATCAATGGATCTTGTGGGTCAACAAACAGTTGCACAGCCAGTGTTGACAACAGGGGTTTGGCTTTTACAACCCTGAGACCCTTTCTGAGGACTGAGTTAAAGATGGCATCCACCTGACAAAGTGGAGCAAGTGCCAAGTGGCAAAGACTCTTTGTCAACAGGCTGACCAACCTGGGGAGGAGAGCTTTAAACTAGGAATGAAGAGGGAGGGAGGGGAGGTGATGGTGACCCACAATCAATTGAACAGGTTGTGGAGTGGATTGGTAAGAGGGTGCAGGGTGGTGTTGGCAGAAGAGACCTTGAAAACAGTGAAACAAGGTGGAAGAGGGGTCCAGAAGAGCTGGTTGAATTTCAAGGATCACTTTCCCCAAGCTCAAGATTCATCCATCCTGATGAGTGTTCAAGCAAAAATGGCAGGAGACCTGCGTGGATGAGCAAAGAGCTTGTCACTAAAATTAAACATAAAAAGGAAATGAACAGAAGGTGGAAGCAGGTATATTGCTTCCCTGGGAGGAATAGGACCCAGAAGGAATACAGAGACACTATCTGAGTGTGCAAGGGCAGGGTTAGAAAAACCGAGGTCTATCTGGGGTTGAATCTGGCAAAGGCCATAGAGTCGTTATACTCAAGACACTAGTTAGACTGCATCTTACTGTGGTAGACACTGCAGAAACATAAAATTCATGCTCTTGAACCTAGGAGTGTACAATTTGTAAAGCTATGGAGAATTAGTAAAGAAAGAGCTGTATAAAATATATTGTACTTGGCCATGCATAGGCCCAGATTTCTTGCAAACAATGTCAGACTCATCCAGCCCTGGATGCATTTAAATTAAGGGTTACCTTAAGTTCCAATATGATCAGCATGTAGTGGTAGACAGATACTTTCAGAAGGTGGTTTACATTTTGCATAGGTTGAATGGCCATTTTGCCCATTGAGAACTGGCAGAGCCAATGATGCCTAGACTCCTGTCCCTGTTGCCCCTGTTAACTTACAAAAGTTAGGGTGGAGGTATGTGGTCCTGACTGTATTTCTTTAAGAAAGGAAGGAAAATAGTAATATCTTTTAGTATTTTCCTTTTGCTGTTTTCAGAATAATTTATAGGAATGTGGTCATCCTTTACCCACAGAAAATGAGGAAAAGTACAGCAGGAAAAATGAGTACAAAAGGGATTGGGGGTGGTGGGGTGGTGGAGGGGGAAGAAGGGAATAAAGAAAATAAAATGTAGATCTAGGTAGATGCAGCCAGAGGGAATAGAAAATGGGGTTTCTGTGGCCTGTCACCTGCAAAAGTATAACACCATCTAAATCACCCTCCATCTAAATCTTCCACAGGGAAATGGAAAGCACTTGCTTCCTTCAGAGAGGATTATGTGTTAAAAGGATGGAAAAGGTGATGATTTCTTCTGCTTTTTTCCACCAGTTAAATCTTGGATTGCACAGCAATACTCATATTTTACTTGCAGGCTTCTGGATAGCCTGGTTTTGTCTGTCTTCTGCAGCTCAGCATTTCAGATACATGCTGAAATACCCGTAAGACCCCAAAATGTAGGACTCCCGATGCAAGCAGAAGGCTTGGCATGTTGAAAATCTAAGAACAAAGCAGCCAACATCCCTTCTCCAGAGACAAAACACATTTTGTCTGTGACATGCTTAGTCTCCATCTGCTCAGGAGAGGGAAAGTTTCCCATATGGCACTATAGTGGGCTAGTGAGTCACTCTATTGACTCACTCCACAAAATGCACAATTGAATGTTAAGTAACTTAAGTTGGCTTTAATGGGTACAGCATATGTATACTTCATGAATGCAAAATATGTAAGCTATTATTATGGCACCCCTTTTTTGTGCTGATGGTACTGCATTGATTACTAATTGGTTCTTAATTGTTTCTTAATTGGAGTTATCATTCTCTGAATAACTTGCATTTTGAATTATCAGTTTAGAATCAAAATTAGAAGTTCATCTGTTTCTCCTATTTCACATTATAGTTTATATTTTTTCTATTATTTTCAGTAATATCCTGAGCCAAGCATATGCTAGGTAGTGAAGAAATTACCGGTTTAGAACTGATGTGAAAGCTTACTTTGCAGTTCTAAAGAAAAGGATTACCGACTCTCAGTTAGCCTTGTTCATGTATCACAAACACTTTCTGTGTTTTAAGAGAACATTGCTTTTAAAAATATCTGTCAAGCTGGGGACAGTTCATAAGAAAATATACTATGAGATGATCAGAACAAGGCTGAGCAACTAGCGCCTGTCCTCACAGACTGGCAGACTCGCAATGCCATCGTCATATCCCAGCTAAGAAACTTCAGGGTAAGAGAAATTTGAGGGGAAAAATTGTTTCTGACAAGGATGTGGAACCGAAAACTGATGAGTAAAGTAGGAGGGTCATTCCAGAGTTGTGTCATGTGTAACAGCTACAGCAAGTTTCAAATAACGAAGACAAAAAGGCATGTCCAGGATTTCTAGGGAAAAGATTAACCATAACATATAGTTATGAAGCTGCTTGGCTCTGTAGTGTTTTAGTGTGTTTCCTCGGATAATGGCAATGTCTGCCTGAATTACGTTCATCCGAGTTATGAAGTTTGGTGTCAGTGATGCATGACCATAGGAAGGAGTGTGATTCTCCTGATCATTAAGAGTTCTCAATCATTTTCCTCCTCTATTCCATGGTAGCTGCTAGTAAGGTTGAGCAGTGCTGTGTCTAGACACCTCTGAAGAGTGGTGCTGGAGGGATTGGCAAGCGCTGAGGCCTGTGCCCTCTACATACATCCCAAGGATGTTTGCCAAGGATGGTCTGTCTCACCACGTCTGGCAGGGTCCCAGCTGGCACAGCCCCTCTGGCCAGGCTGGTCCTGCCTGCTCCTGCGGACAGGCTCCAGCTGTACCCACAGCCTTGCTGAGACAGGAGAGGTCCTGGCCATTTCTGGAGCACCCAAGCGGTCAGCGCAGACACATGCACTGTAAGAAATCCAACTAATCATGCACAATTTCAGCAGATGAGGCAAACAACACAATAACATGCTTCAAGTCTGGGAATTTCCCTCCTCCTGTCACTAAGTCATCTGCAAGCAATGGAGCAAAGACAGGCATCTGCCTTTGACACCACAGGTCATGAAAAAACTTGACATACCCTATCTGACTCAGAAAGGTATTTTTTTTATTTTTATGTAGAAGCTACAGACATTGCTTTGAAGGGTGAAGCCTGTCCCCATGCAGAGGTGTGCAGAGGGCTCTGCTGTACACTCTGGATCAGAGGAAACAGTGCGGCACTGCTGGGCAACACAAGAAGGTTATTGGGTTGTGTGCGCACCTGCATTTAGTTGATGCTTTACTCTGTCTTTTCAGTAAGAAAATGATTGCAAAAGTGGAGCTGGCTCAGTGTTTTAGAGAACAGGTGGTTAGTTCCAAGTCAAGACAAAAATCTGGTGTGATACAGCCAGTTTCAAGAATTGTACCTGAGGGAGACTTGGGGAGGGAGGGAATAGACCACTTTGCCTCTGACTCAAGGCCTGACAGCAAATCAGGCAACTTAGCAAAAAAAAAACAAACACCCAAACAACCCCAAAATCATCCTTTTTTCATTACATGAGCACTGGAAGTTGTTTTTTTTAAAAGAGAAATCTAAAATGGCATAGCTATTGCACTTCAGTCATTCAAAACGTCTTTTTAATTTATATAAGATTTGAAATAACTCCATTTGAAGTCTTTCATATTAAGGAACTCTAATTCCACTAAATCTGCAGTGTACATTATATGTATCTGTCATCCCCTTGGACTACATTATAATGACTATATACAGGGGGATGTAATTTTTGTTTTCCTATTTTTCCTCTGGGAATGTTTTCCTTTAGTAACTGCATTACAAAGTTCAAAGTCTTTCTCATCTCAAAGTTAGAATCTTCTTTTATGTTTACAAGTCAAAAATACTGAAGAATTCTTTGAACTTTTTTTCCTTTTTCAAGTAGTAGTACTTTATAAGTATACATATGTATAAATGCTCTAGAGTTTAAGACAACTTCATTTCTAATACAGATATTCCTGTTGTTCCAAGAAGAAGAATTTGTATTTTGGTTCTTAAACACACCCAACAGTGCTTCCTTTGTAATGAAGATTATAAACAATGCTGTTCTTAAGGAAGGAAATAAATTTAGTTGTGACGAACAAAGAACTAAACTGCACACATTTTTTTCCAGGTTTGGGGTTTTTTTTTGAAGAATGCCAGGAGACACAGGAACACCTTTTCCCCTGCGCTGCCTAAATTTTCAACATTTCCAGGACCTGTACATCTTCAAGAATAGCGTAGTTTCTCTAAGCATTGCTGGTGGATTCTCTTCAGATTTTTCCTCCTGAGCACCTGTTTTCTCCATAATGTAATAATGTGGTTTGTATTTGTAACCTTGTGCCTGTGTGTGCTCATTTGGGCTGTTGCATACATGCAGGCAGCTTGATGGTTGCAGATTAGTAGACCTGGTTCCTACCAGCACGTGGGGCTCCCGCAGAGAGAGCTGGAAATCACGCGGTGCTACATCTCAGCTGCAGGCTCGTGGCTCCCTGCTACGGCTGAGACCAGGAACCCCGCTTGTCTCCGCTGCCCTGGTCCCCCTGGACCTGGGAGCCTCTTCACCTGCTCTTCCTTTTTTTCCTCCAGTATGAGGATTTAAAACATCTCAAGGCAATGACAGAATATTGTGGGCAAACCATCTGGATTTCACCACCCCTAGCCCTCTTCTAACCAGAATGATGTATTGCTGTTGTATTTATTTCTGCTGAAATGCTATCACATAGCTTTGTTTTTTCATTCTTCCCCACACAGCCCTCCCCACAATAATTTAAGCTCCATACACAGATTTTATTGCCACCAGTGGTGGATACCTATCTATATGTATAGAAAGCTTTTGTTCAGAATACCTGGCACCCATCCTCCCACACTCCTCATTGTGGTCAGGATTTTGTTGGGCTCTGAAGTGCTGCTAAGCACTAGAAAGTGCATACAGTTTCATACTCATATCAACGTATATCAGGTTCACGTCAGAAAAATAAAAAAAAATATTGAAATAATGAAAGGCATTTAATTCACAAAATCCACTATGTTCCAGAAAGTTAGTTATAGAAGTTCTAACTTATATTCTTAAAAAAACATAAAGGCACAGAATAGCAAAAAATATAAACTGACCCCTCCTGCCAGACAACAACTTTGATCCCTTTTTAAGGCTACCAGCCCATCTGTTTTAACCTGCTGTCTCTCCCTGGTTACAAATGGGTAGAGATAAAGGAACAGTGTCATTCAGGCTCACACTTTACTGACGTGTAAGCCGTGCAAACTTATGAGCAGAGCTTTATGGAATAAAGGGAAATTAATGCTTGAAAGTTGTATGTGTAAAACAGCAAACCCTTTCCTTATGTTCTGATGAGCTTTTGGGCTGGGCATCTTGTGTACCAGATGTGTATGCTTTTTTGTTTGCTTGGTTTTGGCCTTTTTTTCTACTTTGCTAGCTGGCTTCAGGATTCTGATGCAACAACCTTTGGTCTCCACTTTAAAAAAAATCCAAACACCTGACACAAACTACACTTTAGGAGGCCTGTTTGTTGGGAAGTGAGTGCTGGAATGTTTCACCTTTCAAAACTGTAAAGATTCAGATTTATAGTCAGTCTGTTTATACTCTATCATATCATGTGTGGTAGCATAGGATATCAAAGCAAGAAAGCCTACGGGGCTACCACCATTTCAAATGAAAAATAGTTCTTATGTATGGCATAATGCAGCACAGATGGAAAGTTGTGCTTTTCTGTTTTACTGTTTCTGTACATTACTCAGGCAATAAATACTGGACAAATCAAGCAGTCATTTCTAAGGCTCTGTATAACCTATTTTACCAGTATCAGCTGCTATAGTTTTATATTCCCTAGAGAAAAGCTGCCTAGGTTCCCAAGTTTTATAAGTCATTTCAAGGAGACCTCACAAATAAAAACGGATGGAAAATATGGCCTGACTTTTAATAACCATATAGTTAACGCTGCATTTTCACGTGACAGTCAAAGTTCTTGCTAGCATTCTGCAGCATTTTTATTCTTCAAAGCAGCATTTATTTAATGGCTATTACTTGCTGATTTCATCTGCTGTATTCTACTGGATGTTGTGTCTTTATTTCAAGGGCACAGCACAACAGAAATATGCCATAACCATATCACTTCAGGCCTGTGCTTCATAAACTGAGAAGGGTTATCTAGTATCAAGAGTAGCAGATGTGCTCTGGCACCATCTCTGCAAAGGTGGTCGCAAAGGATTCCCAAAGCAGGCTTGCAAAGCCAGGTAGCCTAATGATAATTAAAGCAATGCCTGGGAAGTGAGGGACATGTGTTTGAGGAGCACTTTCAGCCTTCACTCTGATCCCAAATACCTAAGGTATGATGTGTCTCAGGATAGGAAAGTCTCCTGCGCTCTCTCCATCACCTCCCCTTCAGGTTAGGGACCGCAGACAAGGGCCAGATCCCCCCTGACCACTGAGCACCTGGCCTGACCACTGGGCTGTTGTGCTGGCAATGTGCAGGTTACAGTTTTGATGCATGCTTGCTATTGCTGAACTGAAAAAGCACTGCAGAAGAAAGCAAATCACCTGTTTCTCTGGAGCAGGCACATCTGACTATGGAAAAGTCTTTAAAATTAAAGTCTAAGATATCTTTCATGAAAAATTGGCACCCCTATAATAAATGCTGAGCAAGCTATTGCCCTCTAGAACAAGACCCCTCACCCACGCTCACAGCCACCACGCCTTGCACAGCAGGGGGAAGCAGTGGTACCAGCACCTTTTCTGCTTCTTATACTGTGATCTACCAATTAAGTACTGGCACCACAATATGGTAAATCAACTTTCTCAAAGCCTTTTAGGAGTTTAAGTCATATCATCCATATCCAGCAAGGTAGTTACCATTTTTTTTCTTCTTTTTGAAAATAGCAGGGATGGAGCTGTAATGACAAGACAATAATATAAGTAAAAAGGAGAAAAAAAAAAAGCAATATTTTTTTAAACAGAAGAAATAAATACATACGGGACTCTGTGCTGCAAGGTTTTGTTTGCAGGCTGAGGGGAAAAAAACCTAGATATTTATAAAAACAGAGTCATAGCTATTTTAGGCATATCGAGCCTCCTCTTTCATGATAAAGCTGACTTCTGTCCACCTGGGGTTGTCCACCTCCCAGTTCAGCAGTTGTCATATCACTGCTGAAGCCAACTCTGGGGATGAGAACTAAAAAGCATTTTCAGCATCTGATAACAATCACTCCTCTAAAAATAATTTTTGGTGAGACAGAAACTAGTTCTTATATCATTGCTATATTTCTGTGTGATAATTTGAACATTTTTTTTAACCAACAGAACTTACAGTGAGTCAGTTTGGGGTGGTCAAAGGCTAATCAGTGACTAAATATGCATTTTTAGGTTTGCTTGTTTGTTTACTTGTTAATATGCTTCATATAATAGATATTAATTTTTCCCTCTCTTTTCAAAACTACACATTCCATATATAACACTTGTAATTTCTTATTTTTATTACTGGATTTTTTTAGAATGGTTGAATTGTTTTCAACTGATTTCCAGTATCTAAATTTTAAAACAAAAGGATAAAAAGTTCAGAAAAAAACCCTTTAATTACATATTAAAGTAAAGGTTTGGGTTTCCTTCTTTGTTTGTTTGTGGGTTTTGTGGATGTGATGTTACCTGAGTAAAATCCTGCAGTCTATCTTTAAATTCACATCCAGCACTGAGTATATAAACCCAGCCTTACTTAAATCCAATGAGCAGTCTATGGGGAATCGGAAGTGGCCACAATGGTTACAGTTAAACTAATAATGACCTAAACAAGGTCAGCACATGGGCCTGAGCACGGTATGAATGCAACCATTCATTCTGTGAAATTTTTGGCACAGTTTTGGTCTCAGCCAGTTATTGCTATCATGGGGATAACCTGGGAGCCAGCTCAGGCCAGAAAACACTCTCCATGGGTAGTCTGAGGAAGGGTTAAGAGAGTTAAGCTGTGTAGACATGAGCCTTTCTATACCATTTGTCCCTGAAGCCAGCTGGGCAGCCCCAGGAGGTTTTATTTACCACTACAAATGCAGTCAGTAGTGACCGGTGACAGGACCTTCGGGAAGGAGGAGGTCTGGTGGGAAACTGTTATGCCAGAGAAACCTGATGCACCCTAAGGCCCACTAAATCCATTGTTGGCTTAAGGTTAAAATACAAGGCACCATTTTGAGAACGTAAAAATCCAGGAAATTCAGATATGCTTCTTGTTCAAAGTTGGAGACTTTTTGAAAAAGGTTCTGGTTCCCCAGCACAAAGGATTAACTCAGTCTCGGTCAGCTTGTCTGGACTCAGGCATTTCGAACCCTAGCTTTAAATTCCCTTTTCCTCCATGTTCGAATCAGAGCATTACTGTTTTGCTTTAATTTAATTAGTGTAGAAGAGTGGTTTTATTATCGTGGTCTGTTATTTTTATTACAATAGCAAAAAGAAATTTTTAAAAAAACAACCCACAGTTATTGTTTCTAAGCTCTAGTAGTTTTTAGAAGTAAAAAAACACCCTGTAAGTGGTGTCTGACTAAAAAACTCTTGACATGAATAAGGGAGTCTGAGGCCCTGCCCAGCGAGGTATTGAGCAGCCTTGTGAAAGTTGGGCCAGATGGCTTCGTTAGGGATAAACAAAAAGAGTGAAGAAAGAGAAAGCAGCAAGAACCATTTAAGGACTACAGAGACAGGAGAAGCTTTGACCCCTGGACCACCTCAGACTGAGGAAAAAATACTTTTTTTGTCAGGAATCATTTTGCGACTCAGAAGAAAAGATCATGAGAAATACTCTTACCTAGGGCCTTACTATGCCTTTGTGACTTTTAAGGATTTCTCACTATAAGAAATCTTCCCCCCCCCTCCCCTCTGTGTCTCAACTCCTTCTTTGGGAAAAATCTGTTTCATTCTCATCCTTACATCATCCTGCCCTAATGCATCCCAGCTGGAGGGACTTCCCCTTCATAACCATCATTTTCATCAGTCCAAGGCAAATTCACTACCCATTCTTGACCTGCTTTTCTCCTGCTTTAGCTGAGGTTAGAGTCAGCACAGGTTTTGGCCACCCCTCACCATGTCGGTGCTATAATACTTACCTTCTAAGCATCCTGAGGCCCTAGAACAGCATCCAGAGCTCTGAGTTACTTAAAAGATAAGCCAACAAAGAACAGCAATAGAAATTCTGCACACTGAACGAAGGTCACTTTACTGCTAAACGAAAAGGAATATTTAGCACAGAACAGTAAAATTCCTCTTCCTTCCAGTGCTTGAATACTTCCAGTAGGGGCTTTAGGCAGGCATTTGTATCCCCTCTGGTTCAAAACTTTGTTTTGAGGGCAGACATCTACAGCTGCTACAGAGTACAGATCAGTATTTCCAAAATTACTGCTTTGCATCCTTGTTTTTGCAATTTGCACAGAAAAGCCATCAGATAACATAGATCAGCATCCCCTGCAGCAGAGACCAGATATTTGGATTACTTCCTCCAGTTCAGACTCTGAGTCTTGATCTTTAGCCTTTTCTGCTGCTCACTTCTGGCCCCTTCCACATGCTGTGGATGTTTTGCTACTTGGAAGGGCAGTCCCATCAGAAGATCAGGGAGATTCCCTGCTACAACCAAGGATATAGGCTTTCTCCTGGGAATGAGGATGCAAGCATCAGCCCCTTCAAATATTGTTTAAATAAAGGTATTCTAAAAAACCTTTAAAATAAAAAAGGTATTTTAAAAAGCTGTGCAGAAAGTGACTCCTCCAAATATCTGCCATAATTTGGAATCAAAGTCTTTGCTCAAAATCAGGCAGAAAATGGATCTGTGTGCAGGTCATGATTCTCTCAGGTGCATTTCTCAGTTCCTGGAGTAAGCTTGAAAAGATCCTCCAACTTTTTTTTTTTTTTGTGGAGGATACGCTGTGTGCACAGCTGAGGAGGAGAGGCAAGGATGCATCTATCTTGGGTGCAGCATCAGCACATCAGCTCAGACAAGTATGTGAGCACTGGCGTATGAGCAAGATGTGAGTGTTGACACATGGTCAAATATTTCTCAGTAGCCCACGTGTGATGTTTAAAGATCCATTTGTGGCTAACTTCTAGTAAGAGAAGATGTTGCTTGGTTAGAACAGAGTGTTATCCTACAGACAGAAATGGAACGTCTCCGAGTACTCCTGTTGTGCTGTACAAAGCAACATCTCTCTTAGCCTACGTCATTTTCCCTTGTGGGGGAAAAGCCTTTTCCTGATACAGGGACTGCAGTAAACTGAGTGGACAAAGGAATAGCAGAGGGAATTTATAATTTTTTTTTGGCTAAGCTTTGGGCTGTGAAAATGGCTTAGTTGAGTTTAGGGCAAATTTCATTCCATGCAGTGTGTCTTGTGCCAGCCTTGTTACTGCACTGCCATGTGGAAAATACTGGAATTAAAAGAACAGATCCTTTGAAAAATGCTTTAGTGAACTTGATGAGACAGAATAAAAGAAGGGCCAAGTTATGATGGATAGGGAGAGGAGGTGCTTGCTGACTGCCTGCAGGTCATTCCCAAATCAGTTAAAAACAGCTGCAGAGGGGAAAAAAGCAGGTTAAAAATAAACAAAACAGATTTTCACCTATTGCAATCACTGCCTTTGCCAGGCTTAGCACTGGAGACTGGCTTCCCGGAGTGAAAGAAGAAAGGCTTCAGACTGCACAAAGGAATATTAATAGAAGTAATGGATGAACTTAAGAAAGAAAAAGGACTAAGATGAATATAACTTTCTTTTGGTGAGAACAGATGGGTCATGGAATAGTCTGAGGAGTAACTAATGGGACATTGATGCTAAATTGAACAAAACAGACAATTAGCAGCTGAAGAAAAATCTGGGGAACAGTAAATAATGTGCAGAGAAGGCCAGTTCTACAGAGTGATCTGAGATTCAATATAAATAATAGATATAAGTGTTTAGCAATTCACATTTTTATATATTCAGCTACAAGGAAATGGGTCACACTTATAGGAAGAGATTCTATTTTAGCAACTGGTAATGCTGAAGATGATAGAGGGTCACAGTAGTCAACCTATTGAGCGCCCATTTCCAACAATATTAAGTGTGAAAAGAACCCGTAGGAACTTTGGAAGTGGAAACAAGGAAAATTATAAAGCAGTAGTTGTATGGCTCTCCTTGGCATTAATGAGAGCATTACTGTCTGTTCTGGTGTCTGTGCTAAAGGATATTTGAAAAGGGTGACAAGAGTTATATGAACGAATCATGTTCAGGAAAAACATGTTTTCAGCAGAGGATAAAGAAGTTTGATTTCTTTAGTGTATCTGAGGGAGGGCTAAGAGGTGACTTGTTTATAGAGCACAATACTGCCTTTGAAAGATTGTTTTTGAGTAAAGAAGGCTCTTCATCTCAACCGACAACATACAATTTAGTAGCTTGAATTACCTTTTTATATAAAAATAACTTCTTACAGTGGTTAATTTTCTAAGCATTTCATGCATTCCTCATCACTTAAGGTCTTCAAATGGCTTTCTAAAGGACAGCTGCTCTATCTCAACCAGGAGTTACAGGCTTTATTCAGGTATTAACAAGCAATATTCTCCAGTCTGTGTTGTGTTGGAGGTCAGAGGTAGCAGGGATAGCAGTTGTTTCTGGCCTTAAAACATAGGTCAGCACTGGGGAAGTTCCAAATGCATTGCAAACATACAAGTGGTAGCAATTTCTAAGAATTCTCATCAATATGTCAGTTGTGCATAACAAGCATCTGCCTCCATTGGGTTTTGAAAACATTTCAAGGGCTTCATTTTCATTATTTTGAACCTCAGAGATGCACAATGAGAATCCAGATTTACTTTACCCTGAATAGTTCTTCTCTGCTAAAAAGAAAGTGACCTGTGCTTTACCTTTCTGCACAGAATGACACAAGTTTTGTATCAAATGCATTTCTCACATTATTACATGAAATCCCTTGACTAGCCCTTGCAGGTTCAGGAACGAAGCAATCTTAACAACCCTTAGAAAAAAAAGGAAGCCTGGATCCCTATCCTTTGCATTTCAATGGAAAGCAAAAGCATTCTCTTGTCAATCCATCAAGAACCATGATTTAAGCATTAGCTGTTAAACCAAGTAATGACATGAGCTAAGGTGATTATACACTTGCAAGTACCAAATACTTATCGTTAAATGTAAGGACATACCTAAGGAGCTGTGTAATCTAAATAGCACCAAGTCCTTATGACCATCCACCTGCCCTATTTCTTTCACGTATGATTTTATTTTTTAATAAAGCTGATGCCGGAGGTGCTACTTAAGAAGCTCAGAGAGGCAGGAGCAGCGAGTTCCATCAGCTTTATAATAAATGGGTGTGTAAGAGGAAACCAGCCATAGGGCAAGCATTTCGAGGTGAGATATTGAGAACACCTGCTCTTCCCTCAGCATGCTTGTGATTAAACATTTTACTTAGTATGTGAACTCAAATGTGTTATGTTAAACTGGGGTCAGAAGGCATAATGTAATTATGGTTGTTATTAATATTACAGAGGCCACAATGGGTAGAAATCATATTGGGTATGACTATGTGTGAGTGTGAGAGGGAGTAAATCTCCTCAGGGAAGGAATATTATTTTGGGTGGAGATGATAAAGAATGTTTTACTGGAATTCTCCAATGCTGTAATAGTTATGTTTCTCTTCAAAAATAAATTAATCTCTGCGTTGTTCTTTGAACTTCTGTAGGTAAAACACAAAAATAAATAAAAAAAGAAACTATTACTCCAAATCAACATTCTTCAATGTATTTTGATTTTTTGACGTGATCTGAATACTTTTGTGTGAGGCAGCTCAATGCTGAAGTGTTTCTCCATCCTCCTAAACAAGGTTTGCACCTTCCCTTGAGAAATACCTACAAATTATTTCTTACCTCAGGGCTGGATCACCTGCGACTACTTGTGCCTGAAGAGGAATCATGGATCACAAGCACAGGCTCTAAGTCATGCAACTGGCTTATGCTTAAGTATCTCTAATAATCCTCATTCATTTCATGATGTAAAGTTAAAGCTTCAGTCCATTATTTTTAAAGCAATTCATAGAGTAAGGCTTGAAGATGAAATTTCACACATTTTTTACCACAACAGCTGCACAACTTGGAGACAGTGCCATTCACAAAGCCGGGAAGATTGGGAATTAATGTTCTGGTGTACTGTCGTGGTTTAACCCTGGCTGCTAAGCATTACCCAGCCACTTGCTCACTTTCACGAGTATGAAAATTTGTGGGTTGAGATAAAGACAGTTTAATAGATAAAGCAAAATCTGCACATGCAAGCAAAGCAGGTTAAGGAATTAATTCACTACTTCCCATCAGCAGGCAGGTGTTCAGCCATCGTCAAGAAAGCAGAGCTCCATCACCATAATGGTGACTTGGGAAGTCAAATGCCATAATGCCAAATACCCTTCCACCTCCTCCTTCTTCCCCCAGTTTTTATTGCTGAGCACAACATCATATGGTGTGGGATATCTCCTGGGTCAGTTGGGGTCAGCTGTCCCAACTGTGTCCTCTCCCAGCTCCTTGTGCACCCCCAGCCTACTTGCTGTTGAGGCAATGTGAAGAGCAGAAAAGACCTTCAGGCTGTGTAAGCGCTGTTCAGCAATAACTAAATCACCCCTGTGTTATCAACACTGTTTTCAGCAGAAATCCAAATCTTAGCCCCATACCAGCTACTGTGAAGAAAATTGACTCTATCCCAGGAAAACCCAACACATTCTCCATGTCTTGTTCCTTATCATTTATGTCATGGTCCTGCACTATCCAACAGATACTCATTAACTACTGTCCTCATTCCCAGCCTTTGTGGTACTTTCCCCACACTTATGATACACAGATGTCATTCCTATAGTCTATGGAGCACTTCTGTAAAATGTCTTTAAGTGTCCACAAAAGGTCCATTGAGTTTATTTAGTCCATGACTTTGGGCTCCAACTTCTAGGCGGTCAGTCAGGGCAGGAGGGGTGGTTTGTTGTGTAGAGCTATTGGGCACCAAAGCCAGCTCAGGCCAGGTAACATGAACGGTTTCTTGTAAGGCTCATCCTCCATCAGTTTGGGTGGTTTCTGCTGTAGTACTTCTTATAAAATGCAACTCAAATAATGTGTTACAAAAACTTACAGGTGTATGCATTACAGTCTCCGCCCCTAGGCCCTTTGGACCAGGCCATAGGGTTTAACATCGACATGAATTCTCCCTCGTGCACTTGCTTCAGCATGGATTTATCCACAGACTGCAGTCCCTTAGGGGTGTACCTGCTCCAGTGTAGCCTTATCTTGCATGAGATCAGCAAAAGTTTTAAGACATCAATTTCAAGAATATTTTTTTCCCACTTAACAAATAAAATAGCAAAATACAGTAACTGTATCTTCAGTGCTGCTATGTTTGTACACTTTTGAACCTATGGGGAAAAATCCCATATGACATTTCTCCTCTTGATTCAAGACAGGAAACAGATGTTTTTTTCACAGGCTTTCATCAACTTCTAAAAATCCATTTCTAATTCGATCACAATTTCTGCAGACAAAGCATTACTGCAGTGAGCTACCTTCCATCAGCTGTTGTAAGGATGGCACCAGTGTTAGACACATCCTGCAAGGAATTTCACAAAATATGTATCATGTGGAAATGTTTTTTTATATATAAGATGAATATTATGTACCAGCTCTTCATATTTATAGGATTACTAAACTTTCAAAATAAATATAATAAGAAGTAATAACTAAAGCTCTCCATGGATAAGGTAGATGAGTGCAGTTGCTCCTAGTGCAACAGTCAAGTGCATCTAAGTGAAGCTAACAATTCTGGTTCCTTACCAGAAACTTTCATGGAAGTTCAAGGACAGAAACTGAGTACATTTGTATTCTGCTGCCTTTATTTATCTTAAGCAACACTTTACACCACAGAATTATTCTACAGGACAGTTATTGCAAGGGGTGAGATGTCACGTCGATTTTATCCTATAATCTGTTTCTGACCATAATCAGTAGCAATTATTATACAGAAAGGCAGATATAAAATATGATATGTATTAGAACCCATCCTGAAAGGCTCAAGTTCTGAATCTTTCTATCCCTGACTTAAAACAAAAGGACATTATAATTAATTTTCAGTGTTGAGCAGCCTAGTTACTAGAATCAGAAAAGGAAGGTTTTTTCTAAATCTTACTTAATTTGACACTAACAATTCCCTGTGGCCATGTGTTACCCAGTCTACCTGCACAATTTATTATTTAAAAAATCTTTGTTGGTTTTGAAGCTTAGCTGTTTTTTAATTAATTGAAAGGTCATCTGCTTATGTATTATAAGATAAGTTGTGATGCCTAAAATCAGTCCAATATGTTGTTGATTGAAAAGCTTAAGTTGCTTGAAATTTTGTGACTTTACCTGTTTGCAATGAAAAATTTCCCTGCCAAATATTCGCCACAATCTGATTTCCCAATGAAAAAAAAAAAAAAATCAGTTGAAACAGGGAAGCTGTTTCTTCCAGTGACATCAAAGAAAAATACCCTATGTTTTTATATTAAGTTATTCATATGACTCTAAACTGAAAAGCCTGCATGTTGCTTGGCTTTTGAGCAGGAACTGGAAAACTGAAAAGCTGTTGTCTTGGTGTCAAAGGTGTGCCTTTATCCCTCCTGTCATAATTATTCCAGGTTTTGAGTTTCAAGTTTTAAACCAACAACTCTTAGTTAACTCGTGCTCTGTAGAGCGCAGTAACTGAATTCTTAACATTCCATCCAGAATTAAGAATTTAAGTACAAAAAGTTGCAATACAAGGTCATAGTGGCAAAAATTCCAAATGTACGGGAGTTACCCAGTGCCAGAATTGAATTCACACACAGAGTTAAGAGTCTCCTTGTGCTTATGTGATAGTCTTGAAAACTATAACACTCTATTTTTTTTCTTTTTGGCAATCTTTAAAACATGGAGGAAAGGTAAATCAAAACAGTAAACATTCCGTTTGTCTTTTCATTCATGCTGTCAGCAAAGCCCTTTTGTATGAGTCCCCTGCAATCTTCTTTCACATTCTCACCACACGAACTCTTCACCTGCTTCTCAAATTTTATAAAGAAGTAGAATTAGGACAGTCTATCACCTATCACGTATAATTGTGATATCCTCACTAAAGAAATGTCAGAATTCATAGACCCACCCTGGCCTGTAGAACTGACTAATCTAGTAGTTTTCTGTAATGGAGTTACTGTGTTAGTGGACAAAGGATGTCACCTACATATACTTCTACTGACGTTATCTACATAAACTTCTGAAAGGCCTTTGATATAGTTCCCCGCAACATTCTTACCACTTTGATGGATGGATTGTTAGGTGAATAAAGAACTGACTGAATTTCCACATCCAAAAAGTTACAGTCAATGGCTTGATGTGCAAGTGAAAACCAGTAATGAATAGTTTCTCTCAAAGGTCCATAGTGGGACCAACACTATTTAACATCTTCATCAACTACATAGATAGTTGGATTGAGTACACCCTCAGCAAGTTTGCAGATGACACCAAGCTGAGTGGTGCAGTTGGTATGTTAGAAGGAAGGGATGTCATCCAGAGGGACCTTGACAGGACGAGTGGGCTCATGGAAATCTGATGAAGTTCAACACGGCCAAGTGCAAGTTCCTGAGCTTGGGCTGGGACAATCCCCAATACCAATACAGACTGGGTGATGAATGGATTGAGAGCAGCCCTCACTCCATCACGTAACTCTTTCCATGACCCACGTAAGTCAGCTCTTTTTGGACAGTCATGTAACCAAAACTATGCTGTTCTTATAATACATCTGAACTTCAAACTAGGAGTTTGGAGCATAGTTTTAGAGTTAATTTCATCAAGAATTGAGTAGATACCACTAGTGTTCCATCAACATTAGACTGCTAGACTACTCAATAAATACAGAAAAGATAACCTGTCATATGCAATTAACGTGTTCAAAAAATCCAGAGATCAACACACTTACTGCCAGAAAGCTAGTAATCCTCTAAATAAAACCAATATTCTCTGGCATTTAGTTGAGCTTTCAGATAATGCTGCATCTGTTTTTAGAAACAGTCACAACACCCAATTTGCCAAGACAAAAAAAAAAAAACCCTCTTAGCAGGGGGTTACTTCTCTTGTGAGATAAATTTTAATTTAGTACAAGATGCTCATGTCATCGCATAAGCTTATTGCTTGGAAAGAAAGACTTCAACGACTGTACACACCTGTGGATAATATAACAGCACATAATGCTGAACTCTACACAGAAAATAATTAAGCCATTTTAATTTACACCAGAAAAAGATTATAGTTTCAAAATAATAAAACCACAAATTCCCTTTCTAAAACATCTAAATGTAAATAACCTTCTCTAAAATCTCTGAAATCATCATCAGAAGATCTTCTAGTAGAAATATCACGTAGAACCAAGTTTTATCTAAAATGCTGTCACCCTATACGGTTGAAAATTGAACAGGCATTATTGTGACTGTGGAGTGAATTCCCAATGAATAAAGGACATCAGTGTCCAGTGGCAAGCAGGCAGATGTTTCAAAAAACATCCATTCCATCCCTGACCTCTCCCTCATGCTTTTCCAGGGAGACTCACAGAAAGCAGGCACAAAGGGAGCCTGGAAGCTCAAATTCTTAGCTTGATGGTCTGCAAAAAGCCCTGGATTCAACAGTGACATTTGTTCTCTAGACACACTATAATTGAAGAATACAGTTTCATGATATGTTCAAGCCAGCCTGTAACCATGCTGTGTTGAAAGGGTCAAGCGTATCCCCAGCTGCTGTCCAAACCACATGTTCCTGCTCCTTCTCTGCAATCAACCATTGGGATTATATAGTTGTGGATCACAGTATTTTGCAGAATTAATTTTCAGTATTGCCATGAGGTGATTTGGAAATATGTACCTCTGTATTTTTGGATACTGTTCTGTAATGTAGGGACGAACCATATATCTGTGGGTCAGAAGAGAGGGTGGAACCTGAGCCAGAGGAGTTCAGGTTGTTCCAGGTCTGTGTTGCTTCCAACAATGTTATTGCTTCTAACCTCTGGAATTTGCTGTTTCTTCATCAGATGGTGAAGGCAACATATGCCCCAAAGCACATCTGCTGTTGCCAGCAATATCAGCAGGAATTTCTCTCTTCCTGCAGAATGGCCAATATTGTACATAGCAGAACAGATGAAAACATACTGTTTGCTTCTGTGAAGGTATTATTATCTTATTTTCACTCTCCTATTCCTGTTCCAGATACCATATAAACATCTTGTTTGGCTATTTTTGTGCTGCTTTTGCATCTGGGTACGTACCTAAGTCCAGAAGTGCACCAAAGAACCCTGCATGACTTGGATTTCTGTCATATCAGAACATCACAAGGCTCTTAAAGTGTTGAAATGAAGCATGTAATCTCCAAGAAGAAAAACAATGTTATATTCATTCGCAACTTTTTCTGGTATTTAGCAAATACTTTAAATAACCTTTTCGTTATTTGCTCAAGTACAGTTAAGAGTTTCTGGGGTGTCTTATTTTCAGATCCATCTTACAGATTGCTAGGCTGAAATAATGACCCCCACTGGACCCTAAGATAGTTTTGTCTTTGACTTAATGGCATCTAGACTTAACCCTCACGTTCTTGTAATGTGGCTAGTGATGGCTAGTGCTAAGCAAATTGTGTATGTTTAGCAACTACATAGATAATAGTAGCTCACAACAGTTAAAATTAGGGATCCTGAATGCATAGCTCACCCATGCTTATTTTTATAGCTGTTTGTCCTGGTTTTGGCTGGGATAATATTAGTTTTCCTCCTAGCAGCTGGTACAATGCTGTGTTTTGGATTTAGGGTGAGAATAATGTTGATGACACACTGATATGTTGTTGCTGAGCAGTGTTTACACTTAAGTCTAGGACTTTTCAGCTTCTCATACTGCTTTGCCAGTGAGTAGGCTGGGGGTGCACAAGAAACCGGGAGGGGGCACAGCCAGGACAGCTGACCCCAGCTGACCAAAGGGATGTTCCATACCATATGACATCATGCTGAACAACAAAACTGGGGGCAGTTTGCCCGGGGTGGTTCCCTGTTTCTCAGGGACTGGCTGGGCATCATCAGCAGGTGGTGAGCAATTGCATTGCGCATCACTTTTTTTGTATCTTGTTTTGTCATTATTATTATTTTCCCTTCATTTTCTGCCCTATTAAACTGCCTTTATCTCAACCTATTAGTTTTACCTTTTTTCCAGTTCTCTCCCCCATCCCATGGGTGTGTGTGTGAATGAATGGCATGTTTAGCTGCCTGCTATGTTAAACCACATCACTGGTGAACTATTCTGCTCAAATGTATAATCTCATTGAAGTCAGCAAGACTTGGAGGGGGTTAAATTTAGCATATCGCACATGTCTTTGTAGAGCTGAAGCCATAGCTTGTATAACAGAATATTTCTAATGTTCCCCAGGACCAGCATGGAAAAGTGACTTGAACAAACCATTAGATGGCTACAGAAAAATGACATAAGGATGTGACCCTCACAGACCTGATTTCCTGCAGGCTGCAGATGAACAGCAGTGCAAGCACTTAGAATAAAAGCTGTCTGTTTCTCTGGCCTGTGGAAGAAAGTTTGGGACAATTTTCTTTCCTTTGCTTGCATTACTGGAAGAGGTGGTACTGAAGGATAATTCTCACAAAAATATCTGTAGGCTTAAATATTTAAAAGAGTATTTTGGTGTTATAAGGTCTAGATACCAGAATAGGATACAGACAAAGAAACAAGACTTGCAGAGAGTTTCATTCAGCCCTATTAACAATTTGAAGACTGTGCTATAGAGAAAACACCCTGGTGATAAGTCAGTGTCCTTATAATATTCATAAAGGTGCTAGGTTCTTATTCTGGCTAGGTTCAGCAGCAGTCTGGTATTTGTACCAAGGTACTATTTTTTCCCCCTTACTGTTATTTTTGCAACTCTAATTCATGAATCATGAAAAGAGCCTTTTTGCAGAAGCACATTATTATCCACCAACAGCAGCTCCTCACATTTGCCACAACATTCCCTCAAACCACCTATTGTTATGAGGGTGCTGCTGTTGGTTAAATGCTATTATATAAATAACATTAATCATATGTGCCTGCAGTTAATGTTAATTACTATGCTGTCTGCTTCTCTTCTCCTTTCCCTTATCTTTCCTCCAGTAACTCTCAGCAGAGGAACTGAAGCCCAACTGTTTCTGTGCCCTTCCTGAAGACCGAAGGAGGAACAGAGCAATCCCTCTGTGAGCTGTTGCACCAGTTAAAAAGCAAAAAAAATGATTCTTTCAAATAAGAGAAATATGAATCTCTGATTTAATAAAAAAAAAAAAATTGTTTGGGATTGGATTTACATCAGGAGCAATATTTGAAGCAATGTCTTATTTCATTAAAATGCCAAAGCTCACATGATAGCAGCTACTGACAGTGGCAACACACTGCCCAGTTGGGACTGACTGTTGGGTTCAAAGGTTGTTGTGGCGATGTGGGGAACAGGAACGCTGCTAAGCTGCACCATCACACTAAGCCCCATTCTCTCCAGAAGCCAGGCTGAAGGTGGTCTTGTTGCTCACAGTTCCTGACGACAGTCGAGAGTTGGAGTCCTTGGGCTCACAGCACCACAAATTACTCTTGAGGACAAGGAGTCAAAAACACGAGTGGTCAAAGAGCTGTGCAGCATCAGGCTCCTTTATTATCTGGGGTACACACATCATCCACTTTCTTCCTGGGTGAATGATCTACTAGATCCTTATCCAAAATTAGGCTGCTGCAACCTTTGTCTTATTTTATTTTTTATTGAGAGTGATCACAGCTGCTGTTCTTTTGGCCAGATGAGTGCTCTCCACATGAGTTAATTATATTCTGAGAAGATCTACTGGATCTGACACTTTTGGGAAACCCAGGCACGCAGACACTCATGGTGTGATTCACTCTGTCTGAGTCAAGGAGTCTGCAGTACAGAAAATGTATGAGTTGGTATGTCTTGTCTCCTTTTATAGTAATTTGTCTGATCAATGTTAGGCATCATTATTTTTATTAAATGCTAAAGATGTTCATTTTTACTGTTTGATAGTGAAGTGAGATTCAGATGCCTGCCTTGAGACACTGATATCCTATAACAAGGATGCCCACAGCAGGGCAGAGACGTCCCATGCCTTGTCTGTGAATCCCAGGAGTGCCTGAGTGTCCCTCCACAGGCTACTGTACCTAACACCTTGGTACATCAATATGATGTAGGATTTAAATATTTAAAACACCAGTGAGTACCACCAGTTTATTGCCTGGCATTACAGTATTACTGATAATGTCCTTTCTCACAGCCGATGTATTCTCTGTTTCTCACACACGGAGCACTTGTTTTCGGTACGTTGACCACCATGACATCTGACCAAGGGGTCAGAGTGAAATAAGGGATCAGTTCTGTGCAGAGTGCTGTTTTTGAGGGAAGACAGCTTTGTGAGGATTGGACTGAGGACAAAGCCCTCTCTCTCTGTGCTTTGTTTTTTGCTGAAGTCTGTGCCCCTGCATGCCCATCTCCCACACAGAACGTTTGTTCTAAGTTCACTCTTTGCTTAGAATGTTTATAAAAAAGTGGGGCTTTACAAGGGGGAGATCTATGGATACAGCCAGGTACCTTAATTTCCTTTCTGAAGACAGTTCAGATCTACAGTTTCATACTGTCCCTCCTTTTTGTCTCCATCTTTTAGCTCAGCACTTCAGGAGAGGTAGCTGAGGAGCCAGGTGCTCATCACAGCCTGAAGACAACATTTATTCCTTGTCACGTGCAGGTGGTGAGCTCAGGCAGCTTGTAGCTCTGATAATAGCTAGATGCCTCCTTGACTCCGTTCTTAAAGGTGAGGAATTATGCCAGTTCTGGAGGAAAATCTCCCCTCCCCCTCAAAAAAACCCCCAACATATTATCAAAGTGGATTTTAAAAGCTTGGCTTTTTTTGAATAAGAAGTGGTTTCTTAGCTGTCTGGGTGCTAACATATGGTTAGGCAATGGTAGTGCCCCTACTAGAACTGAACTGCTAGGGTTTTGATTTTTCAAGCATAGAAGGAAATATTTATTTATTTATTGCTAAGATACAGATGAGTTGACATAATTGTAGATTAATTCAGGGAGCAGAAGAAACAGAGCTGCTTTTTCCGAAGGTCATCCCTCCTTAGTCATTCTTCCCACTTCATAATTAGTGTGAGGACCTGCTGTGTGAGGACTCCATTGCAATTTCCTTCATCTGCAGTACTTAGCAGATCTATTCCATCCCTAGCTTACCTGCATCCATTTCCGCAAGTGTCTGTGCAATCGGAAACAGGCAGTTCTCCAACCAAAATGATCTCTGAAGTCATTGTGGTTGTGCCAAGAAAATGTTGGCACAGAATCATTACAATGCTTTTTTACAGATGAGAAGACATGCTGTTAATTTCTTCAGATGATGTAATCTATTAATACCTGAGGTTGACATTTATATCTGGAGATGGAATACAACCTGTCTGTACATATGTAGTCCCTTTTCTAGACAAGGACAAAAGTCAGCCAGCTCCCACCTTCCCCTCAAAATTTCCCTGGTTCCGCACAGTCTGTTAAGAGTACAGGAAATCAAACGTAATTATTTACTTTACCATCTCCCTTCCCTTCACTTCTAATCCAACACATTCTTTACATTGATTTATAATAAATCTCTCAATAAGGTGACTCTGCTTCCAACAAAATTTGCAAGAAGCAAAATTGTCCTAGAAAAATAGACATTACTGTGTTATAACTGTATTCTTCTACACTTCTATTACAATTACGTTTCTAATATTGCTCAATTTCATATAAGCATACAATGTTTAAATAATTTATTTTATATTTAACCAGAAATCTTAATCAGCAACTCAAATTGTGCATCACAATGATTTAAATATCCCATAAATTTTCAAAGCTGCTTGTCATGGTTTAACCCCAGCTGGCAACTAAATACCACACAGCTGCTCGCTCACTTCCCTCGCCCCACAGAGGGATGGGGAGGAGATTTGGGAAAAAGGCAAAATCTGTGGGTTGAGGTAAGAACAGTTTAATAATAGAAATAAAATAAAAAATAAAATAAAAATATTAATAATAAAATATTAATTAATAATAAGAATATAATTAATAATAAAATAATAATGGCAATGACAATTGTAATGAGAAGGAGATAGAGGGAGAAAGGAATAAAACCCAAAAGGGGAAAAAATAAGTGATGCACAATACAGTTGCTCACCACCTGCTGACTGGTGCCCTTCCAGTCCCTGGGCAGCCACCGGCCCTTCCTGGCTCACTCCCCCCCCCATTTTATATACTGAGCCTGATGCTCTATGGTATGGAATATCCCTTTGGCCAGTTCGGGTCAGCTGTCCTGGCTCTGCTCCCTCCCGGCTTCTTGTGCCCCTTCAGCCCCCTCGCTGGCAGGGCCTGAGAAGCTGAAAAGTCCTTGACTTAGTGTAAGCATTACTTATGAACAGCTAAACACATCAGTGTGCTATCAAAATTATTTGCACACTAAATCCAAAACACAGCACTGTACCAGCTACTGAGAAGAAAATTAACTCTGTCCAGGCTGAAACCAGGGCAGTGCTGCAATGACCAGATGTGATCCAGCGGTGTGCCCTTATTTAATTATTGCACTCCTGATGCTTCAAATTTTGATTTACCAAGACAGAACAATCTCCAGCTACTGTCACAAATATCCATTCTGCTTAGAGTGGTTTCAGTCTGAAAGGTGTTCAGCCCAACCTGATCCTCCTTTAAGTGGGAAAAGTGCAGGATGATTTAATGCATATAAACTTTCAGCTAGGTGCGATAAAGTCACTGGCGTGTCATGCGCCACTGTCAAATCTCCGTGTTCAATGAAATGCTTAACTTTTCCAACAAGACAGGTGACCTTCCCCTTGCTGGCAGTCTCCAGCCCTCAAACAGCACTAATCCCTTGTAAAGGGTTCAGTGTGAACCCTCCATCTCAGCTGTATGTCTCATCAGTCTGCGTGGCAGGCTGTGAATACTAAAGGAAAAAGCTGTGGTGTTAAGAACTAAGCAAGGAAAAAGGAGGCTCACCGGCTTGTATGCACTAGTGAGGCTGTGGGGTTTGTGTGTAGGCTTGCTTTTCATGGTTTGAGCCGTGCTGGTGTAAATGTTGTTGGCCCACTGAAGCCCGTGGTGGGCTTCATCTGAAAATGAAATGCTCTGATATTTCGTGTTTCTGTCCAAAGCTGGACACTCTTAGAGATATATCTGCAAGAGAACTTACTCAGGAATTTCTCAGTAGGTTGGACGGCAGCTCCAGCCAGCACAGTCCTCCACCACCAGCTGTGGCCAAAAAGACTGTGAAGCCCCAGCTGGCACAGAAAAATGTTTGCCCAGAGTATTTCCCAATCTCCCAGCAATGCGAGACTTGCAGATTTCTGGACCAAGGGTGGTGGCTCCGTTTAGCGATCCTGAGCTGACTTGGCTGGCTTAGGAGGCCATGGAGGGTGGCCGTGACATTGCTCAACCATTGCTGGAAGTGCCCACCTCAGGTCTTTGGTGAGTGTCTGAGGGACTGGCCTGTGCTGAGCCCTCTGATGTTATTTGCAGTAAATTAGTGAGATGCAGATTGGCTGTGTCTGCACAAGCTATAAGTGCAGTCATACCTCATGTTAGGCTGTGCCAAGGTCCAGAGACAGTTGCCTTTGAATTGCAGTTTTTGAAGAAATGCAGCTGGAATTGCTGGCTTCAATAGCTTGTTAACTTACAGACTAATTATGACCATTTAAGGTCAGTGTTAACTACCTTTTTGCAGGTTCTTTCAGCAGAAAGATCTTGTGATTTAGGAGATACGGGAAGGGCACAGACAGGATTAGTTTTCTCCTTTCTTCAGATTCCTGCTCATCATTACAAATTTCCGAGTTTGTTTCTGAGTCAGGCCCGTGTGGGACTCCACACTCACTTTACATTTTCTCCCCTGTACCATGAAATGTAATTTGCGTGTCTTTTGATTCTTCACAGATAATTAAGACAATAATACTTAGAAAAGGAGACACCTTTGTTCTTAGTAAAGAGCCATATATTGTGGGTGGGACTTCTGGTTAAAATAGCATAAACCATTTTTCTTCAAGTGATGATCAAAAGCAACATTAGGAGCTAATGTTCTGGTTTGATTTTTTAAAGTGAACTTCCAAACCAAAGTTTTCATTTAGAATATCCTAACATGAAATCTTAAATGAAAATTTTCCAAAATTCTCTTCCCTTCTTTTTTTTCCTGCTCACCATGGACTAAGTTCATGAACAGTTGCTGACACCATCGTAATTTCAGTTAATATGATGCTAATCTGAAACATTCCGCTGAGCTCTCTTCATGACATTTTTACAGGCACAAAAACTCAGATTAACCTGTTCTGGGGCATTGCAATTTTTGTGCACAACTTGAAACGTGATTTACTTGCATTCATTTACAGAAGTACAGATGATATAGCTAAATCAAACTAAACACATTGATTTTCAGGAGTAAAGATCATCAGTTTTGAATATGGAGCATGTGGATTCAATTTCTCTAGTATTCACAGCTTACTAACTCAACTATATTTTTTTATTTTAGGAACTAACTCATAGCCTCTCTCAGGGTAATTGCAATATATTTGTCAGTGTCAATTTGTCTGGCCAGTTTAGAAATCTGATAATTTTATTTATCACTGGAAACTTACATTTGTAATATTCATGTTGCTTGTCTACCATATCCAATGATAGATAAAAGGAAGAAAATATTTTCCCTTTTTTAAGGGTTAGAAATTTAAATATTTTAGTATTCATATTTTATTTATACTCTTTGAACAGAATATCAGCAAGAAAATTGCAGTATTACATCTTACGATCGAAAAATCTTTTTGCTGTTTCCAAGGGCCATCAGTAATCTATTACTGACTAAAAGCATGTGAACTCCATGCTCATCTTGAAGACACAATATACAATATTTCACATCTACTGCACTTGGATTTCAACAATCAGCTTCTTTCAAAGACACCCTGACAATTCAAATGGTGAATTATTAAGTCTGGATAACAAGGAAAACATTCACTTTCTTTGTACTGCTCCAGCTAGAGTAGAAGACTCTATTAATTATCAGACCAGAAATGGGCTGGGATTTGCTTTGTACACTGCTAAGCAGTTTAACTGGAAGAGATGGGTTATATATGGCACTAAATGACCTTTCTAAAAGCTTGTTTTTCCACCAACTGCTTGTGTTGAAACCAATTGCAGAAGTCATTCAAAATGAGCTGTTTATTGCTTCCTAAATGCATTTACTGCATGCCAGATGTCCATTTCAAAACATTCTGCTGTGTGCCTTTTAACTGACCCTACACTGAGATGCAACTGCCCGTATCCATTACCCTGGAAATGTTGCTCACTTAGCAGTGGGCTGCCAGCCCAGCAAGCACTGGGGGAGACCTTCTTTGGTACCACAGAGATTAGGAGAAGCAAAAGCAACTCCTTAGAGGAGATGGATCCACGTCCCACTCGGAAGGGCGATTGCAGCCTGGAGTAAACCAAATTTTCAGTGTTATCTAGTGAACCGGCTGACAGTAACAGCGAACACATGGCAATGCTAACTCCTGGTGCGGGATGCTTATACGGTTCCTGCAACCCCCTCCTCCTCTCTTGTGCTGTACAGCTACTTTTTGACTGAGCTGTATTTTCTAGCGAGCCTGGTGCAGGGCACTTTTCTTCTGGCTTCTTAAAGGACTGCTGCCATATGTGTGCCTGGCATCATTTCTCTTCCTGGACCTCATCAGGCACCAGGGACAAGACTTCAACACACTTACCACTGCTTGGTGCATTCCATTAGGTGTGTGCTCCACAGGATGGCATCATCCTTGCAAATACTGTGCTTGGTAGATGTTGGCCAGAGTTGCTTCCTGAGAGTGGCGAACATGTTTGACCTGGTTCCCCACTTGCTTGTGTCAACAGACACTAAGTACAGCAATGTGAGCAGGAGCATGGCAATATATTGTTCCTCAGCAATTTTGTAGGTTTACCACACCTTGTTCTTAAGCTAAAAATTTCTTTAAATCTCACTTTAAAATGTTCACCTGGTCCTTCAATAAGGCATGACTTGCATATGGAAGTTAGGTGGTCAGTTTGTTCCATTTTCTTCACTATTAAATATTTTCCTCTATTAACAAATGCAAAATAAGTTATTTTATTGTTCTCTCCTTGCAAGCAGTTATATATTAACTCCCTCTGTTAACATTGTCTGAGATTTCTTATTGTGAATGTTCTTGTTCCCTTCAGGGTACCCTGCAAGTGAGATCTGTATTGAAGTATGTATTGTATTTAATACATGAAATTAAAATAAAATTTCAACCTAAATTAGGATTTTAAACAAACAAACAAACAAAAAAGGAAATATTTCCACAATACATTAGCAAGAAAATTAAAATCATACTGATGGAAATTTAGATTGAGTAACTTCAACATATAACACTTGGAAAGAGAAATTACTTATGTAACTAATTTCATCCTATGTCAAAATGAGTGTGGTTTTTTTCTATAACTGAATGTAAGTACATGCAAGTCAATTTTAAATTATAAAATAGAAGTTCTTTATCCAATGAGAGGGATTTTAATAAATGTGAAAAAAAAAAAGAAAACCCTATAATGCTTTTTCTGTAAGGCTGGAAACCCTTGAAACTCAATTCATTATGAAAATAGTTTTTGTTTTGATGGGTGGGAATTTCCAGGAAAGCTTTCAGCCCTACCCCAACTAGATTTGTATAATTTCAGACCAGCCATACTGCAAAGCAAAGAAGCTGTCTCGTACTTCCTTAGGAACACAGAGCTCAGATTTGGCATAGCAAGGCCACAGAGAGCAGGTCTGCAAACAAAGAAGGTACATAATGTAACATTTGTTTACACATTTCAAAATATCACTGCATTCTTTGTCATACCTTCCTTGCTCCTGACAAAAACCCAAAACAATCTAAAATAAAGCATATGAAAGTCATTAACTACCTCGGCAATTCGCCTGTTTTTCTTCAATGTAAATTCAGTTAAATCCTGAATTTGAAATTAATCCTGGGCTAACTGCAAGTACTTTCTTTTTAATTTAGTTTCATTTGTAGTTGTATAGAATGAAGAAGAATGAGAAAAGCAATGGTAGAAGACACATGCAGGAAGATATTGCTATGCTATCGATTTTACCATGAACATTAGCTATATATCAGATGTGGATTTTTTTTTATTTACTTAATAATAAAAATGCAATAGCCATCTGTATCAATTATACTTTGGTTAATGGCAGCACATGGAGCCTACTTTTGCAAAGATAAAAAGCAGTTTAAGTCAAATATTCAGAATAAGTTTGCAACTGATTTACGTAATTTTAACTTCCAATTTCTGTTAATCTCAGTAAATGTGCAAGAACACAATTCATTTGGTAAATTAGCAGTGTCAGAAAGAAAGCAGTTACACCCACAGTGGTAAATCAGTTGTTCCAGACTGCTAAAAGGAACTAAAATTGTCAATCACTCAAAACAGGCTGAAAGGGCTTAACATTGTGCTGGCATGCAAATAAGAGGAGCCGTCTGCCGAGAGTAGATCTGTACTGAAAGATTAACGAAAATACAGGAAACGGTTTGGAGCTATCATTAAAGTGAAAGCCTTGGAAAGTATATCAAAAGAACAGAGGGGGAAAGCAATGATTCTATATGCTTCACATGGGCTTCACAGCAGTGGGTGAGAGGAGAGAAGTTATATAGGATGGATAGAGTGATGGGGAAAGGTCTCATGCAGAAGTGAAAATGCAACTGGAAATGCCCTTAAAAATATTTGCTATCAATAAGCACTTTGACAGTCTGATGAGGTCTCAAAAGAGCTGTTTTCTGATGCACCCTTAAGACACCCCAAATCCTGTTCTGTGGCAGGCAGTGCTCGTGCTTACTTTCTAACATACTGAAGATTTTACAGTGTCTAACATCAACATTATGTAGGCAAAAACCTCCTTACAGCTCAGAACTGGACTGTAATCACTTTGCATGCTTGAACTACTGAGGTTCCAGTTGAGACTGGGGAGTTTTATCACTTGATCTTCATTTTGGTTTAATTCAGTGTGTAACTTATTCTGAATGCCTCAGCTGCATATGGTTCTCCCGTTTTCAGGCCAGACCTGGAGTTTGAAATCCCATGTACACTGACAGCAATTACCCTAGCACCTCTGGCATATCCATCATCTAGATGTCTCCTCACACTGGGAGCAATAGCAATTATAGCCAGAGGTGAAACAATGTCCTTAAAGCAACATATTTGGAACAGAAACATTTTGAAAAAATAAAAAAGTGTTAAAATAATAAAAATCGAACTTGTCAGATATCTTACTATATTCCAGTGAGATGCTGGTAGTGCTGAGGTTTTAAAGACCCTTGAAATCTCAGCTTGTGTATGCTGTTCTTTCAACTCATTAATCTGTTCTCACTTCTAGCATCTAAGGATGAGGCTTCTAAGGGTCACCTTCTTTTTATCATGTTCATACTTTCTTTGCCAAGACAAAGTCACTGTTTTATTACCCTGACTGCCTCTAGCCCCCAGATTTAGCAATGAGGCTAGCAATCCACTGGGAATGGTGCTTTTCTGGAGTGGATTTTTTTTTGAGCACTTCTATGTGAAACCGTTTTCTTTCATTTTGTTTTTGCAACAGTTCCCCGCAGTCCAATAGGTGCTAATTTTACCTTACAAGCCTGGTCATGTAAAGTGGGATTTTCCTCACCTAATTTAAGCTGCCTACAAGTTAATTGTCTAACTTGGTCACACAGTGCTTCCTTTTATCATGGACAGAAAGAAGTATGTGTCAGCAGAGGGTAACATATCCCCTACCTTTGGAATTTCACTCAGAGCTGGACAACCTAACTTTTAAGTACCTAACATGGTTGAGATCGATCCTACCTGTAGCATTTACGAATTCTGTTCCATTTTCATAGCCTTTTACTTACTATTTACACGTATCGTCTCTTTAGACATGTCAGTAATAAAAAACCAACAAAATGTAACTTGGACTCGAGACAAAGTCCTACAGACCTGCTGGAAAATTAGTTATTACTTAATTATTAACCTGATTTTTTGCTGGTGAAACACTTTGTGATATATGTAGGTCTCAGTCCTGCTAGGTGCATCCACTTGCAGCTTATTCAGCTGCATTTTACAGTGAGCAGGGCGCATACCTTCATTGGTCACAAATGCCTTGTAAACCAGAAGATTAATTTTAAGATGGTCCTTTGTGAATCAGCTCTGATTTGTAAAACCCTCAAGTATTCAAGTAACTCTTTTATTCAATATGTTCCCTAGGTTCTTAACCTAGTAGCTGTACGTCTTCTGACACCAGTTTTTTTAATTTCTCCATCAGATAACAGGTCAGCAGGCTGCTGCCCCTTTCTTTTGTTGTAAATCTGGAAAACTGGCAAACACTACCAATTGCATTTGGCATTCAGGAATACAAGGCATCTTGAAAAGCTGAGACTGCAGCACCCAAGAGTAACCCCCCCAAATAGGGTATGTAACATGTGGAACATGAATCCATTGCAGAAGCCTTGTGTCTTCACCATGAATCTGAAATCTTATCTAAAAAATAGGATTGGTTGGGTTTATCTTCTTTCTTTCCTTCTTTTTTTTTTTTTTTTCTGTTTCACCTACTTAAAAAGGATGAGCATGCATGCAGATGTATTAGAATAATCCAATAAGTAGAAACACCAAACAAAACTGTCACATTACTGCTATGAAAGTACAAGGAGGTACAAACTGGAATTTAGCTCCCTACTCAAATCCCCCCAGAATCCAAGCATGTTTCAAAGTGCTTAATTAGATATCATCCTTTGAAAAGAAGCTGTTACTGACTGCTGGAGTTGGTTCAATACACAGGCTGTGGAGGTGACTGGGTGAATGTGTCAGAAGGTGGGATTTCCAGTACTGCTGTTAAGCCTCCAGGTTTTCTTTTTTCAACTCAGAGACCTTTCTTCCACTTTCTCTGTACTTCAAAGTAATTAAATGTCCAAAGTGACAGCTCCTGCAACACTTCTGTCTTTAATCCTCTGCTGGTCTATGTGTTCTAGTCTATGCACGTAAGGTGAGAATGTGCAGGTATAGGAAGCCTAAAGCAGCTATTGAAAATACTAGGGTAAAAAACTTAGTCACATCATGGATTCCTTGCACTATAAACATGAAATTATGGTGGTAATCTGGGAATGCAACAAACCTTTTGAATATTTATCAGCTGGAGCTGCAGATTCTCATATCTGTCAGCAAATTGCTGAGAGATCGTGGGACTCTATGAAGAAAAGAGCTGGTTTCTGCTGCAAACTACCTCAGCATGTGTTTCCTTAAACCAGAAGAAGCTATGCAAGTGGTGCTTCTCCAAGGGAGATTGCTGTTAACTCCCTATGACCGCTTGTACTTTGGCAGAAACTCACATCAGTTGGTTGAGGAAGTGAGGGAGAATAATGGAAAAATAAGCAAACACTCCAGGAGTCAGGGGACTGAAATACAGAAATATAACTTTTCTGGTAAAGTAAGTGCAAACGGCTGAAGATTTATTGATTGCAACCCGTATTGCAATGGTCCCTGAGCTAGCACTTTAATAAAACCGGGGAAAATGATGGCCAAAAGGAGCCCCAGAAATCATAAATCTCAGTGTATGTGCTGAATGGTGTGGAGAAAATAATCAGCAAAAACCAATCAACTCCATCTCAATTTGGAAGCACAGAGAGTGCCATTTGGGGAAGACAGAGGGGCAGAATACCTTGGCTTATTCAGTCTTGCCTACTTCAGATGGCAGCCAGCACCAGATGCTTCAGAAAAACATGTAGGAAATTCCACTGCAGGCACATGGGGGATAATCTGTCCCCGTCTCCTTGCCAGGAAGATCGCATGCTAATCCTTAAAATTTAAGGATATTTTTACAACTTGAAAAATCAGGTTTTATATTGCTCCCAATGTTCTATTAAAGTGTTAACCAGTATAACTGGATACACAAATTCTTGTTTGAAACCTGCTAAACCTAATTCTTCTTGGAATTTTTTTGCAATGCATTAAATGTCCACTTAGTTTTAAAGAACATTCCAGATTTATTACTCTTACTTTTGCAATGACCTGATCTAATCAAGTTTTGTCCAAGCAGCCATTTCTCAGTGTTCAAAATATCACATATAAGAATTATTAAAAGAAAGCACTCCCCTCATTTTTCAGGTTGCAGCCTACATGTCTTGTTCTTGTCTTCCCTCAGCTGCCAAAAAGAGAGTATCCGTTTCAGAGATGTGGCTAGGTCTGTGCCTGGGGTAGACCTCTGTGTAGGATCTGGTTTGCCTAACTTGCTCCTGGTTTTTGAAGATGTAGGCTACATCTGTGCTAGTAAGTTAAAAAGTCTGGGACTGGAGCTAAGCACTAGGACTTAATTATTTACAATTTAATTGCTGGAATAATTCTAGAAACGTTTTCCTCCAATAGGTAGCACTTTTCCAAACAGCTCCCAGGAAGAGTTTGCATGACAGTAGTGCCAGGTGAGAGAAACCTTTGCCATCAGTGTTTTCGAGGAAGCTACCCCATTCTGGAGGATGAGAGAGCTGACTGCAGCATGGGCACATGCTGTGCTCTGGCAGTCAGCCTCAGTGGCAGAGAATTGTCCCAAACATATCTCATAAACAGGTACATATGTATCCTTGAGAATGTACCCTTTGCAGGTAAGTACATCCTATATAGCCAACAGAGGCAAGTGCTTCTGAACCACACACCAAGGGCTGTCATGTCTAGATTGTGCTAACAGATTTTTCTTTTGGGGATATCTGTTGTTCAGACACAGAGCTTCATCTGCTTTAGCCCTGGTACTTTGTTAGCACCTGAAATTGCAGTGTAAGTCCAGTTAGGCAGCACGGATCTTTACTGATGCTTTGTTGATTAACTCCAATAAACTGGGTATCAGGAACTCTACTGTTACATTTTCCTTTCATTTTCAATCACTTTGTATTGAAAGGGATAGGGAAAAAATAGACTCTAAACCTGAATTTGCAGATTTCTCTAAGCAAAAATGGAAGAATACTTTTTAAATTAATTTCCCATTTTAGAAAAAAACAACAGTGGGTTTGTGTTGTGGTAGTTGTTGTTCTTTAGAGCAACTGAAGACTAATTAATCAAACTGTCAGAACTAACTGCCAGGTAAAATATATCTGCTCACAAATGTATAACTGCTGGTAAAATACATTCTTCACTTCAGCAGTGGAAAAGGAAAAGCAAAGGAAGCGCTGAAGGAGCAATGGCTGAGATGTGGTCTTAATTATACTGCTCAGGCACTGACAATTGCATATTATATGCTATATGCCAGTGTCACCAATAAGCAACAACTGCTTAATTAATATTTAGGAGGATGTGTATTTATGTTAATCCTACTCCCTTTATAGGGGAAAACAAATGCTACAGTCTACTTCATGGTTTCCTTGCCACTGTTGCAAAAGACGGCTACCATGTATACCATGCTTGTGCCAATGTATGAAATCCCATGCTGCTCCCATGTCCACTTTCTGTATCACCTCTTTTTTAGTTTGTTGATTTTGCTTATTTCCATTTTGTCTAAAGATCTATGAGGTTCTTGAAGACCGTGTTCGTCTTAGAGACTTTGCTGACTATTTTTACATGAGGTTTTATTTTGGTTGTCTTTTGTACTCAGAGGTTTGCAGCAAAGTTTGTTATTAATTAATCAATATTTTTTTTAAAGAAGCACACAGTGGCACATCTGGAATTTAAAAGTAACAGATTCTGGAGTGCATTCTTTTGCTTTTCTTAGAAGCAGTATTTTACACTTTTGTAGCATCTTATCCTTGGACAGAATCTGACGATTCTGCAATGGTACTGAAATTAAGAGTCAATTGATAAAGCGATGTCAATAATTATTTTATAACGCTTACAACAGAGAAAGCAAAGAGATCTCAGGCTTAGACCTATACAAGAGGAAAATTTGCTTTGACTAGCAGTTAATGCAGAGAGCAACCTTATCTGAAAAAGCTAAGTTGTCTGTTTCTGAAAAAAATCACATATTTTTTTTGCCCATTTCACACATGGATTTCACAGCTACAATGAGGAATAAAGCTAGCTTCTCAATATTTCCAGTGTACACGCAACTGATTCTGATCAGAAATCCGCTGACTATAAAGTCTGAAAGGACCACAAAGGTCCTTGTTTGATTTCATGAATAAAAGATGCTGAAGAATGGATGACACCTCTTTCTGAAAAACTGTTGATCTTGAATTTGAAAATGGCAGAAAATACTATCAAATATCTCTTTTTCCATACAAGTATTGCTTAGAGGTGAACAACCTTTTCTTAATAAGGCTAAATTAATTATATCTTTCATTCTCCAAATCTTCTCTGCACTTATCAAGGTATTATTCCTGTTTAACCAGTGCTCACATAGCTTATTCCAGTTTTAGATGGTGCTTCCATACAAAAGTTAGCTTCTTCTCCAGGTTCTTTTCTCTGCACTTTCAAAAGTTTCTTGGTGGGCAGTGTCACACAGGGAGCTGATGTGATGTGTCACAGCTGGCACAGTTTCTTTGTACGGTGGTGGTCTACATGTTTTGCTAGGCACTCAAATGGCTTTTAAGACTTTAATTGAAGATGTGAGCAGAGACTCTCTTGCTCCCTGGGCAGTGGATTATTAATACATAATCAACAACCAACAAATGGAAACACTTCAACGAGTAGGATTTGGAGATTCAGGTCTCCTTCCAGCTCAGCAATCTTGTGACTGATCAGTGGAACTGGTCTGTCTTTTGTTTGTCCTTTTTTCTGCACCCATGAATTTTCCATTCCTGGTCCAGCAGCTCAGCTTCTGGATGAGAGATGATGGGTGCTCAGATCTAGATTTACACACACTTTATGGTTAGGAAAATATCCTGTAACAAGGGATGTGATCCCTTCTATTTATAAATACACTCTTAACTGTTACCAAATGTTGGCTGCATATGACAAAAGTAGGTCACAATTAGGGTCACAAATTATGTGAATTGCCTAGAAAACATCAGCGCATGTTGTATTGATTCCAGCTTATTATTTGAAAAAGATGAAACACCTGGTAGAAAAGTAGAAGATTATGATAATTACCTGAGATGAATAGCAAGTCATGGAAAGTTTCTGCAAAAACTGCAATACTTAAAGAATGCTTCCCATAAGAATAAATTTGAATCCAGACTACAGAGACATTGGTATCAACATCTGTGTATCTTTAACTGTGTGAACGTTCTGAAGGTTTTAATGAGATCTGACTGCTGAGTATCAGAACTGGGAGGGAAAGAGAGAGTGAAAAAGGAAGCAAAACCGAGAAAAGGCTTGAAGCCGTGAACTTCTGTCCTGCAGGATTCCCTGCAGTATCTGAAGCAAATTAAGTGAAATAAATTATACGCTGATCAAATGTAAATAAAATCAAGTTCTGCTTCTCTAAGGAAACCCCAATATTGATAACCTGAAATGAAAAATGATTTTTTAATGAATTCATGATAAAATATTTTAAAATGAAATAATTACATAATAACAAATTATGAAAATTTGCTCATTCAGAAAGTGGTTTGTTTTTTTCATGGGAAGAACAGTATCCCCGAAGTTAACTGTAAAGCTATACATATCAAAAGCGATTGCAAGTCAATTGCAGAGAAAGGCTGTGCCTGCTAACCCGTCCCCTGGTTAGAGCTCTGGCTGGCTGTGCACCTGCAGGGCAGCAGGGGTGAAGGGGACTGCCGCCGGCAGGTGGGACAGGAGCTGGGCTTACAATGCTGCTGCTCTTTGTAGCTGGGGAAGTTGGAAGTGTCCTTTTTCAGCTGTCAACCAGCTGTTTCCTACATGGAGAGAAACAGTTTAGGGGTCTGATAGATGGGCTCCTGTGAATTTCTCTGCAGCGGTTTGTATCTCCATCTGATGGTTTGACTGGCTTGCCAGAAGTTGCCATCCCTGTCACAATGGTAGCATAGGAGGATTTGAGTGCACATTTAGCAAGTCCTGTTTGTATTCTGTATCTTAGTCCAGACCGACTTGCCCAGGCAACGTAAGTTCAGATATTAGCTTGGGAATCAGTGTGGCTAGTGCTGATACTCCTCAACAGTGTAAGATAACCTCTGACACATGGGTGGGATGGGAAGAAACATCTAAAACAAGCCCTCAGAACTCATTTTTCAGCTTACTTCAAGGCAATTCTCCTTCCTCTAGGCAATCTCCATCTTTGACAATGATCAGGTGAACAGCTTCAGACCAGTTCCTGAAGTTGATACAACATCCTTGCTTGTACTGTAATTGTCCTGGCTCCTTAACACTTATTCATACATTGCAGGAGAATGTTGCTTACTCACTGATAAAGCATTGCCGTCATTCACAAAGGCAAATATTACAGAAGTAGGCCAAAGTTTTGAAAATGAATGAATGTAGTACAGGTCAGGCATTCTGAATGCATCACTTAAAAGATGGTGACATTGATTTTTGCTATGTTTATCCCATTAGGAGTAATTGGGTCAGGAAGACATTTATGCACGTAATACACTCATATGAATTTCAGTGATGAAACTGGGAGTTGGGTTCAAGATTAGAGTGTTATTAAAAGTGCCTCACCACCAGTTCAACTTCTAAGAACAGCAGAATAAATGTGGCTTAATGCTTTGCAGTAAATCTCATGACATCTTTTTATTGACTGTAAAATTCTAATGATATCCAGGAAATGCAGACTGAGAAAAACTGCTGTGATGTAACGAAACCTCCTTCTATAAATGTTATGGAACACATAACGCATTAGTATTTCTAAAGTTTTTTTATTATAACAAAGATGCAGATTTTTTTATATTCTCTAAGCAAATTTTAATGGAGCTTTGAAATTCATTAGAGTATTTTAATCATCCAGTTAAATTAAAAATAATATCTTCTGCCTAAGGACCCAAATCCTGGTGATGGATTGTATTGCAGTAAGAGTGTGGTAGGTCTTTCAGCTACGTAAACCATCTGTGCCCTGAGTTCAGCGATACAAGAGACTATTGACCAGGTGCACAAAGGAGCGAGGCATATTGCCTGACCATGGTAGCCTGGGTTTCCAATTTCCAGAATGGTGGTGTGTCAAAAATGCCAGCAACAAAAGATGAAAAGCAGTAGGCTTTCAGAGGAAAGTGAGACCTGGTGAAAGGAGTTCTCTGTCTTTTCCCTGACGGTCCTGTGCTGATCATATTATCTTTTTTCGACAGCTAAAGCTATTCCCTGATAGTCAAGCCCCCACCACAGCTCTCATGCATCTGGACTTTGCCCTAGAGCAGGATAAAACGTTTTCAAATGTAATAAATTAAGAAAAAAAGTAGTTTCAGAGCAATCAGCAGCTGCCCATCAACAGCTAAGAACCAGACCTTCGTATTGTCTCTCTGATTTTGTAAACACTTTTAAGAAAAAAAGACCAGAGTAAAGTTTTGAAAACATTGGAATGTTCTGTATAAATGCTTTCAAAAGAAAGAGCTCTCATTTGGGTAAGATTATATTTCAGCTTTTCACAAATATTGAAAACAGTGTTTGCATTTTGAAACTGAAGAGCTTCAAAAATAGAATCATAGAATCAAAGAGTCATTTAGGTTGCAAAAGACCTTTAAGATCATTGAGTCCAACCATTACCGTAGCACTGCCAAACCGTTTCAAAAGACCTTTAAGATCATTGAGTCCAACCATTACCCTAGCACTGCCAAACCCACCACTAAACCATGTGCCTAAGCACCACATCTACATGCCTTTTAAACACCTCCAGGGATAGTGACTCAACCACTTCCCTGGGCAGCTTGTTCCAGTGCTTGATAACCCTTTCAGTAAACAAATTTTTCCTAACATCCAATCTAAACCTCCCCTGGTGCAACCTGAGGCTGTTTCCTCTCATCCTAACTTGGGGCCTATTCCTGTCATCCCAAAGAAACTCAGTTTTGTGTCCATTTTCATATGGCCCATTCAGCAACAGTCCCACATTTCCCTTTTTCACCCTTTTATTACTAATATAGCGATAGAAGCTCTTTTTGTTGCCCTCAGTGTCCCTTTTAAGTCTTAACTCCAGTGGAGCTTTGACTGTCCTGACACCATTTCCACAAAACCATGTAATATTTCTAAATTCCTCCTTTTCAGTCCATCTTTGCTGTACTTTTGCGCTGAAGCATAGTCATGAGTTCCCTGTTTAACAAGGCTTTTATTCTGCCAAGTCTACTTGATGTCCTGAGTATTGTCACAGATACGCTTTCTCATGGAGGAGGTTTCTAGTCTATCACTCCACTATGGCTGGAGAGGTGGTTGGACCTAATTAGCTATGGATTTCACCATTACAAAAGTAATCTCATGCAGCAAAGTCACAGCAAGGCAGAATATATTTTTTTTTGTTATCTTTGTTTATTAGTACTTTGAATAATCCCTAAATGAAACAGGGTTATTCGATCTGAAGCAAAAATTGGATATTTTTTTTTTAATCGCAGTCACTAAATATATCTATAATACCTATAAAACCATCGTTACTAATACCAATGCTACTATATTATTAAATAACTAAAATTCTCTTTTTGTTACTCAGTCCTAAATCTGGAGGGTCCTAGGAAAAAATATTCTCTTTTACTCAGGTCCTACACAGGAAGACCTCATAAAAGTAGTGCTTCAGCTTGCTCCCAAGCATGACCAAGATTGTGTATTTTGGCTGTTTCTGCTTGTGTTCCCAGTAAAGCAGATAATAGGATGTGTTGGCCAAAATGTATGTTTCCATATATGGCCTGTTAATATCTGCTTCAACTATTCCATCTAGTGGAATTTTACCTCTATTGTCTTCTCCAAACTGAAATGTCATTACGCCAGCGAGGATTACTTGTTATCCATGTGCTAGTGCTTCAAGGTGGGATTTCTGTTATGTAATCCCATACATCCTGCTCAAGCTGTCCCACAGCTCCTAGGATAAGCCCTTCCAACTTTTTCTCTCTGTAAGGCAAAACTTGGAAAAAATATGGATGTATGTATCTCTTATTTTGATACTCCTGTTCATTTGTTAAATTTTGTGACTTTTATCTTCACATCTGATAGCCTATCCAGGTAACAGCTGAATGGCAGTAGAAGCGATTACAGCCAGGAATTGCCTTCCTGCTGGTGACTCTTATCTTTCTGCAGAATTTAAACATGTCATCTAAAGCTGCCAGCCTTCCAAATCTTTCTTACCCTTGTGTCCAAACTCCTCTGAACTAGTAGCTATCCACTTCTAAATGCAATGTCAAAGAAAGTGTGAAACTAGAGAGTGGAGTCATCTCTAGTGCCATTTTAGATTGGATATTAGGAAAATTTTGTTTACCGAAAGGGTTATCAAGCACTGGGACAAGCTGCCCAGGGTTGTGGTTGAGTCCCTGGAGTCCCTGGAGGTATTTAAAAGACTTGTAGATGTGGCACTTAGGGACATGGTTTAGTGGTGGACTTGGCAATGTTAGGTTAATGGTTGGACTCAGTGATCTTAAAGGTCTTTTCCAACCTAAATGATTCTATGACTCTATAACACTTATGGATCAGTAGCTGATCTTTGATAGAGAACAGAATCCCCTTAGACCATTCCTCTCATAGTTTGTCTCCTCTCTGATGCTTAGTATCTCACCTCTTTCTTTCCTTGTCATCTTTCTTCCTCTCATTTGAGTGTTTTTGTTCACATTGCACCATGTTTTATACCCTTTTCCCCATCTTGGTGTCAATCATTCACTCTCTTTTTGTCTGTTTTAGGAGAGTCAGCTGTGTTCTTAATTCGGTGAACACATAGAGCCTTTGTCAGTAAGAAAACCCTGGCTTGTGGTCTGTTCCTCAGGGCAGAGCCTACAGCCTTTCTGAGTCATCAGTATTACAAACATCTGAGGGGATTAATAATAATAAATTCTCAATATCGAGTAATTTTTATTAAGGAGGCCGTCTTTTTTGTTTCCTGGAAAGGCGTTAACATGTTATTGCTGTTAGAATGCAGAAGACAACTTGTTTATTGCTAATTAACCACCTACAGAGCAGACGCTTAACCTGAACTACACCTTTCAAGGGAATATCCAGAGGCTGAATTTACCAGGCATCCTTATAAGTATTAAGTACGTATGTTTACTACTGAGCAGCAGCAAATTATTTCAGAAATGCCCTAGGTGAGAGAAAATAATTTGGGGAAACAATGTTAATTAGAGTCAGGAAGTTCACAGCCAGATGTTTCATGGCAGGGAATCATGCTGTATACATGGTAAGTATGGGAGTACGCGCTGTGAATCTGTTTGTGTAAATGGAAGGATCCTGAGGCTCATAGAGGTGGTCTACTATCCCAGCAACGATGGTGAATTCATTATCTTCAGCTTTGCAATTTTCTGAGTGTTTATGTCCATCATCCAGGTGAAGTGACCCTATATAGGTCATGTTGACAAGGACATTTCTTCTTTTTTGCCATTTCTTGGGGGTTTGATGTTGAATGTCATCAGTGAATTTATAACCTGTAAAATAATATCTTACTGGGAAAGCAGCTGGCATTGTTATTCGGGAGCATGACTGCTAATGCAAAGGCCTAACCTTCACTTCTTCTCCAACTTCAGGATTAGTAATCCTCATAATCAGGAAGATTTCTCATAACCAAAGCGTTTATGGTTCAATGTTGTCATACAACACTGTTGTACCTCACTCTTGCACCTGAGTGAAATCTTTCTTACACCTGCTCTCCTTCTCTGTAAGGGTCATAATTAAGATGGCAAAATAACCCTGCAAACAGCACTACTCTTCAGTGCTCTTTTACAAAAGAGGAGAATCCTTTTCCAACAACAAGGCTCAGTGTCTTCAGTTATATTTGCATGTGTAATTTTGTGCTTCATTGCTCCTAACGTGCACTTACACAGTATTATTTTTGAGCACAGCTATAACTGATTGGAACACAAACCACTGGGTTTATCACATCTTGGACTTGGATTTGTGTCTTATCTTCAAATGAATGCATATGGAGAGCTTTGCTCACTGTATTGCATATTGCAGCTTTCTCCCCAAATGTACAATACATAATTCAACAGAGTCTGGTGTAGCTGTCAGCTTTTCCTCAGAAAGAAACCAGCTGTTTCGAAGGTTGAAGCAATAAAACATTTTTGGAAGAGCTTCCCCTCATGGATTTCTACAGCTCCTCTCAGCTCATATTACTGAGACACATACAGCAACAAATTTACAGAAAAGAGATGAAATCTGGACTTAAAGCCAAATGAGGGTTTCTGCCTCCACTGACTTTCCCCACTCTTTGAGTTATGGTTACACATGTGAAATGGGGGAGAAAGAGGGCAGAATAGTGCTTCTCACTTCTTGTGTGTAGACCAGTTGATGTTTTCTCAAGGATCTCTGTGTGACACTGAATGAGTCACTGAGATGCAGACCTACAAAAGGCATTGCATACATCCATAACATGTATACCTAGAAGGCATTTAGGGTATACTTTCACTATCACACCAGAAAGGAATCCCTGGTCCTCACAGCAACCAGACTGTCTCATGTCTGTACTGTTCAATGACATTACCTTGCGGAAAGGACTAGCTTTGTTCATGTGGTGTATTAAGGAAACAAATCTTTGATGCTTGTAGCACAAGCCTTTTGCATCTCTTTGCACGTAAGCCTTCCCAGCTCACAACATTTTCCACATTTGTGTCCTACCACCAAGTGTGGTGGTAGAGTGTCCTATGTGTTCCATGCTGGCTTGTCCTGTATTAGGGCACTTTATACTACACATGCTGAAAAGCTTTCTTTAGTGCTTTTCAGTGCTAAAGGATGATTTTAATACAGGTCTAGCAAAGCATAACCAGAAGCACATTACTCCAGCCCTCATGGCTATCAAATCAGCTGATAAACACAATGTAGACAAATACGACATATAAGATATAAACAAGCCCTTCTGAAATCTTCCTCACAAAGTCTAAAATATTGATAGACCTCTTTACCCTCCAACTCCTCCTCTATAAAAAATACAGAAATATGAATTATGTTTCTCCCGAGTCCTCCTATCACATCTCCCTATTACAAAATACCACACAGATAAAGTGTAAATTAGTTCTCCCAATCCTCACAGCTATTAAAAAATAAATACATGAATTCACATCTCTCTTCCCTCACACACCTATGCAATAAACCATGATATCTCTTTAAAGCATCCCTTACTCTTGTGATCCCAGTCTTTCTCATATATAATATCTGTGGGGTTACAACAGGGTCAGGCATGCAAAATGAAAAGCCTCTATAAAACCAGACAGTTAAATACCCTATGCAGGCAGCCAGTACCTTTCAGCAATTGCTCTCTTCCCATATCTTTGTTACCTAGATATGAGACACTGAGACAGTCTGTGTCCTCCACACTGTGCCTGTGACAGAGAAAAATATGCAAGGATGTCAACCTCTGATAGGCACAACACTTAGAATGACCAATCTATCATCAAACATATATATATTAAAAAAAAAAACAAACAAAACAAACATACATGTATATGTAGAATAATTTAAACAAGAGGCCAATCTGATGTAGACATAGATATGTGATCAACCTGGCTGTAGTCTAAAGAAAGGCCTTCTCTTGCTCACCTGTGTGCTGAAGAGGTGTCTTGTTGACACAAAAAAGGAAAAAAAGAAGAGATACATATGCCTCTAACTGCTCTGGTAGAAGCTGCATTACTGGTAAGCTGATCTATATGATCAAGAAATAGCATCTTCTTTGGGGGTAGCAGTGGTTGAAGAAAACTCTTTTGGGAAAGTAGGGACTTGGGAAGGAAGGACCCATACCCATCATAAGAAAGGTTGTTGGCTCCTTCTGTAGCTTCCTACTTAAGGTGCAGAAATAGCTAATAGGAAAGAAGACCACGGACTACCAACACCAAGTGCTGGTCCATTCCCTTCTGCTTCTACTTCGTTTAAAATGGGATAGTGTCATGCATCCTCTCTGCACAGATGGTGTTCTGGCATACAGTGTCGATGAGCTTTTTCAATCCATGTGTCTTGTAGAGTACAACCTCCAGAAGAATTTGCCTGGATGATGATGGCCATGTTGTTGTGGGCTGAGTAGCAACTGACAGTGCTTGAAAATGGCAGCCAGGGTCAGGATCTCACCTTCAGATGTATCAGCATCTAGAGGCGCAAAAAGAAGTTGTACTGTTGTCCATACCCGGCCTCCCAGCAGAGTTTCTTCCTTTGGATCAACAGCAAAACTTTGTAACTTTGTGCATGGGTTACTGAATTAGGTATTTATTTGTCATTTATTCATGTCACAAATCCACCTTACAACTGTCTGAAGCACCTACATGGGAAGGTAGAGAAGACCAAGGGTGTAGCTGCATGAACTCCTCTCTTCCCTGTTTGAGATGAACGTGCAGCAAATCCAGCCTGAAAACCATTGGTATGACATAGGGGGGCGTGATACCAAGACCTTTCATCCAGAAATAATGGAAACACTCGGGTGATGCAATGCTGGGCACAATATATGGTTTGTTAGTATTTTGCTTTTCTCAGCTATAGAAAGACAAATACATTTGAAAAATAAATGTATAGTACTTACCAAGCTGTAGTATCACTGAGATGGTTAACTAGTTAATGTTTGTGCAATGCTTTGACTGAAGATGTGAAATATCAACCACTATTGTTGTTAAGAGATGTTAAGATTCCTATTGTTCTAATCTTTACCCACACACAATTACAGTGATTAGTTTTTATTGGTCTTCAATAAGAGAGAACCCATTCTAAGGTATTGCTGCCAGTTTTAATATATCAGTAGTCAGACAAGCTCAAAATCAAACAGCTTAACAGAAAAAAATTGAAGTAGCAAGATTTCTTTTGAATCAACCCAATCAGGCCCTGTCTGTAAAAGACGTACAGTTTTAATGTCTGCTGGAACTTCATATGTGCTGCTCCTGGAAAGATATACAAGGAAAAATTTTGCTTTTCATGGTTCCACACAGTTCCATTGACTTTAATGGGACTGGAAAGATTACTTAGGAAGAGAATGTGGTTTGCAACTTTACCTTGCTTTCATTAGCAGGCTGTACGACTTTGATAAAATATAGCACAAAGCACCTGGACATTCTCGAACCTGATCTGTTAGCCATTCTCTTCACACAAATAATACGAAGGATGATGGGATGACTGTGGCACAGTCTGTGCTCTCAGGATCTGCTCTGTCTACTACTAACTTGTTCATGTTAGAACTATCACTTTATGTTAAATCAGCAATTTAATGGTAGGTTTTGCCATATCTCATTTACATCCATCATCATGATATTGCAAGTTTCCCCTCTGAAATTCATTTTTTGAGGTCATTGCAGCATTTCTTCTAGTTCAGATTAATGGTTTGCATGCTTGCTCTAAGTGTGTACAAATTTTTCTTCTCCTTTGTACTGTGTATGAGGCTTGAAACACCCTTTACAGCTCTGGAGAATCTCTTGTACATCTTACTATCCATTTAATAATATTTCTTTTTCATTAAGTCTAGATTAAGCAAGGATTCTGTGAAATAAAATTCAGTATCAGAGCATAGCTTGTCTATAAAGCTATTCTAAATAAAATCTACAGCAATGATGCCACGTTAATACAAATGCACTGGTAAATTATTAATACTGAAAAGTGAAACATGAATTTGCCGTGCAAAGTTTCACTCTTGTTTTCTTAGTTTCCCCCTCCCCTTTCCTCCCTGCTCTGTTTTAAAGAAAAATGCCACAGAAGACTTCTCAGCATTTGTTTTGTAGAATCTCATAAAATGATGAGATTGAAATTCTCCAGACACAGCTTGGCTTCAAGATGTAAATAATGTTCTGATACTGATTTCCAGAAGCTCACTAAAGGCATTAAAATTGCAACTTAGCTATTCTCTGGGAGACAAAAAAAAAAAAAAAAAAAAAGAAAGGGAAAAAAGAAAAAAAGTGGAAATGTAATGGAAGAAGAGATGAACATTATAACCGCCAGCAAGCCCAATCTTGTAAAGCTTCCCTGAAAGAAAAGCTTAAGCTTGCCTGAGCGTTTTCCCAATCACGATTTATGTTAGAATTTACTATGTGTTAGCATAGCCCAAGCTCAGGCTCAACTACCAGTGAAAGCAAAATAAATACGAAGGGTAATAATTACTGGAGGTTAAAGTAGTATGGAAGAATAATAGCAAATTTGATATGTAATTATTTGTTATTTAATTATTATTTTTGCTTACACTTGCTGACCATTTAGATTTAAAATGTATCCATTTGTACAGCTGGCAAGTACAAAAGGAGCCTACACAGCTTCAGATATCAGACAGTTCTGAGGATTTAGAGTGTAATTTGGTTTATTATGACTGTCTGTGTTGCTTCACTTAGTTGAGATCTGAAGTATGTGTCAGGTATTTTACTTTCCATAGAATTTGCTTTATGTGGGCCAAGAGGGCAGCATAAGTCAGAACATTCACCACCATTCTCTGGAGCAGAGGGCAAAGGAGACTAGTGAGAAGAGAAAAAGGAAAAAAAAAACCCAACCAACAACCCCAAATCAACAACCCAACTGTGTTTTTAAGAGAACTGCGTATTTACTCTGTAATAGACCTCCAGGTATCGACCAAATCTTTTCTGAATGTTTTCAGAGTCGGTGTGGTTACCTATAGAGTTGCCCACATCTGTCACCCAGGAGCTGAGATTTTCTTGCTTTGTATGTATGCGCTTATACTGGTATAATTTATTTCATTTCACTACTCAGGAAGAAATTAGGATCAGGTAGGTGCCTTTATTGTTGCGGTGGCTATGACCTCTCTGTGGTGGTAGTGCCTGTAATCCTGTGCCCAAGAGGTTTTGTGTGCAGCCATGTCCCCAGTCAGGAGCAACTTCCAAACTTGGAGAAAAAAAAAAAGGTAAATGACTAAAATGACTCTTTACTAAAACCGGTAACATTATATTGTATTAGAACTAAATTATATTAGAACCATTTAGGAAGCCGAAGCTTTTCTGAAAACATCTCTGAGCAGCCTTGCTCATCAGAAAGACCATAGGTTTATTCTGTGCTGAAAATCTCCACCAGTAGAGGAATCTCAACTTATAGAAATACTTGCTGGGGAATTTCTCTAGGCAAATAAATATATGCATTTAGCAATTTCTCTGAATACCTAGGGGCTTTGCCCATTAGGATCTTGCTTATTTTCTCTGGTCTTTCGTGCAGCCCAACTATCTCTAAAGAAGGGACAGGCCAACATCATCCAAAATAACTCTCTATAGCTACTGAGTTATCGTAATTCCTCTGCCCTCAGCTGTCCTTCAGTTAAAATGTAGGAACTGGTGATGTGAGTGTTGACAGCCTATTTTTGTGTGAAATAAGACAGATCTTGTTCAACACTGCTTCAGGACTGATTGTGGTTGTCTATGGGTGTTTCTTTCTTCTCTGGTACTCTCGTTTTACAGGAAAACTGACTTACCTTCTCATATACCTCTTTTTTTCTTTTTTTTTTTTCTTTTTCTTTTTTTTTTTGACATTGGAAAACTTGAATGAGTGTTCTTTCCTTTTATCCCCTTTCATACTTCTGATTGTTCCATGTAACTGAAGTTCGCAGCAAGGGAGAACTATGCATAATGACATGTTAAGACTTTTTTCAAACACAGCATATTCTTACAGTCAGTGGGACCTGGTATGCACTAAATCTAGTGCTTGACTCTGAGATTCTGATTTTCTGTCACATACAATCTTGTTTTATTACTTTCACCAGTGCAGTTGAACATCAGTCCCTTGTTTTCTTGCCTGGGAACATTCTGGATCCTGTTTTCACTTGTTGTGTAATGACTAGCATCGCTGACTGGACAGTAATGAACCATGCACAGAGACATTACACAGTTAAACCTCTCTCAGTCTGTGTTTCTACTTCTATGGTAAATCTATGGAATTTGGTGAAGATACCAATTCTGGGTTCCTTCTGAAGCCCAGCTTCTTGTGTAGGATTCATTTGACTAATGATAAAAAATCTGCAATGTTGATATTAACTTCCTTACAGTACTTTCAGAGTATAGGCGTGATTCACTTCATCTTAAACTAGACATCTAAAACAGGACAGATGAGTCAGTGCTTTACTGCTGGCTGCTTCTCTGCACTGCTCAAACAAGAGCCTTCTGCTACGAGCTCATCCCCTTTGCAAGAGTTCAGAGTCAGGCTGATACAAACCCCACCAGGTGTGTTTGCATCTCCTGTGCAGGAAGGCTGAAGAAAGATTTCCAGAAAGTCTGCCTGTCCTTTGATAGGTAACTTGGACCTTTTGAAGGGGGCATTCAGACCACCTTGGGCTGAGCAGATGATCAAGCTGCCATCAGATCAGGCACAGAATAGCAGGGTACACTCATGGGGTAAGTGGGTGTTGCTCAAAGTGCTCTGTGAAGACTGCGCCTGAACTTTTCCCTTGGGACCGTGAATCAGTCTCCACGGTCATCCTCAGAGTTGTCCCAGGAGGTAGGCAACATGAGGAGCTGGCCTTTGCTCAGCAGTGTGGGCCTGGGCGTTGCTCCCTGTTGGGGCTCTCCTGTTGTGTATGTTCTTCCTATGCAATCGTGATGAGAAGATTGAGTGCAGTGGGCAATGCTGGGAATAAGGGGTTGATAGTTTCTTATCTTTTCTGAGAACTGTTTATCCCATAAAACTAGTGTGTTTAGCAAAGATAAGAAGCAGATATCATATTGTAAACAAAGCTGTTAAATTTACTCTATAACTTTTTTTTTTTAATATTAACAGAGTGGAAGCTTTCATTCATAGTAGAAACTGGAACAAGGTCTATGCTTTTATTTCTTGAAGCAGGCATGTTTTACAATTAATTCTTTCTAGAAAGCAATCATCACTGTAATTAAAGAAGGAAAAAGAATTAAAAGTTGCCTTGCAACTTCTCTTGGCATTTCTTATTGTAAAGGAAGAGAAGAAAGGTCTTGTTCTCTCAATATCCATCAGTTACCTCACTGATATTATTTTTGTTCCTGATGTTGTTCTAATGTTAGCATGTGTTGTTTGTTAGCAGCATGTCAATATAAAAGCAATGGCCTTCACTATGTGCTTCAGTTCCTAATAGCACTGAAACCAAATAAACCTTGAAGACTTAAGATAATAGCAGACAAAGTGTGCATATTAGACAAATGCATTTATCGTTGGTGTACTAACTTTACTTTTCTTTACCAATCTGTAATTGTGGGTTCTGCACTGGGCCACCAGCATACCTCCTCTTTGTTTTACTTTCCCCTTCCAGTGGACCCAAACATAATTTTTTTCAAGAATTTTCAAGCACCATTCTTCTGCAATCTAAAATTCAGTATCTGAGTTATATCCTGGGGATTGCAGTGGTGTTACATCCTGGGGACTGCAGCTGTTACTATTGTGTATAACACGTGCTTAAAGACCTTTAGGTGGTGGATTTTTTCCTCTCCCAGTTTTGGGGGTTTTTTATCTTTTAATGGCTTTTTGGAAAAAAAAAAAAAAAAGAAAATAAAAAAAATAGGAATTAACTGGAGTCCCCAAAACACTGAGAATGTAGATGCAAGGCCTTCAGGTGAAAATAAATAGTACTCCAGTCCATCTCTTAGTGTGCAAAGATCCACATTAAAAAAATCCCACCATCACCATGGTATCTCTATTGAGAAAGTGTAAGAAAGACTAAATGAGGCTGGAGATGGGCTGTGGACATACTAAGGAGTCCAGCTGAAATGCTTAAACTGAAAGCACGTTAGAGTACTTGGGTGTTTATACTTCAAGTCCATCCTGCTTTGACTTGGTCCCCTTGTGCTTTTCAGTCCAGCACAGTAAGCATGCAACCTCTGCCCATGCCGTGTCACCCACCAGCTCTCACTTTCAAATAAGAACTAGTACAAGTGGAGGCATGCACGAAGCCAAGACAAGGCTCCACTAAAATACTAAGCATGTGTGAAATAGAGACTAGAAGATGACTTCAGGTAAAGACACTGAAATTCTCGAATAGCAACACACTGCTGTTGAAGCATCTTTATGTTTCTTACAGCAAAGTAAGTTTTCTGTGTGTGGGCTACTAGTGGTCTGGGTGTGATTTCTTGAGATGTGAAAGGTAACTTAGAAAAAGAGATTATCAGAAAGCTAACATTTGTTTCTCAGGGATTCATGCTTAAAAAAAAAGAATCTGCTGAAAAAGGCTGAAAGTGACTGCTGCTGAGAAAAGAAAAGCATGAAGTAGATGAAGTACTTCTGTTGTGATGCATTGAAATAAAGTCTTTGGTCAAATTCCCCTTTATTTTCTGATGTGTATGGTTCTGGTGGCAAGAAATTTCTCACTGGCATGGAGAACACTTGTACCAGTTTTGGCTGGGATAGAGTTAATTTTCTTCATAATGGCTAGTATGGGACTATGTTTTGGATTTGTGCTGAAAAAAGTGTTGATAACCCAGGGATGCATTCGTTACTGCTGAGCAGCACTTACACAGAGCCAAGGACTTTGCTGCTCCTCACCTCACCCCACCAGCCAGCAGGCTGCGGTGCACAAGGAGTTAGGAGAGGACACAGCTGGGACAGCTGACCCCAACTGACCCAAGGGATATCCCATACCATATGACATCACACTCAGCAATATAAAGCTGGGGGAAGATGCAGGAAGGAAAGGACATTTGAAGTGATGGCATTTGTTTCCCCAAGTAACCATTACCCATGTTGCAGCCCTGCTTTCCAGGGGACTGTTAAACACCTGCCTGCTGATGGGAAGTGGTGGGCGAATTCCTTGTTTTGCTTTGCTTACATGCACAGCTTCTGCTTTACCTATTAAACTGTCTTTATCTCAACCCATGAGTTTTCTGATTTTCACCCTTCTGATTGTCTCCCCCATGCCACCAAGGGGGCAGTGTGCAGCTGCATGGGGCAAAACTTCTGGCTGGGGTTAAACCTTGACAACAGTTTAGCAGAGCTGGTCTGTGACTGGTGAAAGACACAGGAAATTATTATTTTGCAGAAATGGGATGATAAACTTGAAATCCTAAAGTCAGGTGACTGAGAAATAATAAAACAGTAGTAGGCATGTGATTGGAACCCATGGCAGCTTCTGGAAAAAAAAAACCCACAAAGTAAAATAACATCTACCTTTCCAAATTCTGGTTCTGTTTAAACCCAGGTAAAACCGGAATAATTTTTTTATCATAGGTCATGCTGGATCTCAATCTAAGTGTGCAAAACCAGAGTCTATCTCCCTACATCAGCAAAAACACTGATTAGGAAAGAAACATTGTGACATCTGATCTCTTATTTCTTTGCTTACTGTTAGGTAAGAAGGCTGAAATTCCAGAAGGCAGAACAAGAGTTCTGTCATGATCCCTGACTTAGCAAAAGCAACCAGACAGTATCATTTCACTAAGGAGGCTATGAGGAGGAAGGCTTTAATGAACACCAAATTCATTTTTAAAAGGCTTAAAATAGAGCTGCAATTCTGAAGCACTTAGAATTATAACAAGAAACTTAGAAGCAGAAGCAGTTATTTTCAAGCTGTCCAGATGGATGAGCAAAACTGCACAAATGTAGCTTTATTTTAAAGAAAAGATCTAACCACAGATCTAATCCAGAAGTCCACTGCTCCATTCACATTCCTGCAGAACACAGTTCATCTGCAGTATCTACCCCAGACCCCCAAATGCATCACAGAAGAACACCTAGGGACAAGAAACATGTACCTGTTTATTAAAACAAACAAACAAAACCCACAGAAAACCAAAACCCTAGAATTATTTGAACCTTCAAGTTGCATATGAAATTAATGTATCTAATGACAGGACTGTATTTTTGCTGCTCTCCTCCATCACCTTGAAAACTCACCTTCTATTTATGGGACACGTGTCCCAAAGTTTTGCATTTCACAACAGTTTGCAACATCCTTGGGAAAGAGATTGTGCCTTTGTCTTTGCTGAGATGTATTCAACATCCCACAGACTGGAACCCTGGCCTTTTGTGGTCCAAAACAGTAGTAGTAGTAACAATAATGATAATAAATAGTTAATATTAATACGGGAACTGCTTTGGAAGCTAAGTTCTTTTTCTAGAACTACATTTTAAAAGAAAAATGGAATAGTTAGGAACCATGAAACAGTGTAATGACATATATTCACAAAAGCCGTGAAGAATACTAGTTAGGAAAATAGACATATTCTGATCAGACAGTAATTAATATACACTTTAATCTCATTGTGGTTCAGGTGATGGAAAAATCTGACAAAGATGATCTTTCAGACATCAGACTGTTTCCTTATGGCTCTGAAACTCAGGAAAATGAAGTTCATGGTTCAGCAGACAGAGCTGTCAGTCTCCATCCACTTCTCAGCTTTCCCAAAGAATTCTTCTGCCAAACAGGTAAGATAAAAGTAATATTTCTAAAGCCATTACCAAGTAATGTTTTAATGTAAATGTAATAATAGATTCAAGCACTTTTTTTCTTTCACATTTCATTTTTTGCATGCAAAGTAGTTCACCAGAAGAAATGGTTGAAACAAGGGAAAATGTACATCAAGGAGCAATCCTACACTGTGCATGCTTTGTGGCCAAAAATGCCATTAGTCTTTCCCATCTCTGATTCTTTGAAACTTAGCACTAAGTGCAATCTATGATTTTTCCTTGCAATTTTTATTAATATAACTTCTGCAATCATAGTAATAGAAGAGGTATGTCTTTCTTTTAAGCACAAAATTTCAAAGTCTTGTTTATATCTTTACTGACATACCTAACAAATAATCTTTCCAATCAGTTTAGGCTACAGCTTGTATGTAAAGACTTCAATAAATAGACTGTAAAATTACAATAAGAGGGAGCTGGTGGATTGGAATAAAACTGATACATATTGTACATATGAGGTGTTTTCTGCACCTACTTTAAACCCACTAGGGTCTTTCTGGAAAAATAAGACCGACCACCTCAGTCCAGAACAAGAACCCATCCACTCCAGGAAGCTTCTGTTGGCTGTCATCGGTCATGCTCAAGGAAAGGTCAAATCTCACCCTTGCATTCAGTAGCCACCAAGGAACTTGTCCTCCATAAATTTGCCTAGTTCCTTCTTAAAAAGTTTATTCATTGGGCTTTCACCACATCCTCTGGCAATGAGTTCCACAATTTGATTATACTGTGTGAAAAAGTACTTCCTTTGGTTTGTTTTCAACCTGCTACCTGATAATTTCATTGACTGTATCTGATTTTTTTGACAATGCCAAAACCATTAGCTTTGACAATTTTGATGTCACCTGTTCTCAAAACCAGCTTGGATCTGCAGAGGAAAGGTGTTTCAGCACAGATAAAGAAAAGAATCCTGCCTGAATTGGAAAAAAATGCTTTTATGGGCAGATAACAAATTGGGAGGAGCAAGGGAGAGGAGAGCCAGAGGTACCTGCACTAATAACCAGGATAGTATGGAAGGAATTTGGCAAGGCAGAATTGCATTCCAGTTGCCATTTAGAATTCCTCATCTTGTTGCATTTTTCTTTAAGACGTTAGTTCTTGTTAGTTGACATGAACAATGTCCTTTAGTTTTAAGGACACTGTGTGTCCACTACACATGATTGCTACACACTTCTGAAGAGTTGCCTGATACCAGAAAACACAATGACCGAACATCACGGTTTCACATTCAATATGGGTCCAGTCTAAAGGAGAGAATTCAGATGTTTTGACTGCCACAGCATGTCCTGGCATTTGACAAAATTTGTGGAAAAGAACGAAAGGGGAGGAAGAGAGAGCACCTAGATTTGTTAGCAGAGCAGCAAAATGCAATGAAGTGTAGTGTAGACTTATGTCTGTACCATAATAAGAGGAAATTTTTATCTCCACTGTGGGTTACCGTGAACCTGAATACAGTTAGACTTCCAACAGATGCCTGTTTCCTAGGATACAGTAAGGAAGAAGTACCAGACTACTGAATTTGCTGCCTGAAACATGTTGAGACGTAACATATGATGGGATTTTTCATATTAGTCTTTTCTTTTATAGTCCCAAAGACCGTGTGTATTGAAATGAACTGCTGAGTACAGCAAATGCTGCTCAGAGAGCTGTTGTGTTTAAAACAGAGCTCTTGGATTTTGCTCAGTTTGCTTTTTAAAACAATTTTGAATTTTTTTTTTTCAACATTTAGTAGTTTTTATTTTGCTTTTTCTGTTTGGGACACTTTTCACAGGACTTCTCTCAGAAATATATACATGTCAGTGATATGAGTACTTGGGTACAGACAGGCCAGCTAAATTTCAACACTGTTTCTCACTTAGTTGCATGGGAAAGGCTCACCGAATGTAAAATTGCCTGCTGAAAAGTTAAGTGTTTAATCTGTGCTTCTTATTCAAGATGCACATAATAATCCTTGGAGAAAGACAGGTATTTTTAGAAGCAAATTCATTTATCTGTTTTAGACATGTATCTTAGGATGGGATGAATTGCTCCTTGAAAAGGCTGTTTTCTCTCCACCGGCAGAATGGTGAACCCAGGCCACCAGCTCTGGCTGCAGTTAAACAGCTAAAGTTAGTTAAGGGGACTCTTGCCCCTGGCTCTAGTATCTCCCAGCTTTGTTTTTCCTTAACCACAGATTCTTAGAAGGTGAGATATTGACACCAAACTAGTGAAACAATGAATTAGGTTAGTATGCAAGTACCACGCCAACTGCCTGTAAGAATGTTTTTTATATTAAGTCTCTTTTTTTATCATGAGCTCCAAAGGTTAGAAAGCAATCTGCAGACAAATAACTGTATACTGATTTATTCTGTATGTTACACAAAGAGAAATTACACAAGTGGAGGAGTTTCAGTTCTGTCCTTGTGCTGTGGGGGATAGCTTATAATCATGACATGTACCACTTTGATAATCCATAATCTCTTCTCAGGAGTTCACACCTGAGGTTTTGAAAGGCCTGAATGATCTTTCACTCATAAAATACGTGGCCTCTGCATGTTCTGGTGGAGGTCATTGTAGAAGCCTTCAAGGAGAGTACTGATGATATAAATACATCTATAACAACCTCTACCTGGTTCCTCCATCACTGGAGGACTGAGTTTCTCTTGATCATCCATGCAAAAGGCTAAATTGAAACCTTAAAATGCTGAGATGATACCTTCATTAAATACATTTCTCACGTGTTCTGTTTGGGTGTAGTTTTCTTCTTTTCAAAAAGAAATCTCTTAGAGATGTTACAAGCACAGTGATGTCAACAAGTCTGCCCCAAGGCAGGTGTACCTCTGTAAAAATATAAGAAAAGGCCATTATCGTAGAAACATTGCATCTGCATTTAGCTCTACTCATAATTCTGGGAAACTAATACAGTATTCTGAAAGAAGCCTTTTATATCTAATGACAAGGAAATGTACCTTGAGAGTAGCCTTATTATATATTTTTCATCATAGATCTGGAACAGTTTCTCTCCTGTTTCTGTAATTCCATCTCTCAAGCGGATGACACAGACTCATTTCCAGGGAGAGCAGTGTGGTCATGTAATCTGTGCAATTATTTACATCTGATTTCTGTCAGCTCAGGCATGGTCTCATCCCAGACAAAAGCTGGTGTACAGCTCCTGCTGCTTCCCTTCTAGGGAAGCAGAGCTGCCACACAGACACCATCACACAGCCATCTCCCCTGCACTGCCCATCCTCAGCAAATCCTAGGAAGCTGCCAGTTGGAAATGTCTGGAAATGTGCACTGTGTGCTATTAAGAGTGGGACTTTTAATCATCTTAGCATTAAAAATGGATTCTGCAAAGCAATCCCCAAAGGAATTTGTTGTATACATTTTGTTCATGGCTTTGAAGACAGGAATATCATTACTGTAACCAGCCCTTCACGAACAGTTGAGCAGGAAAAGAGGGGGTGGGGACAGAAAGAAGCTACGTGGAGTGTAATAGTTACAGAGTCGAGCAGACTATCAACAGCTGCAAGGTTAATTACAGATCTTACCCAAATATATTTTAAAAAGAAAAAAGAAAATGAAAAAAAGGGAAAATCTAAGCTTCAGAAATAAAAGATAAGAAATTCTTTAGAGTAATTATAGGCTGCTGAGGCCTTATGGTAATAATAAAGAAAAACATCCAGACTGGATTGATGCTGGAAGAGACAGTGACAAGAGGAATACAGGTTGAAAAAATAATTAAAATCAGCTATCTTGGGTAAGCTGTCATTCAGTCTCAGGAAGAAAAGAAATGCTAATAAAATATTAATAGGATCTTTTTAAGATTTTTTAATAACATTCTTTTATACATAGGTAGCACTCCAGTTTGTCAGTCAAAAGCATCAGACACAGAAGTACCAGACAAACAAATGCAGTAAAAGTGGGGAGAAAATAAAAGCTTTTGGACAATAGTGTTTGACCTCAGAAAGAAGCCACCAAGGCATTCAGGCAGGAGTTGTTTGGAGAAAGCTTTGTGGAAAATCACTGACTCTGCTTTGCTTTTTAGGGGAAATTATAGCGAGGAGGAAAAGTTATTTCAGACTGACAGACACCAAATGTCAGCAATCATGATATAATCAGTGCAGGCTTTATTATATTTAAGTGGTTTGAAAGTCTGCAGGTTTCAGACAGCTTCAAAATCTAGAGAAAGAGTGCGTCTGAAAGACAGTCTTATGAATATTACATACACATGCTCTGTGTAGCGTTGCACGTATTTTTATGTGCTAAATTCTCTTGCAACTGTCTCCACAGCTTCTTCTTCTGTGGCCCTTTTGCATTGAATGCCTTTCTTGAGCTGGCTTACAAACCCTCTGCCCTCTCTTCTTTCAAGTCTTTACATAAAGCCACTTCTTTGTTTCTGACACAGCCCAGCTCTGTAATGAGCTCCAGACTAAATATACTTTGTCAGTCCAGAAAATCACTGAAGTCACTGTGCTAAGAGGAGTTCAAGGCAACTGCTAAATATTAAAGAAATGTTGGAGGTTTTTACTTCCTTGTAATGTAAACTAGACTTTGCTAGAAAACTGTATTACCGTAGGTGTGGTTCTCAATTCTACCTGCCCAACGCGACTGCTGGGGCAGGCTTACCACCAGCTCTTTTTCTCCCTACAGATAACGCTTGCTGAGGATGACACACACCCCAGGCACGTGATGTGGGGTGACTGCAACACTGTGTAATCTGCAGCCGTGTTACATCTGTCACAGCTATCACGGCTACTGCACACCTCAGCACAGATGCCATTAATTCTAACTCTGCACGTGCAGCGCGCCTGATCTCTTAAAAGAACCTTTAACAAGCTCTTTCCTTCCAAATCAGCAGACTTCCAACTCAGCCATAACTGATTATATTGGCAAGTTTTCTAAGGCAATACGAGGGGAAACTGAGGGAAATAATTATGGTGCTGCCCACAGGAACATGTCGCACGGTTTGTAAGAGTCACTAGTGGCAGGTGTGTATCTGTGGGTGTAAGGAGAATGGGTACTTAATCATCACTAGAGTAAGCTGCCTTGGATATAATGGCTGTGGATAATGATGTCTATTTTAGGGTTGTTTGAGAGTTCACATCAAGCACAGAGAATGGTAAACTCCAGTAGGTTGTTCTATTGGAAAGGGGCAAGGTAAGGGAGGAGTGAATATCACAGCAGACTTTAGTCATTTCTGAGAGCAAGGCTGGGGGGAAATGCATTGTGTTCTCCATGCTGAAAATCTCTGATGAGCATCTTTTACACTACCATGATTCAAAAATTTGACAAAGAGGCCATCTTTGTAAAACAAAAGTGACCTTTACTGTCACTGTGAGAGGCAAATCAAATATCTGCAAATCCTAAAAGCCTGTAAAACTTTCAGGTCAGTTAAGATCTGGAGCCAAATATTTCTGAAAATGATACCTTCATTCAGCATGCTTAACCAGGCTGCTTTAATGGTGACCAAAACATGTTTCTGTGCTACCGTGGGCTCCCCCTGCACAAGTGTGGGGCTATGCACATGTACCACCCCACAGCTCTTGCTGAGAAAAGGCTGGCTATAAGCCTTCTTTATTAAAAGGTGGAATATATTCCCCTTCTAACAGAAATACAAGTATTGCTGGATAGGAAAATGCTGATGAAAAAAAGCTTTACATTATCTATTTTTTCTAACTCAAACCATTTTGCAGCGCTCAGTGGAACTGGTTCACCATGTGGGAGTCGAGACCTGTTTCACTGTGGTCTCCAGCTTGCTCGTCTTTGGCATGGCAAGGGCAACACTTCCTGACTGGCCTCTCCTCTCTGGCCAGGAAAGATGCAGAGGGCTGCAAGCAGGCAGTGACCCGCCTCCCCTGCCTGGCAGCATCCTCCCCCTTCCCAGCCAGGCCCAGGAGGTGAGGCCATACATGCTGAGATCAGAGTCCTGGGGGACGAGCAGGGGGGAGAGGGCCTGCGGTGAGAGCAGGCGTTGCGTGACAGAACAAAGAAAGAAGAAGGTTTCAGAGACCTCGCAATAATTTTGCCTTGCTGGGTCCTCTAAGGGATGGGGTCACGTCTGCCAAGGCCACATGCAAGACCCCAGGGAAAGCAAATCATCTGGGGAGCAGGTGTTTGGTGTGGTAAAAAAACCCTTCCTATCTCTGGTTCCCAAGTGGTCTTAATGAGCCCTTGACCAGAAAGCTGAGCATAAGGTGGCAGTTGATGGTACTGTGCTGCGTTCATTTTGGTACTGGTATCATCACTGGTTCAGATCATGTCGACCATTTCTTTTGGCTGACCTGTTGCTGTAGTGGTTGTCCTGGTCTGGACAAGGATCCACCACCCCAGCTTCCTCCTCCTCTGAGACAGCTTGATGGGAGAAACATCATGTTTGTAAGTCTTTACCCTGTAAGTCATAGTGATCACAACTGTGTATTCCTCCTGGGTCCCTGATTTGTGGGCTAGTGTGCTCTCAGACCTGGAACTAAAGTCAACAGGAGCTGTGCTTTGAACATCTGGAATTCTTCTATGTCACACTAAACCTGCTGGGAAAATAACTCACCATCCCTGGAGGCCAAAATTCCTATAAACCTTGTGCTCCAATCTCCATGACTTGCTTCCTCACTCTGTAAAACAAGACTAATAACATCCTTTATTGTACAAGGCAAGTTATCATGGCATACTCAGATCATATAGGGTAGCAATAACTGCATTTTTGGAAACCCTGAGAGAAAATGAGGAAGGCCTGAATTCACAGCTGGGTCAGGAGAACATGCAACAATATGATAATGTGCAACAATTTTGCACTGAAGGATGAGACAGTAATCTCGGTAACATATTGATAACGTACTGACAGAAGATTCTATAGAATCTGACAAAAATGTATATGAGGTTTTGGAAATGTTGACAAAATGGCCCCAGTTATTCTTACAGGTAACAAATCACTGTTTGACACACAAAATGTAATGAAATGCATCCAAGGCAGCTAAGCCCAGGTTGAAGGACCAGGTATTCATGTGCAGGCGGCCGGGGAGCGGGCAGTGGGGCTGAGAAACAGCCCCCACAGCTCTCTCCCAGGCTGGACACCAGTGCAGCAGACCCCCAGCCCCGGCATGGGGGGCATCTCCTGGAACCTCAACTGCTTCCAGTGGCTCCTCCAGCTGTGGCCATGCACTGCACCAGTCTATTTAGAGCTGACACACGGTTCTTCCTCATAACAAGGTGAGGGAATGGAGGGGCCATCTGTCTGCAGGCAGCTGACAGCAAACTGGCCTTCTGCACAGGGGTTTGTGGTGGTCTCCATTTCCATGTGCAAAAAAAGCAACTTGTGCACAACAGACCTGTGTCTACTGCTTAGAGGTAGCAACAATTACTGATAAGGGAGAGGACCAAATTTGGAAAACACAGTATTGAAAAATGTTGTCTTCCTGACCTACCATGTGTCTTGAAGATGAATAGTGACGGAAGACCATTACAAATGTAGATTGTAGTTTGCTCAAATCAGATGGCAGGCTGCAATTGCTTTGATTTCTGAAGCCTAGGATGTGCTGAAGTTCTACAGGCAAACTGTCAGACTGAAACGAAGCAGTTCAATATTGTACAGTGTCCTTCCACTGATCTAGTCCATTTCCTCCCGTTTCAGATACGAATGTAATTAAAAAAATAATAAATAATCAAGTAAGAGATTCTGAGAGAAGTTGCTAACAGGGTAGGGATGTCTAATGCCTCTTATTGAACATTATTTACCCTTTGAAACTTAGGAGATTAAATACTTTCCAGAATTAGTAGACTTTAAATAGCATTTACTGTAACAGTCAATGATGATAAACAAACAACTGACACAATACTTAGTCTTAGATAAGCATATCTAAGATTTTTTACATGACGGTGGCAAAACAGTATTTATGTCATTGAATAAGATGACATCCAGGAATAACCTGTACTGTAGACAAAGCTCTAGAATATTCTTGTCAATTTTTGTAAATGTAGCTCTATAATTTAGAATTCTACTTGACTTAATTGCTATAGCTATGAGGAGCTTAAATATTGCTTCACAATAATTTACAGTGATGTTTGAAAAGATCACAATAAAACATAGCATTACTATGATTACCTAAGCAATTAAGAAAGATGATGTTTTGAAACCACCTTGTAAATAGTGTACTTATATCATCTAAATATCCGCATCTCACAGTGATCTTTCTGTGAATTTGATTAACAAGATGTGATGGACTCTGCAGTTTTCATGCAGGATTCATCTCCCCATGTGTAGATGTTTACAGGTTAGACTTCTACATCTTATCTATTCACCCTTAGCCACTTTTGAGGCAATAGAAAGGAATTAATTCCTTGTTTAATGACTGACATCCTTAAGTGTATACCTACAGTGGATCAAATGAACTGATTCCTTAAAATATTTATTTTTCTTCCATTAATTTAAAGGGAACCTAAGAAACATATCTCAGATGTCGACATGCACATTGCATTTGTACATCCGACAGTGACCACCTCAAAGTAACCAATACCCATCCCACCTCTGTTCCCCATATCCTTCCACAGCCATGAGGTTCACAGTTGTTAGCTCTATGAAATTCCACAGTTGTTCATGGGATTGGGTCTGTGAAATGGCTATGAAAACATGCTTTACAATGTGCAAATGAATGCAAAATGCAATATTTTTTTTTGCTAACCTCACAAAAGCAGTACTTGGCAGACATTAAACCCCCAGCAATGATTGTGCTAGCTGAAAGTAGAAACCTGCTCCAAGTCAGGAGAGGTTCTAATCAAAATGAAACGTGTCAAAGCTAGACACTACCTGGTAAACTAAGATGTGCTTGATGGCTTGAGGCTGCTTGAGAATAGAGACTATGTGGTTTCACCAGTTTTGTAATGTCTTACCCTTCATAATATAAAATATGCCTGCGGGTTTTCTTACTTAGGTGAACCTACAAAGTCAGCCAAGTAATTACTGAAAAGATCTATGGATCTAGGGTATTTCTTTTACTGGAAGTGGACAGCAATCTCTGAAGCCTTTGGCCACAGGGAGACCCCAGAAGCCCTGATTTGCACCTTGGGAAGCTTGTCTTCAATGTAAAGGGGAAAAACTCTTCCAACCTTATGTGTTAGCTGTGGTGTTTGGTAGCCTCATGATGAAACATGATGACTGTGCAGGCCAAGCCCCCTGTGACAGCCAGATATGTTTTATTTCATGACAGATTCTCTTTCAATTCAGTTAAAATGTAATTTAGACAAAGCAGTTACAGGTTTGTAACACTTTCTTTTCTTACATGCCTCTGTCTAAATAGTGATCCAAGAGGAACAATGGGGACAGTGAAAGCCAGTGGACACAGCATATTTGCCATCAAGATAAAAAGCATTCCTGCATCACATAAACTATAAAGATTAATATTTTACCTCTTCTACATTTTTTATCCAAAACTCTCTGGGCTTTAAAATGGATAAAGCAATTTATAAAGGGATTTATAGCAGGGAAAATGAGTCACAGACCTAGTGACAAAGTCATTGGCGGTACATCAGTCTTCACAACTGTTGATCCATATTGTTTACTTCTACACTGTTGTGCTGCCTTGATCTTCTGCTCATTTAGGCTAGTGAACTTGCTGGAGTGCCTCCTGGCTCCTGGGTGGGAATGGCTGGCCCTCATCCTGCTGCAGAGTCACAGTGCAGACCCAGCCAAGTCCCAGCTCCAGTACACAAGGCAGTAATTGCACCTTCTGTAATCCAAGGCGATTCCAAGACTCAAACCTGGCAGAGCACAGGAGATCCTGACTTAATATTCTCTGCTGTTCTTGTGTGGAAGATAATTCTTCTACTCAGATATATTTTAAAAATACCAGTCAAATTGACAGATTAATTACCACCACAGTTATCTTCAGAGTTATACTGAACATTTGATCAGAGGAGGTTTTACAAATATATAACAAATTCTGGTGTAACAAAATTCAATGGCATTTCTGTCCTTTTTGATGAGGACAAGTTTTCAGCTGTGATCCAGGAAGGCATTAAAACACCACAAGTAGTTGCAATGTTTGTATAGCACAGAGGACTTGCACGCAGAAAATGTCAAAAGAGATGCCACCAATCTGTTTTATAGCTGCTTAGATACTACAAATGACTCTTAACAGAATTTAGAAAAATGCATGTTCAAAATGTCAGTCATGCTTTTATCCCAGTTAGTAATTATCTCATGTAAGATTCTTTCACACAGTGTAGATTTTAAGTTTAAACAGAAGCAAGCACACTTTATAGATGTTATTCCATGTAACGTATTTGTAAGCCTTAATGTGTACAGAAGCCATAACAAGCCATACATGAATTTCACCACTTCCCTGATTTTCCATCAGTCATTGCAAGTATTGATTATCCCTGCTTTAAGTTGTGCACTTTATTTTCAAATGGAAAGATATTTATATTTAGTGTGGCATTTAATTTCTTAAACAGACAATCAATGTGTGATTCAAAATGTGTGTTGTGGTAACAGAGCTGCAAAGCTTAATGAATCTGGGGCATAGAACTCTGCAAGCAAACTGGAGAAAAGAAAATCCCACATAGACAAACCTGCAGGAAGATGTGAGAGAAGAAATCTTTCTAAGTATTATCTCCTCTATACTGATCTCTGGAAAACTGAGGACTTCAGTCCAGGAGGAAAAAAAAATTCTACCATCGTTAGACTCATGAGGTTTCCAATGTCACCTACAACGTTCCTGAGACATGGTGATGTTGTGGACACAGCTGCTCACTGACTGCCCCCTAGAAGAATAAGGGAGAGAATCAGAAGGGCAGAAGTGTGAAAAGGTGATTTAATAGGTAAACAAAAAGCCACTCACGCAAACAAAGCAAAATAAGGAATTCATTAACTACTTCCCATCAGCAGGCAGGTGTTCAGCCATCTCCAGGAGAGCATGGCTGCGTTACACATAACCGTGACTTAGGAAGATAAATGCCGTAATTCCGAATGTCCCCCTCACTTCCTGCATCTTCCCCCAACTTTATATGCTGAGTGTGATGTCATATGGTATGGGATATCCCTTGGGTCAGTTGGGGTCAGCTGTCCTGGCTGTGTCACCTCCCAGCTCCTTGTGCCCCCCAGCCTACTCACTGCTGGGGCAACCTGAAAAACAGAAAAGTCCTTGATGCTGTGCAAGCACTGCTCAGCAATATCTAAAGCATCCCTCTGTTATCAACACTGTTTTTGTCACAAATGCAAAACATCGCGCCATACAAGCTACTATGAAGAGAATTAACTCCATCGTGGCCAAAGTCAAAACAGTTGTAGAGACCCTGTGACTTATCAGCCATATTCCTTAGCTCTCATGAGACCTCATCATTGAGGATGCATAATATTAATCACACCTTTTGTGAAGGCAGGTGGAAGGTGATGTGATCCTGCCCAGTCCACACCTGCCTCAAGCTCTCTTCACCTAAGATGTAGGCACAAGGTACATCTACAGTACCATACAATGCTGTGTGGAGAAATTTTGCAATAAGATAGTGTGGACACCATTTAAATTAGTACTTTTCACCAGACTCTTTCACTGTCTTCAGAACAGAGTCTAGCAGCTGGCAGGAGGGCTCTGCCTTGGTAATCACTGTCTCTGGAGGACTTGAGTGGACTCTCACAGCCTATGGAGCCGAGCTGTTGAGGGCCACCTTTCTAACATGTCTTGGTAGAGAGCATCCATCCAAGAGTAAGGAAGTCAAAGTATTTTTTTTTAATTATTGTAGTCTATAAAGAGTATTCCTTCCTTTATGGCTCTTTGATAGCAATTACTTCCCCTCCAACAAGAGATACATTTCCCTCAGAGGCCAATGCCATTACTGATGGTGGATGTTTTAAGTTTCTCCTGAAGGGAAAACCCCTTGCTTTGTTCCTTTGTGAATGAAAGTGCTAGAAGACTTCAGGGTATTTGTGTCTAAGCCAAGATACTTGCCAAGAAACTTTCAATGTTTTTAACTGATGTTGATCTCAAAAGAAAATTGTATGGTAGAGTGGTATGTGTGCATGTGAGTGTGTGTCCACTTTTTAGGGGGGATATTTTTTTGGTATGCCAGAGCATATAATGCAACATATTTGAGAGAACAACAGTGTACAAAGCAAGAATAATGTAAGTTATTCATTATCAAGTTAATAGTGAAAAATGAGAATATGTAGTTCTGTTACTTTAGAAAATATTAAAAACCTGCTAATACCTTGTAAAGGACCTTGCACTTTCTTTTGTGCATCCCTTTTTAATGCTTGACTTAGGTCAACCCTTGCCGGTCACTGCATTCCCATGTCAGACAGCACAATTGTTGCAGAGTGCTGCTGTGTGGGCACAGAAATGCACAAGAGCTCTGTAGACCATTCAGTTAAACCTTACGGGGGGGGGGGGCCTGAGCAGGCAGTGGGTGGTGGGTGGAAACAACTGTTGAAACTCATTACATGTTTTTACATGTCACCTTCCAGTTACATGTTACCTTCTAGTAACCCTATAGGTTGCCTCTCTAGTATTATACCCTCACAGTATGTCACAGCTAAAACAAATAAAACAAACAGCAAAGAAAGATTTTAGCAAGTTTTGTGATGTTCTGGTGAGGATAGACTCTAGTAATCCCAAAGTAAGGGCTGCCTTCTGCTTATGTGGAACCATGTTGGTAATATATACTCTTTTTCCTGCTTATAGAAATGTTCAAGGCAGAAAAAAGGAGATTTCTGTTATGCAGCCAACACTAGCTGTGCCAGTTTTGATTAGCTCCAACATCTGTACATTCTCCTCACCAGCAAATCTCTTGGTACATGAGGTCTTCATGATGATGTTCATGGTGTTTGTGCAGCCTGAACTCTCCAACCCTTTTACTGATGACCCAGACTGACATTATATCAGAATGGATGTCAAAGAGCACCAATATTTTCCCAAGGATCCCATCTGAAACATCCTAAACATAGCTGAGACTGAAGAACATTTAATTTGTAGGCTCTGTAGGAAAGGATTGGAAAACTGCCTGTAGTAATGCCAGAAGCAGCGGCTGGGGCCATTGCTGTCTTCTCAGCAGTTGTGTGAAAATTATGTCGAGCAGAGATGAAGTACTGGCACTTTGCTCCTCCCAGTGCATCTACATGAGAAGTCAATGCTCACAACAAAGAACTGGAGAGTAGGGCAAAGCTCTGAAGAGGCAGGGTCCCACAGCTCCTCCAGCACGAGGCTTTTGCAAGAGAACCTCTGGTACCCAACAGCCCCATGTGGAAGAGGAAATACTGGAGCTGCCTTACTTCTTACAACTATCATTATAGACATACTGACTCGCCAGCACATCTCCAGTTTCTTCTGCCCCAGCGCTGGGAACATGTGAGGCACAGGCTTATTTGGGGAAAGCATGAGGCAGGACCACACCTGTCATCTGCGCAGTCTCTAGGGGAAGCTTAACTAACTTCCTGGTCTGCTCTATCAAATAGTGAAGCGTCTCCTGCCTGTGGTCTGCTTGTTTCAGTAATGAAGTTGTCTGAAAGGGCCTATGAGATAATACATTCGTACTTAAAAAGGGAACAATATCAGAAAGACACCTGCTTTTAAGAGGGTGAGCTGACATCTTGCTTATAATGCTTGCCAGTGTCATTCAGGTCACGTGATTTTTACTCCTAAAATCTATAGGGTTATCAATTTTTGCAGAGAAAGTAGGTAAAACAGTAACCATTTATTAATTTTCTAAAGATGGAACCATTTAATTTTATCAGTGAATCCTTACCGTTCTGTGATGTTTACTGCAGACAATATAGAGTAGCTGAAGTATTCCCACTCGCCCCTCACCGACTCTGAAACATGCTTCTGTCCTAAAGATGGCAAGGGAATCAATTCAGACACCTTTCTCAGAAATGCTCCAGGAGATGGAGTTTCAGATTCGTTCTTATTTTAATACGATTTCTATTTTCTTTTAAAATAACACTTCTTATTTTTGAAACTCCTCAAAGTGCCAGTCATGTCTATCACTTGTCTGTCCCTGCTCAGAGCTTAATGCAAAACTCTAGAAACTCTTTGTATGAAAATTTCATGCCTCCAGGTGCTCCATTGATTATTCATGAAGCTTTTGGAGCTGTCACCATGGGAGCCAATTGGCTACAACTTATTTAGCATATTAATGACCTATATGAGTTAGTGCACAAGGAGACATATCACGCCACCTGGAATGCAAGTGGCAAGCTGCTGCTGACTCAATCAGCTTTGCAATGGAAAATAAGAAATTGGAAACATTTTACACAGAAAGAGCAAAGCTCTTACATGTCCAAATGCACTTGCTCAAATTAGCATGCACGCCTTCAATAGCTTGTTTTCATAATATGTTCCTTTTATCCTCTGTGAGTTTGGCCTCATTACAAGCACTCTCCGACTGCCAGAGCACATGCCCCTGAAAAGGTTTAATAGGTGAGTCATGTGGTTTGTTAGACATTACATCAGAATGATTTAATACACCAAGGGCAAGGCTGTGTGTCAGGTCCAGCTGCTGTTACTGCCATTACAGTTTGTGTAGCAGGTAAGTTGATGGTCTCCAGAAAGCAGCTAGATAATGATAACAATTAATTTTACGGCAGCAAGAGAGGGAGTTCAGCTGAGCTAAGCACCTTTTTTATTTTCCTCATTCACAGTGGTGCTGTTACACCCGGTCATCAGGTGAAGCGCTGCCTTAACATTTTGGCAAAATTAAAATGTTAAAACCAAACAAGAAAATCACTGAGGGGGAGCCTGGAAACAATGGCGTAAAGAAGCTCTGGCTAAAAGAGAGGCAGCTCTATCAAACCTGCAGGCAGCCTCTGCTAGCAGCATGCTGCCAGGGCTGCACCAGACCCTGCAGGCAAGTTGTCTCCTCTCCCCTGGGCACTGGAAATCAGATGTGGCTGAAGAGGCGACCACCGCTGCCTGGCACCAGCAGGACTGCCTGGTCTGGAACCATCAGGCTGTGCCTTTCCGGGCTACAGCTGCTGTATATGACTCCCCAAGCAGCCCTGCTGCAGTCACAGAGGGAACAGCTACGGGTCAGGGTCAGTCAGAATAGCACTGTCTGACCTTTATGTGTTTGAGATACAGAAGATACATTGCTAAAGATTTATTAAAATTGAGGCCACCTTTGGGGATGTAGGAGATTTGTGGCACGGTGCATGGCTTCGGCTGGCTGACAGGGATTTAGGGTTCTTATTCTTATTCTGGAGGACCCTGAGTCCCCAGGCGAGGGCAGGGTGATGAATGAGAGTGATATATACCCATAGCTGTGAAAAATCAGTCTCAGCAAAAGTGGCAAAACACTTAAGCACACATTCAACATGTTTTCACTTTCTTCATACTTTCTGAATATTTTCTCAGATCTGGTACATTGGTTGCTTGAAGATATTGCTTTGTGTTCACAGTTAATTTATATAGTAATTAAAGCAAGTAAGAAGTAAGACTGCTGCTTACGTGGACGTGTTACATGCCCACGCAATGTATATAGCTTGCTAAGACAATGACCAGATACCCACGTAGGTTCTCCCTGGTGACTCCAGCACCATTATAATAATCATTTTGCCATGGAAGACCAGTATGGAGAACCACATGCTAAACTACAACCACAGCTAGGAGATAAACAGAAGGAGGCAAATGCAGAGCTGTTCAGACTGACAGAAATACTCGTGAAGGAAAAATCCACCAGTCATTGGAGCTCTGTTACTGGCGCCATGCTATTGCCAGCCAGGCTAATGATCCAGAGCGCTGTGTCTTCAACTGAAGTGTGCTGGGCCTTTCAGAGGGTGGGGAGGAACCTGTTACACAGAACCCCCAGAGGGGAAAAGGGACATATCTTCTTCATCCCCCCATGAGATAGTAGCAAAAGACTTTATTTGTAGGCACTGGAGAGAAAAGTTTTCTTCCAGAGATTTGTCAGATTTAGATGGACACATGTTTCCTAACCTTGGGGAATATCAGTTTTTCTACAATGATTTAAACAAGCTTTGTGTGATTAGTTCACACTTTGCTAGCTAATTTTTAGATGCCTACATTGGTCATAGGCATAGGTCCCTTTTAGGCACCTAATCCAAACTGAGAATTTGGATTTCAAATGTTACTTATCAAAAACTAGGCAGTTACATACCTTTGCAGACAGTGTCACTGATTTATTAGGCACAGATGACCGTCAGAGAGGAAAGAATGCACGCAGGCACTGTAAAGGCTCTTGGGCTCCCATGCATCTAAATTCCCATGCATCCCCATCCCCCTCCACTCCCCCATCACATCTTTATGACATGAGGAAGAGATTGTAATTAAAAGCTCCCTGCTCCCTTCCAGATTTTGAAGGCTTTACATCATTCTCCAGAATTCTGGATACCTGCTTTCCCAGCAGACTGGGTGTGCACAGCCAAGGTGCTTGCAGGATGGCAGACCTGCTGTCCCTGCTGCCCATGTGCTCTGCAGTCACACACATTGCAACCAAAACCACTGCAAAAACCTCAGCCATGGCCCATCTAATTGGCCACCCTTTCTTCAAGACAATAGGGCTACTTGCACAGAGAAAGAAGCTCAGGGGCAAAGAAAAGGCACAGCAATAACAAAAACCCTCAATCCATCAGCCTCAGCCCTTTGTTTTACCAACCAGAATCACCAGTACCCTGCCAAATGGGAAACATTTTCTGGGCATACTGGAAAACATCATTGCAATGAGCTATTGGTGACACACCTAAAGATTAACTGATGGAACTGGAGTACAAAATTATTTGGGTGTTAGCAGGCATACGGTTTAAGGAGTTTGAACTGATGTCGTCATGTTTATTTTGTAGTTACTTTAAATGAACCGATGCTGGATTATATGGTGTTCTTAATTGTCATTGTTTGAACTTATGTAAAGCCTGCATGTAATCATATTGTTGAATCCCCAGAACAGACTTTGTTCCAGGAGAATTAAAGCTTCCATTTTAATGCTTTTTCAGACCTGAGGGGAGAAGAGTTAAATTTATATATTATCCAAAGAAGAACCGTTTTGTCTTTTTCTAGTAGTATTTCATGTAGGGGTTAGTAATAGCTACAGGTACTGTGTAGAATCAAACAGGGGCAATGTAATGACATAAGAACTTAAAATAACTGTATAAAATGGTCTATGATGGTACTGATAGCAGTACGGAGTTCAATATTGAAATATTAGCCTGGTAAATAACCCTTTATGTCCAAATAAATTCTGATTGCCTATTCACAGCTTAGATTTACATGAGGCCTTCTTCATTATAAAATGAATAGCTGCTAATTTGTTGCATCTCTAAGTAAAGTTCCAGCAAATTATATTTAAAAGAGAGGGAAAAAAGGCCTTGTTATGAAACAGTCACCAGCTGGCCATACCATTACAAGTGCTATTTTCTTCTCCTTTTTGAAATTCAAATTTATTGTAAGAATTCAACTCTAAGCTTGGAGTGATGCATATAAAGATATATGGATGCTGCACTCCCATATACATGGATTTGCATACTGACGGCTTTGGGCTGAGGCTGTCTACAACAGAGATTGTCACCCTGAATTTGTACAATATATTGTATAGCAGCATCCTCATTGTGAATGTTGTTGCAATATCACCATAAAATTAATAATTCAGATGAAAATGTTTAGACGTGAAACATCCTGAGACCAAATAATGCCCTGTAGCGAGGCCTGGTTGACTGAAGCATTTTTCTCTTTAGTTTTCTCTACCTAAATTTCCACACTGTGCCTTGGTGCCTGATTCAACAGTACTGAGAGCTGTTGAAAGGGGCTGCCTGCTCCCCATGACCCAGTGCCTGCAGCCCTCCATGTCCTGCAGTCATGCTGAAAGGTGGGCTGCCACCCCTCCTTTGTGCTATTTCTGTTATCTGTAAGACCTTTTACTGAGTTGATTCAATTCACTAATTTAACAGAAAACAGCTCAACACACTGAACCAGGAGAAAGTTCTTGTGTGGCAGTGACCCGTTCAGCTATCACTTAACTATTCCTCAGAAAAATCACCTTGGCGCTAAAACAAAATCATCACGGTCTTACTTCCTTAATCCTGTTTGAATATACTGCTGTCATGTTACCAAGTGATAGTTCCCACACGGTGTATGTTTGCTATCAAATATAATGGTTCATTTACTAGTCTAAGTATCTTCTGTTATCTCTGTTAGAGACACACAGCGGTCTACAGCTGCTAAAAGATTTGGATTTCAGTTGACTGTAGGTTTTTTCAAGATTCAAGAATTTCAAGAATTGCTTGTACACCCTAGTAAATATCTGGTCTGAAGTCCAAGAGCTAGGAACCAGGGAAGCATCTAGGCCTCAGACAAGCAAAGACATCAAGAATAGAAATGAACATGAGACTTGAATTCAGCTGAGGACACCAGCTACAAATGCTTAACTCATTAGTCAAGGAGGCCACTTAACTGTCCAGTCTGTAGAGGTGTCCCATCTACAAAGGCTTTGTTTTCCAAGTGTTTTTAAGTAATACATTTTCCAGATGCAGATTTATGTCATGACTTTTACCCCTTCACATGACCTTCCTTGCAGTATGTGTCCTTCTCATGTCATCTTACAGGTGCTTGGAGAGATGGAGGCAATGATCTTTATGACTAGGAGGTGAGAAATTTTTGAAGACTCTATAGCAAAAGCTGTGTTGCCATAAATTCATTTTAACATTCAACCAGGTCATTACAAGGGGCAATTTCTTGCCAGGATAGAGGACAAATGCATCTTGAGTAAAGGATCTCAAGAGGGTACGTGGTTCTTTTCTGGGCAAAGATTAATACTGTAGCAGAAGTAAGATGTTGCCCTGAACAAGGTGGGCATGGTTGTGGGACCAAACAGTGCTTCCATAAGGAAGCTCAGAGGAAGGAAAGTTCTCCCCCAGACAGAGCATGTAAGGAGGGGCAGTGGGGATATTTGTGAGAAGGGCAGGGCTGGGGCAGGGAGGGATGACAGGAATCCCTGGTCTGCCTCTGGAATTTAGGTGAGAGCAAGGAAATGTGAGAAACCAGCTGAGAACCTGGACTGGTTAACAAGAACAGGTAGGGATTTGTGAGTTGTGGGACTGAAGATAATAGCTGAAACTGTGCTATGCCTAAGCTCACTCTTTGAAAGGGGGAGATGGAAGAGGGAAGTGTGCCAAGGCCATCATTTATGTGAGAGAGGAAGTTTTATAGTTTGCAATTTTGCTGACAGTGATAGAAAACCTTGTGTCAGCCTCACCATACCAGGCCTCTTCTGTAATGAGTTTATCACCCATACCAGGTTTATCACTATAATGAGTTTATCACCCGTAATGAATTTATCACCCACACTGTTTGGTCAAAGCATTCATAAAACCTGGTAAAGATACATCAAAGGATATCAATTTAATCCTTTTAAAACAATCACACACATTCATCTTTAGAGGAAAATGCAAACATGACGCTCAGAACATCTGAGGATAGTTTTTCCCCTGAGGAATTTCTCTGGGCAATTATAGGAGATGTCTTATCAATGGGTACTCCCCACCAATAACACCCAACACTTTAAGCAAGAGAAAAAAAATGTCCTTCAGGATAAATAATCATACCGGACATTATGATAGGTTTTCTGACAAAAAAGGGTAGAAACCTTAACTGCCCGGTTCCTGCCTCTTCAATCCTGGTCTGCGCCAGCCCCATTTCATTCAATGGTCTCACAAGTGCTGTCAAATAGCTTAACTCATTTGAAACAGTATCCTGAGCACAGCCAGGCTGCTAATGGTAAGCTTTGATGACCTCATGCTAGAAGCCTGACATCATATCGTCTGTGACAGCAGATGATGTTTGTTTGACATACCCTGGCTGAGCTGCATGTCCCCATTCCATGACATTCCTCTCTGCCCAGCTGAGCATCATGGATACCTTTGCACAGACAAAGCAGCATGGACAGTTAATACAGGCAGCCTGCTACATCAAGTGTCAAGAGCTGCTTTTAAGGCCACTACAACTTGCAATATTCAATCTTTAGTTTACTACATACTTGTATTTGTTAGGGTTTGGAAGCTTTATGAACACAGGTGGCCAAATTCATCTGGTGTGTAAGTCCCTGGATCCCATTTTGGCCCACAGACTTGTGTACATTAAAATTTCTCAGCTGAACTTCTTTTGCTGAAGCCATTTTTACCTATAAATACTGAGCATAAAAATAAAGCTAGTTCATAATTTCATTTACTATATCCTCCCCAGTGCCATTTTTTCTGAAAACAGAGGGTTTCAGCAATGCACTCCCTTTATTAGATAAAGAACAATTAAAAGGCAACACAATGTTCTTTTATGATTTTTATTGCTTAGCTGAAATCTAAACTGCACTGGTAACTGATTTTTCTGTTTCAAAGAACTACATAATCATAAATAAATCTATAAAACCCGACCCATTCATAACATAAAATATAACTATATGAATGTACATACCAGCCTTCTTGGTCTGCTTTGTGGGCTAGGTGTTAGAAACTAATGGATCTGTCTTTGGTTATTCCAGGGCTGTATTTGACTCAGGAACTAACATCCAATTGTAATTTCTCAGTTGTAAGCTTTTATTACAAGATCTGCAGTGCCACTCAAAATTGCTTGTGAGCTTTACCAGGGACTCTACATTTTTTCATGTCTATACATTCTATCGCTTTTAATAAAGAACAGTGCACTATAGGTGTAATTTCATAGAGGGAATCTGCACAAAACCTTTAAAATACTTGAGAATCGCCCAGCACGCAAGAACTGAGAGTAAATAGGTTACCCGAATAGCTATTTTGTAATTTGGGCCCCCTAATATGCAATCATTTACATCTCACCAATCTATCACCAATTTTCAGCTGGCATTTTCTCTGTAAGTAATAACCTGCAAGTGATCTTTGCAGCAGATAAAAACAGCTGGGAAAAAAAAGTGAAAAGAAGAGGAAAAATGAAAATAATAGTTGGCAAAAATGAGAGAGAATAGTATAATTACTTGTATTTCCACAATATCATGTCTTCCCAGAATTCAAGCTGTGCATAACAACTTTAGTACAAGGGCAAAACAGAGAAGCCCCTAGGAAAAGGGTTGCAGATAGTATTTTTCTAACCTTCCTGGGGAGCATTACTCCATGAAGATTTAAAGCTTTTTAATCTTCAGCAGGACGTTTTGGCTGGAAAGTAGTGCATTTCAAAATGAAAATGCATTAATTAATGTCTCTTGGAAGAGGACAATCTGAAATATCTTTCTCTGTGGGAGTAACTTGCAAGCTGATTATGTGGGCTGATAGATATTCCATTGGAGGATGTTCAGGGAATGTTAAGGTTGTACGGTTAAGTACACGGAAGTTAGGAAATGCCACATTCCAGGATTCATGCGCATCCTTAACTCTGCCTTCGGTGTGGATGTGGTATAATATATTCATTACATATTATCTCCCAGACACTGCTATAAATATACACTGTGTTCCCTGATCTTAGATTTTACACACATCAGAGCATGCATTAAGTACTGCGTACAACTCTCCGCCACAGCCTATTAAAAGCTTGTATAATGAAAGTACACAATAAAATTTGTCTTGAGCAACTAGTGCAGATTAAATATTATATTTATGATATAGAAAATGGCAGGCATTTGTTTCAATAAATTATCCTCGAAGCTTGAAAGACTGCATGCTACATGGGTGCATGCAAATTGGCCATGTAGTTAGCTCCTTCACTTCCTGCAAAGCTCAGGAGGGCTGGCTGTGTTTCTGCTTGAAAAGACAGCAAAGGTACTGCAGCAGACTGAGGCTTTGGTTATCCCCACATCAAGCAGGAAAATAATGGGAAGGGGTCCCTATGTCCCCTTACGGACAGTCAGCCTGCTATGGTTTTCTTCCTGATCCAATGGTTCTTCTTTTATCTGATGAGTGCAAGAGAAAGTTACTGGTTCAATGTGACCAAAGCTGGAGCAGGGGATGCTTTGAAGAACTAACAGTGAGGCATTTGCACACATATGCTGCATGACATTGGAAATGAAGGAGTAAAAGGAGTTTGTGATGTTTAAATGGTATTCGTAATGAAAACAAAGCACATAATTAGTAAGGTTAAGGATCAGAGAAACCAGAGAGAGTTGAGGTTTTACAAAACCCGCAAAATTTATAAAAACCATGGTTTTTTCCATTTAATTGACTCAGAATGCAATGAAAACATGTTTCTCTAATTAAATAAATGTCTTGTGGTATGTAGAAATAAAGACCAATGATTCTTAAATCATGGCCTTTGAGTCTGGACAGAATAGTTTTTCTGTTTGGATTTTAAGGGATTTTTTTTTAACATTGTTTTTATTTTAGCGAGTACTTCACTTTGTTCTGCTCTTCATCTCCCTCTCCATCCAAATTAAAGCCTAGGTGATTTTAATCCAAAATTAATCCTGTCCTGTCCTTTTCCTTACTGGCACAATGAAGGACTGGTTCTTTCTTCCATCTCTGTTTGTCCTTTTGTCTCAGAAAGCAGCCCTCCTCTGCAGCTGCAGACCCCGGTGGTGGCTGTACCTGCTCACCCCTCTCCAGTTGGATGCTGGAAGGAACTTCCCAGGAAAAGGAGGAACCAGACCTGTGCTCTCAAACAGTCTGGGACCAAGAAATATTGGTTGATGAAAGTGGAGGGTGCCTCTCCCCATTGAGTCCTTGCTGCCAATTCTTACTCAGTGAGGTGAGCAAATGTTGCACATGCTCAAAGTCTGGTGATTTTTCTCACCCAAAGCTGAAATATGATGAAGATCTGGCCCTTCTCTTGCCAAACTGATCCTAGTCACAGCAAGATGCACACTCCTCACCAAAAAACAAAACAAAACAAAACAAAAACAAAACCAACAACAAAAAAAACCCAAAAAAAACAAATAAAAAAGCCCAACCAACCAACCCAAAAAAACCACCCTAACTTAAACTCACATATAAAATGACTGAGGTCTCCAGAGCTGATGAGATTTATCAGTATTGCCTTCACTAATGTCTCCTGCTCTTATGAACATTTTCCTTTCAGATGTTTTCCTTCCTCCGAGCATCAGAAACAGCAAGCTTCTTCAAAGTAATCTCCTACATAGTGTTCTTTTTTTTCTTTTTTCAAATACTTTTATCCTCAAAGTGATTCCTGGACAAGCATGTGGTCCCTCTAGTTGAAAGATCAGTTGCTTGTTTGGCATACCCCTCTTCTGTGTGAACCTGCTATTATTTCATCTTCTGGACACCGCTCAACAGATTCTTCTGTGTTTACGGAAAGATGGTTGTACTCAACAGATCCAGTAAGTTTTATCCCAAGATGCAATATTATTTTCCCTTTAGGACTTTCCAGCCCCATGATCAGTGCAGGAATAAAATGGGAAACACTGCCTTATCATATTCTCCTCTTACAGAAGAGCTAGAAACAATTTTAATTTATCTTGAAGAATATAATTTTATTCAGAGGAGTACATAAACACAATAATGTTTCATCATTGAATGGGATTCCCAGTAAATGCAGCCTGCTTTGTAATGCACATGGAGCCCCAAAATGTGCTCTAAAATTCATTTTGCACATTGCTATTCCCAAACACCGTAAACACTCACTGCACCTTCACTTCAAAAGAATAAGAATTAGATGCAACTGACAGTAGAAGTCTGGAAGATTTTAATAATGCCTTTTGCCTGCACCCTTTGTGTAGCACAATGTGGGATGCCATTCACTTCAGCATCAGCAGCAGAGATGTCCAAATTTGCACTGGTCACCCCCGTCTCGCTTGGCAGTCAGTGGAGGGAGGTAAGCGCCTGCAAGGTACAGTTGTGATCTCAGTCTGAGCAACTGTAAAGCAGAAAGATTCACACCTGACTGATCATCTCTCACAGTTACACAATTAGCATATAAAAAATGGGTCAGGTACAAGTCACTAGTTTTCAAAGAATTTGAACAACTGCTACAATAATAGCTAAATTAGAAAGAGTGATATGCAAGCTCCGAGTTACCAGAAATGTCACTTTAACCTCTGCTTTAGAATCTAATTGAGACTGACTCAAATTTTTTTCTTTGTTGGGACACTCATGTTCTTGGAGATTTTAATTACTCACTGGTTGATATTGTTCCAGTTTACATAAAAAAAACCAGGCTTGAGGACTAGATAAATTGCAATGTAGGACAGAGATAATTTTTTTTTTATTTTTACTGCAGAATATCAGAACCAAAGATCTGCATAATTTTCAGTCCCTGCACTGAGAATACACATTTTAACACAGATTTTAAAAATAGAATTTATCAAATGAAATTTAGGGAAGGCTAATGAAACAGGAAAGAAAGACATTTTCTTTAAGTTAAACCTTTGCTGACTTAATTGTGTTTACAGGCATCATTTGGGTTTTCTGTGCGCTTGCAGTTCTCATACATATGGTAAGTATCCATTAAAAGGCTTGCTGCCAGTAATAATATTAGATCCAAATGATAATCATAGATTCATCCTCCACACATATGATAAAAGCTCTGTTTGTAGTAACTCACTCTATAGCCTCTTGTTGCACTTATTACAGGCAAGTTCTCCCAACCTGTGCTCGAAAGGATACACTTTTGGGTCAACAGAGAGAAAAAAAATAATAATTTATTAGCTAGAATACCTTCCATTTATTAATTTAATATTTAAATGCTAACTTTAATGGATTATTGTTTGTTAGTTCCTTTTCCCTTTTATGGGGAAAGTTCTTTATCATAAATACAACACTATTCCACTGCCCTCACTTCTCTAGCCACCTTTTAATGTCCAGACAGCTTTTTTATTCATGATTACATTCAGGTTTACTTCAGGATCCAGAAAGCCAAGAATTGTTTCCATCCCAACCACAAGAATATACAAATATACTGTGTTTTTTATTGTTAATTTAAACAAACAAAAAAACAAACAAAACAAAACCCAGAGATACTGCTTTTCAAACACACCTGAAAAGCAGTTGTGACAGAGACTCCATTGTTCCAATAGTAAGATAGAAAAATGTTACAGTTGATATCTAATGGAAGATAGAAAAAAACAACTTACAAAGACCAAGTAGACAAAGCTACTTAAAAAAATTTACAATGAAATAGTAATATGACAGTTCCAGATTTTTTGTCAAAATGTAGTGTATTTTTCCAATATTTCAATATTTACCACAACAGAAGAAATGGCTAAAGAAAAAGCTCTGCAATGGTTACTATTGCAAGTCTTGACCAGCTTCCACTTTAAACTCAAACTGAATCACCTTTGGTGCCTTCGGTTTTGCTGGGCTGTGGCAGTTTCGGTACTGACTAGGAGGATCTGGAGCCATTAGAGCCACATACATTAGAACCACATACTTGGCACACTTGTTGCCAAAGAAAGAAGCAATATGGTAGGCTTTCTAATGTCTAATTTACACCAGAGATGCTGACCTTTGTTTCTGTTTCTTTGTTGTTCCTTCATGACAAGCGTGGTGTGCGCACACAGGCACACACAGGGTGGACTTAAATAGCTCAAGATATATTTAGATTTGCTCAGTCGGGGTGGGGAGAGCCAAAAGCAGCACTAAAACTGTTTCCTGAGTTTCTGTGTTGTTCAGATAACCTTTTATGAGTTTTGAGTGTCTTTTTCACTGATTCCAAGCTATTTCTCTTTCTCAGCATGCTAGTGTCAGTCTCAATCCCATATTCCCCAAACGTTCATAAAGAAATCTTCCTTCTGATACAATTTCCATAGATGGTCTTTCTCAGATGATTCTCCATTATGATTTCATCCTCATTCTACACCTAAGTTAAAAGTCTGCCTTGATTAAATGGTATTCATGCTGGAGGTGACACTTTGTACAGGTCTCCTGGCACCTGGTGGGAGAAAAAGCACCTCTTGCTCCTCAGCTTTCACTGTTTTGAGCGGTGAAATAATTTTGTGTAGTATATGACAATTTCTGGAAGACTGAGAAAAAGACAAATGTGTAAGGGCCCTCCAGTTTTATGATACAATCAAAAGGGTGTAATTAAGGAAAATAGAGGTTATGGTCAATTTTAGTTTGTTTTACAAAAACTTAAACAGAAACTCTGAAGTATGGCAACTTCTAAAATGGATATACTGTGGAGTGTTAGGCTTAAGTATTTCATAATATGAAAACACAAAAAACCTGTTTACTTTGAAAAAAAGAACACCTTTGGGGAGTTTTGTGACCAATTCTAGCACAGATATAATGAGGGGTGAAGAGGTGGTGTTTGACAGTTTAATAGCCTTCACGGTGACAGCTGTGGAGCTGGGAGGGTAGGGGACAAGGCAGTACAGGCACTCAGTTTCTGATCTGGCTTGGTTTTGTCTTTTTCATTAGTCCTCCAGCAATTCTTTTGGCAGTGGGTGCTTTGCAGACTGGAGATAGTAAATCCTCCTTGCCACCAGTTAATAATATGGGGGGTTAAGCCCACTTACCTGGGAGGAGGGTGGGTCAGGTCCTATATGTCACTCAGCCTCTTTTGATATTTCAGTATTTATGATTTGCTGTAGTTTCCTCCTTTAGGAAGTGATGTGATTCTGATATTCACTTACTGTCACACTGTAAGTAGGCTATTTATAATCAGTATAAGTTTGTTACATATAACAAAATTTGATCTTTAGATTCTCAGTGGAAAAAGAATGATCTCATTTTTCTTTCAGTCTTTTTTTTTTGCAATATACATGTTGATCTGTCACTAACAATATAAATGGCTGGATCTGAAAACAATTGCTCATGCATTATCTTTTGGTTCAGCTTGTAACTTCCAAGAGTTATATTTTTAATACATTATGACCTTCATTCTCTCTCAAGATCTACTTGCTGCTGAAGGATGTGGAGACTGCCAGGCAATGAGGCAAATCTCTCTAATTCTTGTGGTTCTCTGTTCTGCCCATTGTTAACACCATTAATTACTATAGTGATTTAGGGGTTGTCCTAGATTTTGCTGTTTTGTTTCTATGGCACCTACTCTATCATATTGTACACCTACCACATTCCCTCATCTTCTGGTGGGAAACAAAGGCAGCTATATGTAGAGTCTGGTTGACTAACTTCATCCAGTGGATATTTTCTTAGGTTTTTATGAACTTTCAGCTGAAATTTTTGCAGTGGATTGTGCCAGGCAATTGAAAGGGAATCTAACTCCACATTCCTTTTCCTTTCCTTCTAATATAGTATTCATTATGTCACTAAGAGAAATTTTTCTGAAGCTAGGAGCACAGCAGAACTCGTGGCAATTAACTTGTGCCAGCTTAAAGCAGTTGGCATGTGTACCGGGGCAGCCATGACGTGTGCATGGTGGACATCTACCTCCTGAGCTCAGCACTGTGTCACGGCACCACTGGAGGAACTCAGGCACTCTGTATTCTATATTCAGCTTAAGCCCATCTCCATGAGCTGCAGTCATACCACTGGCAATATGGATATTAGCTCAGCTGTACATTTCCAGCTCTTTTCCCTTTCCCTGTACATATAACCATGTCTTTCTGAATATTAACGTCTTATGAAGAAGTATGAAACAAAAAAGTATGGACAAGGCTCTGTATGTCTGCAGTTCCTCACAGAATAACTTACTGGGAAAGGATGTATGTGTCCAAAACTTCCACATAAACATTTTTATCTCTCCTTAAAAAAAGAATCTCAGAAGGAACTGAGAACTATAAAGAAATAATGCATCTTTCCTTCCCATCCTTCTGTCTCCCCATTTTCCCCATGCAAGATTTTTCCTAAATGTTTTTCTTTCTAATGATAATATCCTTTCTGCAAGGCTTTTAGCACATCCCCAGCTTAAGCTGATGAAGTCAGTCAGAGCTGATTTGCTTAAAGTCAGAGATACTGTTTTTGAACTAGTGCCATCATCTATTTATAAAGTGATGTGGAAAATGTCACAATAACCTTAAAGACATTTTTTTCCCTCTCAAATGTTTGTAGGATGATTAAATAGGACTTACTTTGTGAAAGTGGTCAGAAGGTAATGTTTCCTCTCAAAATTAACTTTTCAAGGTCTCTCTGTTTTCTCACAGAAAGAGATACTTTGGCATTCCCTTTGTCAGGGCTGCAGATATATACATTTTCTCTTTTGAATAGGGAAAACTGCAGATAATCAATGCAAGTATTAAATTCCTCTGGGATCTACTCCTGCAAATACAAAGGTGCCTATTGTCCCTAAAGCAGTTTGAATAGAGAGAATTTTGCCTCAGTTGATCATATCTGCAGGCCAATGATATAGGTCCATGGATTTCTCTTTAAGGATTAGACATGCATATTCCATGTTGGTTTCACAGGGTCGGGCCATGGAGAAGTCATTCCCTCTGGCTCTGTAAGGGTGCTAAAAAAGAGGGCAAGGGGAGAGTTGTATAGAGTGTTCCTCTCTGAGAGTCCTGCTCTTCTCTAAAGCTGGCATTCTGCCTTTTAAAGGAATAGAAACAGTAATGAACTTTTGGACTAGTTAGACTTCGTTGCCAGGTAAATTATTACAGACACAACACTTAATCTTACTAAAAACAACTGTGGCAAGGACTATCAGGAGCTTGTAATCCGATTTTACAAGGCAGAAGATTAGTGATGGAAGACACCATGTATAAGCCAAGTATGAACTTGGTGATGTGATCTCACCATGCATACAGGTAAAAGGAATTTACATATATACCTGTAAGCATGAGTTCAAGAACAAAGAAACAAACAAAAAAAAGGTCACAAAGACTATTCAGGTCTATGGTATTTCCCCCAGGATTCCTGAGATCAGGGAGCAGTCCTGCTGTGAGGACTGATTGTAATCAAAGAGCAAAGGGAAAAAAAAACCCAAAAAAACCAAAAAACCCCCAACTCCTGCTGCCAAGGACCACTCTGAACACAAAAACCACGCCAGCTGGCACTTCCCAGTGCTCAACAGTTTATCACAGTGTAGGAAGAAGAAAGAAATAAAATAAAAAAAGGCAGGGTATCTTGATGACATCCTCCAAGGAAGCTTTTTCATAATTGTTTTTGTATTTTGTTATTTATGATTATATTTTACTGGAATAGCTGTAACAGTCCCAGTTGAGCTCAGGCCTCAGTGTGCTGCAGGCTAACCCAACACATAATGTGGTCGAGGACTGCTCACAGATCTCACCTGTCTGAATGAGCTGTTGCTCAACTGACTCAGACTGCAATGTTTTTATGTGCTCTTGGTCTTCCACCAGTTCAATGAACAAACGTTTTGCATATAGCAAGAAAAGAAATAATAAAGACAGGCAATCATGTTCTAAATAAATAGGGAAAGTCCTAAGTCAGAAGAGAAAGGAAAACAGAGAACTGAGCTGCCCAATATCACCATGACAGTCAGAGCTAGAAATAAAAGCTGCTTTCTCTACTCTGTGAATCAGTCCAGAGCATTGCCAGAGTCCTGGGCAGTTAAAGCAGAAAGCTCCCCATAATACACATTCATCTCTCTTTTCATATACGCTCTGTCCAAGGCACCTAGGCTTGCACGCATTTGTTTGTGAGGCTTCGCCTGTCATCGTCACATAAAGCTAATACAGTGGCTCAAGAAAGGTTACACACAGAAAGATAAATGAAAGTGGCATACAGTGTTCAGCGTTACGGCTTTCGTGTTTGAGAAGTACAGAGGCCCATTAAGCTCCAACTAAAATCTCGTAAGAGCAGTAATAATTTGTTTTAATTAAAAGCTTGAAATTCAGGCCAATAAAAGGATGTGTGTAGAAACTGAGAAGAACAAGAACAATGTTTATCTATGGTGCAACTTCATTGAAACCCAAAGAAATTGGGTAAGATAAATTGGTAAATTGAACCAAAAATATTTGCATATGGAAACGTTTCGCTTCTTTTATTTTTGCAAGAAAAAGGCATTCAGTGAATTGTAAAACAGTTTTATTTTAACAAGACTGAGATAAACGGTAGCTGTAGCTTTCCCTGCTACTCTGCAGCTCCACTCAGAGTTCCTCAAAATCTTCAAAGAGATATATTAGGTGCTTTTACAACCTCTTTGTTCCCTTATGGGAAAATAATTACATTACAATTTCTTCTCATTCAGATTTTAAATCCTGATTAGAGACATGCAATCTGGCCTTCAAACAAAATATATAATTTTGTGCATCAATTCATCTTTCTAAATTACAGCAAATTGTCCAATTTTTATTTTGTGGACCATGTAGTTACAGCAATCAGCTTACCTGCTCTTCACCTCAGCATATGCTATAATGCCCTAAGTGATGAATGTCATTTTAATCAAAAGGCTTGGAGAAATCTTCTGATCTAATAGAACACTTCAACTCAGAAAACATGTTGCCTCAAGAAAGCAGTAAGAATTGAGAGACTTTCAGTACTTCTTCAAATCAGTTTTTATCTGGGGGTGGGTGGGTAGGGGGAATTTGACATTTTGTGGACTAAAAGAAACCTCAAAAAAGTTGAAGTGGAGATTGTAACTTTGATTATTTTTTTCTTCATGATGACATGAACCCTCAAAAATACTAATACTGCCCCATCAAAAATAAAAGGACATTAAAGTTAAGATCTATGTATGGCCATCCATTTTTGGCCACACAGAAGGAGGCTGGGATACAATCAACGCAATTAAAAAAAAAAAAATATAAGAATTAGTTAATAATTAGTACATTTCTGGTAATACCGACTTTCTCAGACCTCAGTTCTGAAAGCAGGAGAAGGGAAAGGGGAGTGCAGTGGAGCAGCCTCCAGCCGTTACTGTCTGAACATCTGGGGCTGGCTAAATGGAGCTATGCCACACTGAATGAAGGGTTAATTTATATAGAAAACTAAACTCCAAGAAATTAAAAAACCAAAGAACAAAGAGTTTTGAGGGTATACTGATGGATAAAGAGTTTTGAGAGTAAGTTGTAGCATGGGAGATAAACCCAATTAAATGAGTGTTTAAAGTCATGGTCTGGCAAAGCTGGCCCAGCATACAGAAGCAAGTGAAACACTGCCATGGTAAACTCCTCTGAAAACCGAGGAGAATTCAAGTTGTGGGTAGAAGTCACAAACTATTTCACCCATGCAGCCTTGATGAGTTTTCCTCCCTTTCTCACCTTTAAAATATCTAAGAAATTAAATGTAACAGAGTATTTTTAAACAAGGTAGAAGTTGCAATGCGAAGCAGTAAGAACCATATTTTCTGCTGACACTATCACATGGAAACCAGTTGAACTGTACCAACAGATTTTGGCTCTGAAAATCAGGAAATGCCAAAGTAAGGTTGAATGTAGGGCATCGTGACAGTATTTTTGCAATACAGAAAGCACACTTGTTTTCATTCTCAAACAGCTTGAGTAAGCTGTTGAGGAATTTGAAAGGGTTCACTCAGCAGTACTTCCAGCTCCCAAGATAGCCAGAGAATATCTCATGATAATGCAAATTCACCAGTGTGCATGTACTTAAGCGAGTACAGCGTTAAAGGATGAAAACAGATTTTTGCTATCTAAGAAGAATGCACTGAGAAAATAATTTCTGGGTTTTCTACAGGCATGTACTCATCAATATCTGTCTGCAGCTAATTCATATCTCCATTTCATGAACTGGTGCCATTGCCTTTAAGTCAGTAACCTTAAGCTCAGGAGCTTCTAACTCTGTGGAAATCCATATGGTGTAGCTACATAAAAGATGTCTTCCTAATAAGAGCTTTTTAGAAATGGGAAACTGCTAGAAATACAAAAGTAACAGAAACAGATTTTTAGGGGTTTAGACAGTGTTCACTGATATCTGTGAAAGCCAGTACAAGCATTACTTCCTCCCATTGTTTCTAGATCTTTTCTTTGTTTTTCATATTTGGCGATTTTTGTCTTCCCTTCCACCCCACCCACCCCCGCCCCACCCCCACCCCCCACCCCTGATGACAGCAAGCTTTTTACTATTGATGCATTCAGTTGTTACTGCATATAATTGCCTTGAAGTATGTCCATCTTGCTACCCCAAACCATGCCTGTACTTGTAGCTGAGGTGGCTGTAAGCAAAAAACTTTCAATATACAATATAGCTGTGGTGCTTCGGGCAGCACAAGCCTCTTGAACTTTCTCTGTCAAAGGGGTCACAAAACAAAAATCTGAAGCAGAAAGGCACATTTTTAGACACAGGCTCCTGATGTGCTGTGAACTTGGCCTACTCCCAGGAAAAGATGCTCCCTGCCCTAAAGAACATAAAAAGGACAGGGGCAGAAGAGAACTTGGATTCTACCACAAAACCAGAAATTTCTTCTGTTAGCTGCAAATGATAAAGCTTATCACAAAGAATATTAAAATTTGCCTGGAAAACCCAGCCCCAAGAATTTCAAGTGTTAATTAAAATGCCATCTTTCTAGCAATTAATTAAACAATTTATACTGAGAATGAATGTAGAGGAAGAGCAGATCTGTGAGAGTACGGAGACATCATTTTATAACAGCAGTTTAAACTACCTAGGGCAAAATCAGGTGATCTGTTCAGTGAAGAACTACTGTTTTTTAGTAATACAGGTAAAACTCTTGTCCTTAGTGAAAATTCTCATTTATAAGGATGTGTCCAAGATTCCTTCTTGGATTCCTTCTCAGAATTTTTCCCCAGTCTAGTGTGAAATCAGTTTTCTTCATTCATGATCATCCCTGCTGTTATCCTTCCATCTATGTGAGCCTGAACATAATTAGAAGAATATGTTCATTCATGTCATTTCATATTATACGTAATTTAATTGCATTCTCATTTGAATTTCTTTTTACTCAGAATTTATATTTACTGCAACGAGCTAGCAGTATCTTTCTCATCTTTGTTCTATTGATACACAGGCACCTACTGCCAACAAATATTACTATATATCTATAAAACAGCTCATGGAAGTAAGCAGTAGCTATCTGTAGTAGCAAAAGTATAGGTCTTTTTTGAAGAGCACAATAATGTGGCATCATTGCATGTGCTAGATGGCCAGGAAAAATCTTCCTTTCTTTTATAATCTGACTCCTTAACAATCTGTATAATTAAGGGAATCAGTATTAGTAATTAGCACTCTGAAATTAACAAGATTAATAAATTTGTATGCAAACCAAATCTATATTCCTTGTCAACTGGGAGTTTTTAGCTCCAGATAACAGTTCGGTTGTGTCGGAAGGCTAGAACCCATTTTGTTCTTTCTTTCAGACGAGCTGTGACTCATAACCCCACTGAGTGTTTGGCAGGATACGGGCCCCAGTCCCTCCATTTACCATTGTATACAGGTCCCTTCCTTGGTAGCCAGCCTAGTGTGATGGGATTTTTGTGGATTTGAAGCCTGGACAGCTACTTTGAATGTTCATTCCTGAACTACCTTTGCTCATAGTTTCTTGCTCCTCCTGACAGTTGGTTTAGCATTTTGTAACTAATTATAATTTTCTTCATTGTTCACATGTTTTTTAAAAAAAAATAAATTTAACATTCCCAAAGGAAAATGAGATAGCAGTAACAGAATAAATGGAAAAAAAACATATTTCTCTCAAGTTTTAATATTGATGCTTTTTCCTGTGTAACCAAAACTTCAGCTGTCAGTTTAAGTCAGCAACCTAAGAATCTGACTTTGCTACAAAATTACTTGGGTTCAGAGCCTTACGAAACACCCCCCCCCCAAAAAAACAAAAACAAAAACAAAAACAAAAAACAAAACCACAAAACCCACAACCCCAAAAACCAAAAAAAAAAAAAACCAAAACCAACACCAAACCAAAAAAACCATCAGGATTTCTATACCCACAGGGTCTTCCCATAAGAAAGCTAGTAGGAGATCTGCCTGTAGAGCACCAAAAAAAGCTGGCAATTTGCAAGTCATTTACTTGTGAAACTTGTGGAAGTCTTGTGGAGTACTTATAGCAGCAGATTCTTGAAAACTAACATTTTAAAAGCTATTTTATGTCAGCTTCCTATAAAGGCAAAAGAGAGAAACAGAGGGGTACACATTAAGTTGAACAAGGTGAAAATCCTTTGCTTTCCTTCATACTCAAAGGGGAGAGAGAAGCCACTATTGAGGTGCTTCTGGGCAGAAACTTACCTTAATTATTTGGATTTGCTCTTCAGAGGAGTCTTTCCCATTCACAACCTAGAAAATCTTGGACAACTAGCCTTTTCTTTAGAGTACCTTTTTATAATTAAACTTATGTGGTGAGAATGCCCGCAGTTTGCTCCTCCCTACTCATAAGAGTTTTTATAAAAACATATTTTTTGCTCAGATGCTCTGAATTATGATTTAAAGGGCAGGGGAGGACATCCAGGGATTCTTCTGGTTTGGATTTCTCTATGCTTTGAAATCTGTATGTATAACTATTTTTATTCCCTTCTGTGCTTGTAACCAATGACAGAAAATCCCAGTATAATATCTGTAAGCCCTGATTCTTAACTGGTTTTCAGTGTCTTAAGGCAGAAGAATAAAGCTTCACTGGTGCTGAGCCAATATTAATCATATAAAAAACAAATTAGTGGTCTGTCAAAGTAATAGAGATAAAATTATCTCTTAATTTTTTCCAATGGACAAACCAGATGGCCAAAAAAAAAAAAAAAAAAAAATTCTGTCAGGGTCTCTGGTAGTCACTGAGAATAACTGTATTACTGATATTTTGTCAAAACACCCAGTTTAAGACATCTAGGAAAAGCTGATGAATTGTGACTGAACTGTTCGTTTCACTCTTGAAGGATAGCATTTATAACTGGGTTTTAACATCACTTCACTATAATTGTATCTTATTATCACATACATCACATTTTATCATAATTTTTTGGTCACTGTTTTGCATGCACAGATAATATCCTCAGCCCAAGTCGCAGTTCCCAGTGGTCTCAAAGAGGCTTTGGTGTGGAAGCCTGGAATATGCCAAGGTCCTCCTGAACTGAGGCCAGAATCAGGTCAGAGCGGCAGATGGTTATCCACACCAGGAGCCTCACTTTTTTCTGGGACAAATTAGAGCATGGGGAGCCAAGGTGAATACTCTTTTGGGTTTAATCATGAGATAGATTTGGAGTTGGGAAGAGTCCATACCTGGAGGAAAAGGCTTGGAAGACTCTTTAATATCCTAATAGAGCTGGACAAAATACGTTCTCAACTATGACATTATCTGAAGTGCCTCAAAATTAGAGAAAAATAAAAAAAAGGTGTGTGAATGGATCATTTGAAAAAAACCAAACCAGACCAAATGGAAAATTTTGTCATCCTTTACCATTAATATGAAATATATATAATTATATCTTTTTGATTGTTCTAGTCTTTGAGAACAAAGGTAAAACTACACACAGTACGTAACTTTGAATTAAAACTTTTTGTTTTATTATGTAGTGCTTAGAAAATTTGCAAACTTTTTTTAAAAATTTGGATTTACAAGTACTAAACCTGCCAAATTTTGCTTTAAATCAGTCCACTAAAGTGACTTTCTCCAGCAGAAAAAACATTTTATTTAAAAATTTCCCAATTTCACAGAAGCACCAGAAGGAGCTATCAGCTACAAAAAGGTACCAGACAAGAGAGCGCCCACCCCTTCATGCCCTTCCAGCTTCCTGGAAAACACCAAGGATGCTGACAGTCTCTTTTGCAAGCATCCAGGCTTGGGGGCAGAAAGGAGGTTCCCTGACTCCCTGCTGTCCCTTCACCCCCTCAGCAGAGGCCAGGATTTGCCCGTTATAATGCTGCGTGCTGGACAATAGCCCTGTGCCTGTAAACGTGACTTTTCCTGTAATCTTTGCATTCTCTCTGCACTCACGCTTGCTCTGCTGAGAATCACCTCCATTTGCTGTAGCAAGCACAGAGCAAATACATCCATAATTTCAATTCCATAAAAAGAGCACTGCAGAAAAATGCACTGCTTTTCCATAAGCTAACTGCATTTCCCCACCAGATTAAATTGTTTTGACTTCAGATTTACATGCTGGCAAAACCTAAAATCCAAAGATAGAAGTTGCTCTTTAAGAGATAAGTCTTCTTATTCTTATTCTTATTCTTTTCTTATTCTTATTCTTATTCTTATTCTTATTCTTATTCTTATTCTTATTCTTATTCTTATTCTTATTCTTCTTATAGATTATATAATTATCCAGAAACACATCACCACAAAGTCCTAAAGGTTTAATCTATGCCACATTGGAGCTTTATTACTATTGCAGTCGCTCTGTGGTACAGTCAGACTGAGTAAGCATTTAATCAGAAAATGATATGTAGTTTCACAGCAGGGTAGGTTTGTGAGTGTGCATGTAAGTGTGAAAGTTTTTTCATTTGGCTTAAGGGGGCCAAATGTTGCTCATGGATATGTACATGCTTCTTCTACTAACATCTGCATTTTTGCATATATCTAATGTTTCTCTCAAGGGCTCTAAAGAGACTGATTTCAAAGGCCTAAATACTAAAATTATTACATTACAACATAAATAGTTCTTTAAAAACACCAGCTTTCTAAGTGTCAAAGCCACCTACTGCATGAGCTGTTGGAATAATAAACTTTTTTTAAAAAAAAACAAACAAGCAAGCAAGCAAGCAAACAAACACAGAAACAAAAAAACCAAACACACACATACCCCCTCCAAAACAAAAATAAACAAAAAAACAAACCAGAATTGTAACTGTGAAGTTAAGTAGCTTGCTCAAGTTCTTACTCAGTCTAGGATCAAAACTCACATTTGACATTAGAGTTTCTCTGTACAGCGAGCCATTCTGGAATGACCAGACCTGACTAACTCCCTATATAAATTCTCATATTTTAGAACAATCATAATTTATTTGGAGTTTGTTTATTTATTCTAGATTTAACTGGAAAATACGCCCTTGTTCTAAAGCAAGTGCATTAGTTCACAGGTTTACTAAAAGAGCTACTGCCCTTCAAACTGCTCTGCAAGGGTCTGAAATCATTTCTTTCTTTAGATAAACTGGCAATGAAATCAGCAGAGTTGCACTGCATTTGGATGACTCTGTAGGGGCCACGTGGTCCCAGGGTTAGCTCAACTTCTTGCTCCTTCAGAATCTATTGGCATTTATTTTTATGTCCATCAATATTTCAAATTAAAATCCTGATGCTGCTTTGACATGCATAAATGAGCCAGCTGTCCACATAGAGTCTACCGACACATTGACAGTACTCTCACTGCAGAGGAGCTGGATTTGCTGAACACCAGTGAAGAAGCTTGAAGTCCCACAACACAGTGGGACTGACCTGTGCGGTATGGTGGCCTTACCACATTGGAGATGAGACATAGGGTGAGCCACAATTGCAGAGGAGGGTGAAGTCGTCAGCCTCTGTGCACAGATAGCAGCCCTTTCAGGTCTGAAGTGAGCAAGCAGCGACTCAGAGACAGCACCTGGCACTTCCCAGGCTAACTGCTGGAGAGGGGATCTAGTCACAAAAAAGGTAGAGCTAACAGAACTTGGAGGAAGAAAATTTTCCTCTTGGACTCCTACAAATCCCTTCTATTTTTTTATCATCTCTGAGCTAATAATGTTTGAATAGAGAGGAAGGCAAGGTATCTGCCTCGCTGGGTTACAGGATAAGAAGTGAAAGCAGGCTAAGTGATCGGCAGAAACAAATAAGCAGGATATTTATGTTCAGGGTGGGTGGGCGGTGGTGATGTGTTTTGTTTTGCCTTTTATTGCTGTGGGTGGGAGCTAACTGCACCTCCTTTTTCTTCCCATGTTTATTATTTTCGGACAATCTGTAGTTACAATCTTTCTTCCAAGCCCTCACAGCCAATTTTGGAGAAATGTGGAGCCAGAACAGCTGGTCAAGGAATCCGAACAGTTGCTATCAGTTCCAGTTTTTGGTTTTGGGTAACACAACATTTTTGTTTTTCTAGACATGAGCAGCCATGCATGTAGATGATCCCATCTCACAGAAGTCAGTCTTGTGACTCATCCCTGTTCCTGGATCAAGTTGGGCAGTCATCAGCCAGCTCTTTGCTTGATCAGGCGTAAGTAGTAGGCAGGCAAATAAGACAACAGGAAGTTTTAGCTGGGACTGTCACAGCAAATGCCTCAAAGACAGTACAGGGTCTGACTGAAGGGGAACTACCCAGAGATCCAATTCAACTCCAGAATAGACAACAGGACCATCCAGAGGAGCCAGAGCAACCTAGCTTGGCACATCAACGTTAAGATATGAGCTGACTAGTGCAATGCAGGAGAAAGTGGATGGATTCTGGTTCTGTGATGGAAGATTTGCAGGGAATGGGTGGGTTCATAAATGCATCTCCTTATTTTAACTTGCGGTTTGAGAAAAGGAAGAAGTATGGATTAGAGCTGAAGACTGTAGAGTAGAGGTGCTTATATCATTTAAGGGACCTCAGTTTGCTTTAATATTATTTTCTAGCCAAATACAAAAATTGAGTTTGGTTGGAGAATCACAGTATCGAAGGGACCTCTGGAGATCTAGTCCAGCCCCCTGCTAAAGCAGTTTCACCTGGGGCAGAGGAGAAGTGTTTGAAGAAGTCAGTCTAGGAGTTCACTGTTGCTGTAACGTCTTTCTTATGTGTGTTGTCAAAAAGAAACAGTATTGCTTTATAAGGAAGGAGGGGTTTTATGTTGTGCCCAGCATGAAATTCAGGAAATTCAGTGCTGTACTTGGTGAAGCTGTCAGCAAGGGAAATAGTATTGATACATGAGCAGCACCAAGAACTGGAGTAAACAAGCATTAGCAACACTCTCCAATCACCAAAAACAAACATGAAGAAATCCAATTTGTACAGGCAGGAGAAAAAGCAAGACAAATACTGAGACCACACATAAAAGTAACCCTGGTGATAAAGAAGAGAAAACAATAGCAAAAATGTCTAATGGAACTAAAAAGGGGAAGGGGTAAAAGACATGTCCCTGCTACAAGCACTGGAACAGAGGAGACACGTATTTAATGGTGTTATATCGTTTGTCAACTTTTGCCAGAAGTGAAGAAACAAACACAAGAGGAAAGATCTTTTGGGTACAGGCTGAACAAGGGTGCCACACATATGTCATGTCATCGACCAAGATTTCACATTTAGGAAAAGGAATATTTGTATGATTCTGACCTGCAGCTGGAGGAAAAGGAAAATAAGAAGCTGAGCAGAAATGGGGAGATAAAGATCATGATGCGGCATCATAATCCCTAGCTTTCTAAAAAGAAAAAAAAAAGTTTTGAAACCACTGAATCAGTAGCCAAACATTGGTAAGAAAACCTGTGGACAAACTGAGCATTTGAGCTGGCTCCAAAGAAACAAAAAAAGATACTGAGAATACATTCATTACAAGAGGCTCCTGCTTTAACTTTATTTTTTAACAGTTATCTGCTTTTAATATCTACCTGCTACATCCATGGCAACAGCATTTTTTGGTTCATGACATCAGGTGATCAGGATGGGCCATTTAACCCCAATAACATTTGTCATACTTTGGGTCAGGTACCATTTGGTTTGGATGCTTGTCCTCCAAAAAGATCTACAACGACCTGAATAAGGTACTACAGGGAGTCCCAAACAGGCGGTAATGCTGAGGAGACAAGGGTTTTTTAGAAAGTAAAGACTCATCAGAAGGTAGTGTATCTTGGAAATTCGCTGCTGTCATTGGGTTCCTAATGAGGCAGCAGCCAAATTTCATCACAAGTTTCTCCTGGTGTTGCCTGCCCAGTGCCTGGACTCCCCACCATGTGGTCCTCCTCCAGCTGCCTGCAGCATGGGTGGCTCACACAGATTGCAGGCACTCCTCGCGTGGCTCTCACAGGCTTCCTGCCCCAGAGCAAAGGTAAAAGCTGTGCATGAACAGCTGGGCCAAACTGTCCACTGCAAAATTACCCAGGCATCCAGAAGCCTCAGTAGCTAGTGCAGCAATAAAGAACAACATTCGTTTAATATGTAAACTTTAGGATCCAAATATATTGTACTTCTCACTGATTCCCTTTCTGAAAGAAATATTTAAAATTGTTGTACTAGCTTCAAAAATGTTTTTTTGAATAAACACTGAGTGCCTTCATCTCCTAAGCTACTTCCTTCAGATTCAATGCACAACTACCAGTACCATAACAGCATGTAGTGATAGAGCCTGAAAGGTTCAGAGACTCCAGAACATACATCTGAAATAATAAAAAAGAAAACTATAAGCAAGGCAGCATCCTCAGGCTTCACTGTCTGGGCACTAAGGTCAGAGGGCTAGACAGCGAGCCTCAGAGCAGCACTGATGTGAAGCCATCAGCCCGCATTTGCTAGTAAAGCATGACCACAGAAACTTTTCGGCAGAAAAGAGCTGCCAAGGGTGTGTTCTTTGGGATGGAGCAACTCCATCGGTTCCCCTTCAGGGGAGAGGTGCAGTGTGGGAGCCACCATCAGACAGCATTAGGGAGAAGTCACCACTGGCTGCACCTGAGTGACTTCCAATTCCAGTCCATGAGGCTCCAGTGCTGTGAGATAAGGATAAGAAAGCACCCAAGAAAGTCACTGCTAGTGATAAATATACAGAGAGGGAGACATGTCGAAGCACAGTATATGTGGCTCAGTGGAACAGAAAACAAACTTTATCAACATGCCACCGTCCTACTGCATTGTTCATGGGAGGCTTGAGGTAGTACAAGGAGGAAAAAAGCTGGGTTGCTCTGAGATTTCCAAGAATGTGCATTCAAAGAGATCACCCCCTGCATTATTCTGTCCATCATGTTTTCCTTTTTAGACAGCTCATCAGACTAAAAAACAAACACACAAACAAACAAAAAAAACCCCACCAAAACCAAGTGTGCTGTTCCATAGAAGTATGGGTCAAAGAAGACAGGAAATGCATTATTTTATATTTCTATTATAAATCACCCAATGATTAATATCTAACCAAAAATGTACTTTGTACAGTGAGAATATGCAGAGTATGGAACTGATAGCAAGGACACTGAACATATTGTCGGTCCCTGGAGCAGGGATTTTTAATTTATTTCACACATGTATGATAAGTTCTGTTGAGAAGATACTCTATCTTATCATCAGTCAAATGTGTGTAAGCATAGCAGTGAAATGCAAAATGTTTCATATATGTAATAGTCTGCATATATTGGGTAGAAAGTTGTGCTTTCCCACAGTGTCTCAGCGATACCTAAGTGAAGAAATCTGTTCTCTTCAAAATCCACCCGAGTCTTCTTAATGACAGTGTCTCAGCGATACCTAAGTGAAGAAATCTGTTCTCTTCAAAATCCACCCGAGTCTTCTTAATGACATGCTGCAATGTCCTATTTTCCACAGTTTCTACTCCAGTATGTTAATCTCTGCAATTCAGGCTGTGTTTCAATTTGAAAAAGTTTGCTGCAATCAAGACATAAAAATTAATTACCTCATAAAAATACAGTCACAGTGCTACTCTCCATTTCAGGTTTGGGACAGCAGGTACATGGCACACAATCCTTCCCCATTGTATTTACGGCTGCCTCACTCCAGAGGAAGTGCTGCAGAAATGTGCTTCAGGCAATTCTGAAACAAAGTTGTATTGCAGAGTGTTTGAAGGAACTTAAAATTTGGGAAAAATAATGAAGAGATTTTGTGGTCCATCTCTTCACCTTCCCGCACAAAACGGAGGATATTCTATTTTATTATGAAATAAAAGCACTCTTTACAATAAAATTGTAATATACTACTGTGAATTTGAATAAATAAGAACAAAGGGTCTATAAATAAATGTTCTGTAAAAGAATAAAGTGGGTGTACCCATTTTGTAGCTGGCTACTGCCTGAAGCCATCCCTGCTGTGGTGTAAGCAAAGAAGATTTTCCAGGTAATCCTGTAAAAGGTAGCTACTATACTTAGTCAAAAAATGCTATATATTTTCTCTAAAATGTTGGAATAGACTAAAAAGTAGGTATGATTCAATTTTGTAAGTTTTATGGTGTCGTTTTTAGTATTTTATTAAAAAAACAAAAATATTTTCTGTGGGAAAAATAATTTTTTTTCTATTATTCCTCTATGTACTTTATTCTCACTTGAACAAGTATATAAACAACTACAGAAGCTGTTTTATATTTCCAGTTACTTTTTTGTTTGAAAATAACTGTTCAACTAGGTAAAAATATTTTTTCCCAGTTCAGCGAAAATATTTTTTTAAAAACTTCCTCCAGACATTTCAGTTTTCTACAAAACAAGCCATTTTATATAAGAACTTCACATATAAATACCTTTCAGTGAAAAAAATTTCAATCAGCCCCGAAGTACATTGCTTGTACTACATCTTTACAACACAAATGAAAGCTGTTTAAACCCAGACATGGAAATTATGAGGATATGTGATCCCTGTAATCATTGCAAAATAGTGTCATGACAGTTGTCTTTCTGAAACAAGCAGAAAGATCACCTCATCGAAAGAAAAATCCAGTAGCCTTTCCTTGGCCACAACATGAACATATTATGAGAAAAATCCATAAGAACATGAGGTATTATAGAACAAAATCTTTGTAACTTGACGTTAATAACATCAGCTAGGCTTTATGCAATCTGTCTACTGAGAATACATACAGAATCAGGATTTGGAAAAGGGTTGAAGGAACCGCAGGAGTGGTTTTCACTGTATTAGAGAAGTAGCTACAGAGATTTATATTACATACATGGATACTTGATAAGACATTGTTATAACGATGTCTGACCAGACTTCCAACCCAAACCATTCTATGATTCTACAGTTGATTTTTCTAGCATATGATATTTCAGACATAGTATAATCGAGGCAGTTTTCCTCACTGCAGCAAAAATCAGTTTTTCAATGGACCTTCACAAAGGACTGATAGTGAGGATTTTTGACCTCCAGCAGTGGCAACTGCAAGCTTTACTTCTCAGCAATCTCCATTTTTCCTCCTATGTGTTTCCCTTCTAAGTCCATGTGGTTTTTCATGTTCAGTGGTACATCAGTGTGGCATGATTTCAAAATATACTTTTTTTCCTCACAAGATTGTTTTTCTTTCCAGGCAGTATTTCATTCTGTGCCTTCCAGACCAGCTTTTAACTTTACCCCCATCTGCCTAGTAATGTTTCAGTTTCTTCTCTAGTGCCATGGCTGACAACCTCTCTGTTCATAATTACTTTCATGGTGGCCAGAACATGGAAAATATATTAATGTCAATACTACATTTCCATTCACAGGTGATATGGTTACTGGAAAGCTGGTTTCCACACTTACCAACTGCTGGCTCACACATTATATGTTTATACTTGCCCTGTCTCTATTAGCAAGGGAATAATCTTTGTTTTATTCTGTTGCTCCATTTCTCTTTCTTAATTTTAGATAATTGGTTGTTGTCTTCTGGTGGGAATGACAGAAGTTGATAAGATATTATCTGGCCTTTTCTTAAATTTTGCATAATTAAATTAACCTTTTGCCTTGGAATTTGTCATTACCCTTTTCAATACAGCATTTATGCAATGCATTATGCATTTTACCAGCTCTCACCTGAACGTGCTTATTATCAACCTTGCCTCTGCCTGCTTAGGAGCGTTTCAGCAGTTCTTGCTCGAAGCAGCTGATCCCGACCCTACAGCAGGTCCTTTAACTACGTTGGTTGCTCAGGGACGTCAGTCCCCAGCACCAGCCACCTAATCCCATCCTGGCTGTACCTTCCTTGGGCAGTGACCCACTGCCTAAAGCTCAGCGGCACCTGCGCTGCTGCCTCAGTAAGGTGTAAATGTTTGATCTGAGAGGTAACTTCATGCAGTATCACCTTCAAGCATTCCAAACCTTACAGCCAGCCTTGCAGGGCAGCACAGGGAAGTAAAATGAAGTTATGCGGAGGTAGTTTGGTGGTGCTTTTGACAGTGTGGCAGGGTTGAATTTTCAGTGCCCGTCCACCCACTGTAATTCCGATTTCATTCAAACAGCACAGGACAAGAAAGTACAAGCTTTCTCGAATGCAAGTCTCAGAGTGTAATTATCCCTTGAGCCACGGAATAAAAATATGAGGGAAACATTTTTTTTTAAACTGCAGCTTTAAAGATGGAAAGCATTTTCAGTGTATGGAAATGTCTTTTTACCTAGCTCTGCTGGGTATAAAATGAACTTTATTTTGAGTGACAGTCTGCTATTTTCTTCTCAGAATCTTCAGTCTAACTCTATTTCATGGTGTGTCGACTCTCTGTATGATTACTCCAATATTCAGGTGCAGAGAAGTAAATGTTTCATGAAAGTGATGTCCCTGTCAGTAGTGTGCATATCATCTGGCCCCCTGAGCTGTCAGTGAACAGATTGTAGAATTACCATTAGAATACAGGAGCCCATAGCTGCAGGCAGTAAATGGAGAGCCGGTAAGCATATGTCACCAGCGTGATATTTTAGCTTCGTATGAATTTGTAAAGTGGAAATAAGCCAGCAGTACCACAGCAACTGCTAACTGTTCTGACTATCCATGTTTCCACATTACACCATATGTTCACAAAATTTGCAGCAAAAAGGAATAAAAACTGCTTTCCACTTTTGTGAAATATAACTTTATGCAACGGGGTTTAAAATTTCATTAGTCTAATGCTTTAGATCTGTGTTTACCCTGATAAAATTTACTTTTTAAGCTATCACAGGATTTCTATTGATGTCTACCTAGGAATTCACGTTTAGCTGCCAGCAGGATAAAAACAAGTCACATCTGGTTTGGTCCTCTAGGGAGAAGGTGCTAGAAACATTTGGATTTCAAAGTCAAATTATATTTTTAATCGTATTCAAGATGCGGTTGGATAGCGGTCCATCCATGCACGCAGATGCAGAATTCAGCGTTGGCTAGCACTTTTTGTTATTAACCTAGGTGAATTTTGTCTCTTATATTTGCTACAATTGTTTTGAATCAGAAAGAAAGGCCCAGGGTTAGTGAAGCAATTACTTTTAACTTAAATGTCAAACCTTTATTTTTAGATGTTAATTTTACAAATTATAAGAAAACAGTAATTCCATGAGGTCTTAACCGCCCATAAAAAATGATAAGCTGGTTACATTACTTTCCACGACACATATTATACTTTTCCTTATTAGTAGTAACATTTATACTGAAGAAAACTCCCTCTCTCTAACTCCCAGCACTTTGTGTAAAACAGTAGTTGACAAAAATCCTGGTATTTGGACACATTAACTCTGAATTACATTTGGCAGGTATCTATGTCTCACCATCTACTCTGATGTAGAGGCAGTGAAATGGGAGGGACACCATGTCAGGAGGACGTTATGCCTTTTAGAGCTTCAAGACACTTAGATGCTAAAACGAGATGGGGTAAGTTTGGAATCTAAAGGCCAGCCATCTCAGGTGAATAAAGCAGGCGATGGTCCCTTCGCCCAAGAGCTTATCTGTGACTATGACAAGATATTATAGAGCGAGAAAAAAATTCTTTGCACTGTGCTTTGCCACAGAACATTAGCCTTTGGTCACTTGTTCCCAGCTGCAATATATGATTACTCATCATCCATTGTTTTGTAGAGGCTAACAGACAACATTAGCACAACTATAATTTTTAATGACTATTCAGCCGATTAATAAATATATGGCTATTTTCTTGGCTGCAACATGATAAATAGAAGTAGTGACATCAGAGAACTTTCAGTCTTGATAGCTAGCAATGTCATACCCACTGGGACACATAACACAGAAAAAATAGAGATGTCTTTAATTATTCTTTTTATGGAAAAAAACCCCCACAACCAAAAACAAAACCAAAAAAACAAAACCCAAACCAAAAAAAAAATTAAAACCCCACCACCCATCATGACCTTCTGAGTATTCTAGAAGAGTCATTTATTTGATAAAGCATTTGGGCAATTTCAGATTCTATTTCTTGGAGGTGAAAAAGAAAACACAGTTCTCTGTTGTTCTGATTTATTGGGTAGCTGAGTTAATTTGTTCACTCTATGGGATTATTGCTAAGCTGTTTGGTGGCCATCATTTGGACTTGTAGATCTAATTAATTTTATGAGCACCTAGAGCTTTTCCATGGGTGTCTTTATATTGTTCAAGTATAGATAAATAAATGTATAATCATAAAGCAAGACTAGGGTGAGGTTACAAAATAAGAGACACTGAAAGACTAAAAAGATGAAATGGCAAACAAAATAAAATCCTCAATCATTGACTGCCCTGTGAGGGAAAATTCTCATTGAAATCTAGATTTTCTTGTTATTCTTTTTTTTTTTTTTTCTTCATGTATTTATGTGTGTACACTCAGGTCCATGATCTATGACTGCACCAGATTTCAAGGTTCTGCTCAATGGCATTGTGAAAAATCACCAATGTGCCAGCAGCATACTTGCTTGCTTTCAGCAATTTTCTTGGCTACAATCAGATAAAGAGATCTGGTGACCTTTATTCACCTTAATTTTTCCAAAGTGAAGGCTTGCTGCACCTTAGCATAGATAGAAGGGAACTGGTTCACATGCCATGGCTGACAAATTGATGGTTCAGATTTGATGAAAATAACTAAAAGGTCAGCTTTCAATGTCAGGATAGTTTATCCATTCTATTGTATAAATGAATATACTAGATTTCAATATCCTAACTTGGAATATGGAAACTAATCACTGTGAATCATCCCCTACAAACAGGTATATGGTATAGATAATAAAGACTGTGTTTGTTTGCGGTTTTGTCCTTGGCTACAGTTTCAAAGTAAGCACTACCAACTTTGATTATAGTCTCAAGAATATAGCTGTGCTTTGTTTGTTCTTCTTCAGCTAATTAGAGCAAATTTGCGGTGTTGGTTTTAGTTAAAGGGCATTAGTCCTTCTAGATTTCCCATGCTATGTAACAGGAAAACCATCCATTCCAAAAATCTTGTAATAGAAGAGAAGATTGGTGCCTTCTACCCCTTCAATTAAACTTTAATGAAAAAAAGAAGAGTTTTACTGTGCATTAGATAGCATGAAGGAAACTGTCCATAAAATCTACACTTTCAGTCTAAAATTATTCTATTATTATTACATTTATATATAGCATGGTTATATGAAGGCTGATTTGTGAGATATTTTTAATCCTTTCGAGTGCATGTGTGTATCTATATCTATGGTAAAGATCGCAAAGGTTTTGTGTTCTCCTCTAGTGTTCGAAGTATTCATCATATAGGTATTCCACAAAACCCTGGCTGCTGTTGGACTGTTGGTTTGTCACACATCGGTTGTCTGTACCAAAAGTGACAATAACATGCCAGTCTCAAAAGGCCTTGTTTACATACAAATTCAGTTTAAAATATGACTTCTCTGATATGATACGATCTCTCTGTATAGATGATTGTATGTTAAGAAGAGAGAAATCGTGACAATATTTTTGGATCAGCCACTTGTACCTTTGCATTATCTTTTTTTGGCACATTTCTATTCCCTTTTTTCTATTTCTATCCACACTGAGAATAAAATCTATACTTTTTTAAAGCTCATTGGCTTCAAATTTCAACTCTGCTAAGTAGGAACATAATATAATTAATTTCACCAGAATTTTTAGGTGGAACTCTTTTTTTCTTTTTTTTTCTTTTTTTTTCTTTTTTTTTCTTTTTTTTTCTTTTTTTTTTTTTCTTGCCAAAACAAAGATATTTAAGGAACTTGACATGATTCTTCAATACGTATTAAGTTTAACAATTTTTTCACCAGAAGAGACTCAACTAGCAAAATCTTTCATTTTTACCATTCCAAAATGAAAGTGATTCTTTTAATTTTAGAATCACAGAATAGTTTGAGCTGCAAGGGATCTTTGAAGATCATACACTCCAAGCCCCCTGCCATGGAAAGGGACATCTTTCACTCCATTAGGTTGCTCAAAGACCCATCCAACTTAACTTTTAACAATTCCAGGTATGAGGCATCTACAATTTCTCCGGGTAACCTGTTCCAGCATCTCACCACCCTCATAGTAAAGAATTTCTTCCTTATGACCAATCTAACCCCACACTCCTTCAGCCTAAAACCATTTCCTCTTGCCCTCTCACTACAAGCCGTGGTAAAAAGTCCCTCTCTATCTTTCTTACAAGCCCCTTTTATGTGTTGAAAGGCCACTATAAGGTCTCCCTGGAGCCTTCTCTTCTCCAGGCTGAACAGCACCAACTCTCTCAGCATTCACTCATAGGAGAGGTGTTCCAGCCCTCTAATCATTTTTGTAGCCCTCCTCTGGACCTGCTCTAACAGGTCAATGTCTTTCTTTTAGAATAATATTGATTCATCTGCTTTATTTTAGAGGAAACAGAAATTTCCCATATTCTGTTTGGAGATGAGATAGGCCATTTTGTTGTATCTATAACTTAATTGCAACTGAATATTATTTTTTTAAATCTAGTAAGCAATCCTGAAAAACAACTATCTACCTAACTCTCCAAGTGAGAAAAATAAACGAGAATAAAACCATCATCAAGTAGCCCTACAGCCTTGTACTGGGGTAATGGGTGGGGACAGTGGGGTGTCTGAGGGGAGTATAGGAAGAGCTGAAGAGAGATTTGCTTTGAATGACACAGAGTAGAAAGTAGAAGGAAGCAGAACCTGTTTATTTGGACTTGCTGTTGTGACCATGCAACATTTTTGTCTGCCCCTAAAGCAATGGTTTGGATAATTCTCTTCAGTGGCTCTGCAACTGGAGAAGCTCTTTGTATGTCACATGACATCAAGGGCTTCTGGTTCTGCCTCATCTCCCAAACCATGCCTGAAAAGCCCGAGAGCATCTGGATACTTCTTTTCTTGTGTTGAACCAAAGGGTTCAGAGATGCGTTTCCAAGTAGGTTAAATCTTCCTCTCCCTCAGAGCGTACAGGAAACCATGAAGAACTGGGTGTCCACCAACAGGTCCTTGGGTTTGCACACCTGCAGAACCAGGATTAAAGGGGACACTATGGAGCTCATCCACCCTGCAGTGGGAGCAGGTTTCAGCTAGCTCATCTGAGTTGAAAGAAGGGCTGAACTGTCCTGCCATGCCACAGCTAGTACTCAGAAAGCTATTCTCTATTTTTTCACTTGCTCTAAGCCAAAAGTCGGGCAACTGTCAAAATGGGAAGACAAACCTTCATCTAAATTTTATCAGAGCAGAGCTCTCCTATTGGGCAAAACTCTTCCACGGGCTACCTCTAGTTGAATGAGGGTCTTTCCACATGCTATGGACACACCAAATAAAACAGAATCTGAACATATAAATAAAAGTTCCAACAGCAACAAGTCATATTCCCTGCAATGTCTGCAAAGTGTTGAGATGTTCACGAAACCAGATTTCTCATGCAACTGCAGCATCACTGAAACTTGCAGTGCTTCAGCCGGCACACAGATCTCTGTCTCCTGAAAGTCTGGAACAGGGTCCTGTGCTTGAGTCAACTGAAGGAAAGAGCAGTCGACATGGTATTTCCATCATCAGAAAGAAATGTGAAACACTGAAAAGAAGCAGACTATGCTGGGCAAGATGAGCAGTTGGGTGGGGTTTTTTTCCTCTTCGGGTTTTGGGTTTTTTTTTTTCTGGTTTTTAACTTGAGCACTTCTCTGAGGCGAACTTCTTAAACCTGTGCTGGCTTTTAATTACACCAGCACAAACACAAACTTTGCAAACATCTGTTCCTGATTCTGTTTGTATACATTTTGAAGCAATTCTTTGAAAAAGAAATCTGTAGAAGAATTTGCTACCCAGGCTGAGGCCTCATTTGCCAAATACTATCTAGGATCTAATTCTATAGCTGTTTAATAAATCCTGAAAATGATGTTTATACTGGAAATGCTGACAGAACTTTCACCATAATTACAGCATGTTACTATACAAGTCTGCAGCAATACATGTAACGTATCCACATATGTACGCTGTATGCAGTGGTTTAATTAGTCATGGGGCATTTCATGTCTGACTTTTTTGAGAAGTAGAGATGTTGCAGCCCTGAACACATTGGAACAACAGAGACAATAATAATATTACCGCTATATTTATTGTGACAGCTTCACACAGCTGTCACCTTTGATGATGATGTAGTGATACAATACATCACAAGAATAAGCAACTGGCCAATGCATAACTGCACAAGAAAAACCTGCACCAGTAGGAACTTTGTTCTGATTAAAGGAGAAAAAAACCCAAATGTGCAGGTGACAGAACTATCTCAATTATACTTTTTCTAGCATCTCACAGCAATCTTTCCAAAGCAGGTTTTAACAGCCTTTGTGCTTTCTAGAAACTCAGAGGAACAGAAGAGGGAAAACCTCCAAAAGTTATTTAGGAAGAATGGAGCATTCACCCAGGTGCCCCAACACACACTGCTCCTATTCTGTGTAAAAAGAAGGCAATAGCTCCATTACAGTATGATGCGCAATCCCTTAGGGCTATTGTCACTGTTGTCAATCAAAACAAGTTTTTTCCCAAACACATCTATTAGGAAAACCTTATCTTTTTACAAAGGGACACTGTCAAGACTTGTTAAGAATAAACAAGGCAAGACTGCTCCCATTTACATTTGACATCAGCAGGATGCACATTTAGCTGCTTCTCAGGCTCAGCCTCTTGGGTGAGCAGAATACTGAATATGCTGAAACAGAAAAGCATATGTAAGGACAGGCTTGGAACGAGTCAGTGAAACATAAATACACCATACAGGATAAGGAATCCACAATTAGCATGGGTAGGCAAGCAAGGGGACTTATCTGTGAAGTTTTCTGAGATACTAATTGCAGTTCCTTTCATGAATATGAAGACATTTCAAAAGGTATACTAAATAATTCTATATATGCAACCCCATAATTCCTACTAGCTAATATTCATCTCACTGGGCTTACTTATGTAGCTCTGGAAGGGCAGGATTGATTCCAAATCAGCAGGATTGTTTTTATCTTGAGTTTAGTAATAATCAGTGCTTAGTCTTAAAGACTAAATCCCTGGAGTCACGAGTTCCTAAGATAAATCTCAGGCTTTATTACAGTAAAAAGCAGGACTTTCATTGTCATGGTCAAAAATTAGCCTTAGAGTTTCCCCAGGGCTCAATAATAAGAAGGCAAGTAAAAAGTGCCAGAAAGCTTCTTGCAGTTTTAAGCAAAATAATGACTTTTCTCATCTTTTTGAATAGGCAAAAAACCCCATAACTCAAACAGCAAAAACAGAAGAGAAAAACAGCAGAAAGCCATGGGGAAAATATGTGAAATTGAAGTAGTTTTTTTGACTATGCTACCTGTAGGAAAACAAGAGATATGAGAATGACTTTGCTGTCGTAAGGTAATGCCTGAAGCATGGAACAGCTGAGTAAGATTTTTGATAACTCCAGACAGAATGGAACTACAGAAATATTGACTAATCAATTTCTTACTGAATCAACTTGCTGCCTTAGATCACAACATGGTTATTTCAATGTCTGACCTCTGGATCTCATTCTTATTACCTATGCAGATATCTACAGATTTCCCCCTCTTACTGAAGCAACAGCACTCTTTAATGGAAAAATACAGGAAAAATTATCATCATAGATGTAGAAGAGATATAAATGCAGAACAGAAAAAATTCAATGCTATAAACCTAATCTTATATGTATGTTCTTCCAAATTCATACTCCTAATTATAGGAAAGAGTTCATATCATGAATATCTACTATGCTTCACCTTGAAGAAACCACCCCTCGTAAGTGTTTTCCATACTCCTTTTTTAAGTGTACTTACTCTGGAAGTATGCCGATACTTTACTTAATTATGTGGATCATTATATATTTGTGTATAAAGGTGACAAACTGTATTTGGTTAAATCTGCACTGATCTTTTACCAGTAGATAAAGGCAATATTGCACTATTGTGGTTATAACAATTATTATCTGTTCTGCATTTCTTGCAAAATACCTTCATATTTTTGTATCTCATCATTAGAATTAGTAAATGGAAATTGTATGTGCTGGTTATAGTAAACCTAGTACCTTTCTATCCCACCTCTCTTGTGAAGACCCTTACTTAGAATAGAAGATACAAGAAGCCTGAGTTCTGGTTATCGTCTGTTTGTGTTACAAAAAGTTATACCATGACTAGATAAGAATAGAGAACTACTGGGATATTTTTGCTTTGCTTTGTTGTTTTGTTTCATTTTACCCAGAAACAATAAGTGTAACTTCATAGACATTAAAGATTCCATAATTGAACTTAGGATTGTCTCTGGGACAAATGAGTCCAGTTTGCAGGAGGCATCCTTGAGGGAGACAGATCTGAAGCAATGACTCCGAACAGCAAGGACACTTGAATTGTTCCAGGGGAAAAAAGGCCAACATAACAATAGCCATTAGCACAGAGCAAGTACACCACTGGTTTGAGCTGAAGTGGCAACGCCGACGCGGTACTGCATTGTAAAAAACAATACAAAAAATAGAAAACTTCATACACAGTCCCTGGGGGACTGGCAAGTTACAGGTGAAAGAATTCTTTATAACCTAATCCCATAATATTTCTGAGAGAATTTTTTTTAAAACACAGGTTGTATCTGTGCTGTTACATAAACAAGTGCCAGGCAATGAATGTGAGCACTGGACGGGACCGTTAGCCTTCTGCAGTGCATAATTGTTAGCATACTCCCTGGCAGGGGTTTTGCCTGGCCCAGTTAGAGTTCTCCAAGACAATGTCTGGGCATGATTCAGGGGATAACATGTGCCAAGGCCATTCCCAAAAGGCCACTTGGAGAAGAATGCAGCGGTTTGGGTGTCCCCCACCCTACACACTCTTAACTTTGCAGCAGTCAGCGCTGTCCCCTCAAACACTCCTCATGCCACAAGACACTCCGTGTAGCACGTGCCTGCAGCTTCATGCTATGAAAACATCACTCTGGTAGGTAACAGTCTTCATGTCATCTCAGACCCTACAAGTGAAAAAAAAATTAAAAATGAAAACAACATTTCTTTTAAAAGCCCATAAAAATAACAGGGTCCAGAAGATGCCCTTAGGATCCTGAGGCTCTAGGACTATGCAGCATGAATGCAGTCAGCTTATCCAATCCTTTGGGTTCTGCAGTGGTCTCTGGCCTTATTTTATTTATCAGTATAGACAGACTTTCACTGGTATCTATGATGAGTGCTACTAGGTACCAAAGATCTCAACACACAGGCAGTAACGAAGGTACTGCCAGACATTCTATTTTCATATTTGCAACTGTGCAATTGCATCAGTAGCCAATTCAATAAGACAAATCAGCAATACTTGATGGGAGAAATTTGACAAACTATCAATTAAATGCAAAAAGACATTCTGGGTGCCACAAGCTTTTAGTAAGAATCCCACAAAGTTCAAGTCATTATCACCCGAGGTCCCTGGCAGCTTACAGATATAAGGCCATCTCTTCAAGACAGCATGGTAATAAAATCAATATACAGACTCATAGCAGCTGCTGTTTGTTCACCTGAGACTACTACTTTGTTATGGTGCATAAGATTCCAATTTCAGTAGCCACTGGCACAAAAAAGAACAACGTGGCTAGCAAAAAATTCAGTCCTCTTTGATTCCCCAGCTCCGATGAAAAAGAAAGCTTTTCCTAGCTGGTTCAGCTAGGGAAAAGGAAGCAAAAGCTCCTAACAAGAACACATAAAGAGCAAGATGCAGACTGACATTGCTAAATCTATTGCATATTTGCTTAACCACTTAGCTACAGCATCTCATTTCACTGCAACATGGTACCAAGCTATTTTTAGCATAAGAAATGCAGGAGAACTAGCACCATGGGCCTTCTTCAGTGTTGTAACAAAGCATACTGATGTGTAAAAAGAAAATGGATACGATGGAGGAAATATTCACATTGCCTAACTTTAAGTGCACATTTCCTGACTTTTGTACTTTGGAAATTTGTATAAACTATCTGGAGTATCCAACATCCTAGGACAGCTCTCTAAAATAAGACAAAATATTTCCCTGGGTGAAGCTTTGAGCAACCTGGCCAACTGGAAAGTGTCCCTGCCCATGGCTGGGGGGTTGGAACTAGGTGATCTTTAGAGTCACTTTCAACCCAAACCATTCTATGGTTCTATGTTTCTATGATCACCTGAAATTATAAGACAACTTCACCTGCAGCCTGTGAAACTGTTGTATAACCCTGTTATCTTTGACAGAATGTATTGTGGCAATGATTAATACTGGAGCAGAATTAATGCATTTTCCAGCTTTTTCCTGAACATCAAAGGAATAGGGAGTCATCTAGTAAGAGGAAATTCTGTCTCCATTTGTACTGGGTTTGCATAGCAAGGTTTTGGTAGCAGCGAGGTATAGGAGTGGCTTCTGTGAGAAGCTGCCAGAAGCTTCCCCCGTGTCTGACAGAGCCAGCACCAGCCGGCTCCAAGAGGGACCCGCCGCTGGCCAAGGCCATCAACGACACTGGTAGTGCCTCTGAAATAATATATTTTAGAAGGGGAAAAAACCACTGCATCCAGGAGAGAGGAGTGAGAATATGTGAGAGCAGGAGCCCTGCAGACACCCAGTGCAGAAGTGCAGAAGGAGGGGCAGGAGGTGCTCCCATTGCTGGAGCAGAGATTGCCCTGCAACACATGGTGAAGTTCATGGTGAGGCAGGCTTCCCCCTGCAGCCCATAATGGTCCATGGTGGAACAGGTGGATGCCCAAAAGAGGCTGTGACCCCATGAGAATCCCACACTGGAGCAGCTCCTGGCAGGGAGGACCTGTGGATCCATGGAGACAGAGTAGCCCAGGCTGGAGCAGGTTTGCTGGCCGGTCTTGTGACCCCATAGGGGACCTACACTGGAGCAGCTTGTATCTGAAGGGCTGCACGGCATGGGAGGGACCCCATGCTGGAACCGGGGCAGATTGTGAGGAGCCATCTCCCTGAGGAGGGAGGAGCAGCAGAAACAATGTGTGATGAACTGACCGTAGCCCCTTTCTTTGTCCCGCTGCAGCGCTGGTGGGGAGGAGGCAGAGAAAACCACGAATGAAGGTAAGCCCAGGAAGAAGGGAGGGGTGGGGGGAAGGTGTTTTGAGATTTATTTTTCACTTTCTCATTATTCTACTCTGATTTGATTGGCAACAAATCGAATTGTTCTCCCCAAGTCAAGTCTCTCTTGCCTGTGATGCTAACGGGCGCGTGCTCTCTCCCTGCCCTTATCCTGACCCACGAGCCTTTTGTTACATATATTTTCTCTCCCCTGCCAAGCTGAGGAGGGGAGTGATAGGGCTGCTTTGGTGGGCACCTGGCATCCAGCCAGGGTCGACCCCCAACAGCATTGCAGGATCTGGACAAGAGTGTCTGCCGCTTATAAACTTTCCTGTCACTGTTCCTTGGGCATTACCTTCCTGAATTTCTGTAGCCCGACCTCTGTTCTGTTGCTTGCCTCCTCCTGCCCTTGCTTCTGCCTTTGGGCAACTGCTGCTCCTGCATCCCTGAATTTATCCTTCCCCCAGGCTCTGGTTACTAATTTTGCTCCTTGCCTTATTCTTTTACTTACTTTCCTTTTCTTCCCTTTCCCATCCTTATCTCTGCGACACCTCTTATGTGCCCAAGGGTCCTGCTCTCAGGAAAGTCTCATTCAGGCTTAGAAATGCTGTGTGGCTGCAGGGCAGGGATGATCTAGGCAAAATCCGGGTGTACATCAGGAGTAGGTGCATGCTCGGGGAGACAGAAATCTCAGGAGACATAGCTGTCAGCTTCAGGATGTCTTTAAAATGATGAACAAGGAAGTATTTTAGTGGCTTACGATTTGGGCACACTTGGGCAGAAAGCACACAGAAACAGCATAAGGCATAGTTTTGGCACCGTGACCAGCTTTCAGTCAACAGCGAAGGCGGTGTTTTCCAGCACTGAGGATTTCTCAGCACTGCTTTGAGGTGGGTGTTGGAGTGAGGGACACAGCCAGCCTCTCTGCAAAAGCAGAGGATGTACCCTCTCTCCTTGACAGGAGTCACGTGCTGGGAGTGCAGCAGGTTCCTCAGAGCTGAAATCCAGGATGGGCCGGAACATCCAAAACCATGCTCCAGCTCCTACCTGTTGAGGTGCCTGATCCCCTGCTGCTGTTTAGGGAATCAAGGCCCTGCCCTACCCGCTATCTCCCTCTATCCCAGTGAACCACTCCTCTGCAGGCTGCTGCCACAGCCTGGTAAGAGACTACAACATGGAAGTTAAGGAAGATGAAAAAGACTGTTAAAATTTTCCTAACACTGCTCTCTCCATTTCCCCCCTCTCATAAAAAGCCACTGCACTCCAGTAACATGTTTGCATAATATTGGGTTCACAGATAACTGAAATACTTTAAAAAAACATTTCGCATCTTAAGGCAAAGCATGGAAATTTTTAGTGTAAACTGTTAAAAGTGAGGAAGTTATATAGAGATGCAAATAGAAAGTTTCTGGCTGCTTTAATCTACAATATACATATATATCACAGAATCATAGCATGGTTGAGGTTGGAAGGAACCTCTGAAGGTCCTCTGGTCCAGCCCCCATGCTCAAGCAGGGCCACCTAAAGCCAGTTGCCCTGAACTCCATCCAGATGACTTTTGTGTATCTCCAGGGATAGAGACTCCACAGCTTCCCTGGGCAACCTGTGCCAGTGCTGGGTCACCCTCACCCTAACAAAGTGTTTGCTGGTGTTCAGACAGAGGCCTCCTGCATTTCAGTTTGCGCCCATTGCCTCTAGTCCTGTCAATTAAAGAGGATGTAATGGTCTGTGGTGAACCAAGCAGATAGAAGCTAGTTTATGGATTTCGTGCTAGTGCCCAACTGAACTGTGTAGCACAGGACAGTCCCTGGCAAAATCCTCAGTCCATTTTGGGGAAAGAAAGAAACAAGCCTTCCAGTTCACAGTGAAACATCCTGAAATATGCCAGTGACTCACAGGTTCAGGGTTTGGTATTGGGCATCTTTGATTCCAATGGTGTGAAATATTACTTCTAGTCAATTCACCAAGCATTTTTCTTCCGGAATTAATCTTCATACTCACACATCTCAGCATGAATTACTACAAAAAACTTTAAACTTGGGTAATGGTAAGACCTGTGGCTTTTAATTCTCTTTAACCTTTGGTAAGCTGCTGTTCAGCAATTTAAAAATTGCTGCTACAGCTATTTAATTTACCTCCCCAGCATTACCAGTTGTTGGGTTTGCTTTGGTTTTGTTATTATTTTTATTTGTTTCTTCTTGCTTGTAATGGTGGAAGTTAATAGCCATGTCACAGTGATGTTGCACTACTCTAGGCAGCAGCTCTGGTGCTGCCATGGCCATGTCACGGTGGGTGTCACCAGCTCCTGGCACCAGGCCTTGGGATGTCATGGCCATGTCACAATAGGCAGAATGTTGGTGTTGCCTAGGATGGGTACCAAAAAGCCTGCACCAGCAGTGGAGCAGGCAGGTGAACAAGGATTGAGAGGAGAGGAGAGGAGGGTCACAGGGGCTGACCATAGCAATGGAGGATGGCTGCTTCTCCATTGCTTCTCCTTTGTATTGCAGATGGATGCCCAGACAAGGATGTGACCAGACAACCACACGCTCCTGTATTCTCCTTCCTCTGCCACTCAGCCAGAGAGTTGTCAGCATGCTACAGGATGAATAAGATAGCACCCCATCATAGTCTTACAAGGAGCTGGAAGCTCCCCACAGCCATAGGCAGAGATAGCTCCACACTCTTTTTGTCTAGGTGGCCAATGGCTGGGTCCCACATGAGCTCCTGGAATGAGCCCTAGCAATATAGTGGCCATGTCACAGTAGGCAGAACGCTGGTAGTGGCCCCGTTACACTGGGGTTAGTGACATGACTGATCCAGGATGGGTGTCTTCTGGCTGCCAGGGAGATATCGGATGGATAGTCCTGGCATAAGGCTGGGAGAACCCTGAGCAGGGAAGAAGGGGCTTCCCATGGCAACAGAGAGTAGCTGCTCCATTTGTTGATTCTTCTGTCTTTGGCAGCTGCCACCCTGGACAAATACACGACCAGATCATGGCACACTCTGGTCCTCTCCCCTTGCCACCACTCAGCTGGAGAGTATTGCAACTTGTACAAAGACGTCAACATAAGCTTAAGGAAATACACATAGCTCCATTCTGTACCACATCAGGGTCCTACAGGTGGCTGGAGGGTCCTCACAGCTGTGGATAGGGGAGCTCCATACCACCCACCATCTCTGTACCCTGTCATGGTCTTGGAGGCCAGTGGAAGGGCACCAGAGCCATGAACAAAGGGAGCTCCACACTGTCTGACAAACAATGAATGACAGAAAGATCAGAGTTGGAAGGAACCTCTGGAGATCATCTAGTCCAACCCCCTGCTAAAGCAAGGATACACAGACTCACATCCAGGCAGTTCTGAATGCCTCCAGAGAAGAAGACTTCACAACCTCTCTGGGCAGCCTTCCTTATATTCAGATGGAACTCCTTATGCTGTAGTTTGTGCCCTTTGCCCCTTGTCCTGTTGCTGGGCACCACTGAGAAGAGCCCAGCCCCATCCTCTTGGCACTCAACCTCAACATATTTGTAGGCATTGATAAGATCCCCTCTCCGTCTTGCCTTCTCCAGGCTAAACAGGCCCAGCTCTCTCAGCCTTCCCTCATAAGGGAGATGCTCCAGTCTCCTTATCATCTTGGTAGCCCTCCGCTGGGCCCTCTCCAGCAGTTCCCAGTCTCTCTTGAATGGGGGAGACCAGAACTGGACACCCCCTTTTCTGTGTGAAACTTCTCTGTGTCTAACCTCCTTACAAACATGCAAGAGAAAATTGGAATTCACCTTGTGAAAAAAGACAAGTCCTAAACTTCATAGGCATTATTCGTCTTAATAAAAAGTTGTAATGAGACCCTCTATCAGCTACATACCAGCACGAAAATATCTGTCTTTTAGCTATTTCCTGCTGATTTTCTAGATGTTTTTTCTCCCAGAGAGAGCAATGGCAATTTATTAATTTCCATTGTTCAGCCCTAAGGACATGTTTACACTTCACAGGAGGGAATGTATGTGTATATATATGTGTGTATATGTATAGATATACATTTTCATATATGTGTCAGGTGCATATTATAAGCATTAAGAGAAAGTCACTATATGGAAACAATATCAGATTTTGAAAGCAACTCACCTAACAACTATGAAATAATTGTCCCTGCAGCCTTAACTCTGTCAACTGTGTATGTGGATTCGTTAGCTGAAAGCATGCACAGAATGAGAAAGGCTCCATGATCTGTGGCAGTGGAGACCAGTTGTGCCTGTTTATTGAAAAAAAAGATTTCTTTTTCTTCTACTCTTTAATTTTTACCTTATTGATTTTTTGCTTTTTCTATTTGATGAATATTGATTTTACTCATGCAGAGTTGCACTCATACTGGCTGTTTTATTTCTCCCTTTCTTGTTTATTCATTGTGGTAATTTACTTGGGGCATGAAAACTGCTGAGTGTCACAGAATCAAGGTATTACAGAAGTTGGAAGGCAGCTCTGGAGATCACCTAGTCCCTCCCCGGGGGAGAGTCAAATACAGCAGATTGCTAAAGGCCATGTCCAGGTATGTTCTGTGTATCTCCAAGGATGGGACTCCACAGCCTTTCTGGGCAACCTGTTCTAGTATTTGACCACCCTTAAAGTAAAAAAATAAAATAATGAGAAAAAAGTCAGTATGTTTAGACAGAATTGACTGTATTTCAATTTGTGCCCAATACTTCTTGTCCTGCCACTGGGCACCACAGAGAAGAGTCCGACTCCATCTTCTTTACTGCCCCCATCATACACAGATTGATAAGACACTCTCAGCCATCTCTTCTTCAGAATTAAGTCACAGCTCTCTCAGTATCTCCTCAGATATTTAGATGAGCTAAGCATTTAATCATCTTTGTGCTCCGCATACTCCAGTATGTCCATGTATGCCTTGTACTGGGGAGCCTAGCACTGGACACAGCACCCAGATGTGTCTCACCAGTGATGAGCAGAAGTCAGCACTCAACCACCTTCTAATGTTTTTAGTAATACTACCCAGGACATTATTTGCCTTTGCTGTGCGGGTGCACTGCTGGCTCATGGTCAACTGTCTGTGCACCAGGACCCCCAGGGCCATCTCTAAGCTGTTTTCCAGCTGGTTGCACCCAGCATGTACTGGTCTTGCAGTTATTTCTGAAAAGGACTTTGCATTTCCCTTTGCTGAACTTCATGAAGTTCCTATCAGTTCATTTCTCCAACCTGTTGAGGTTCCTCTGAATGTCAGCACAGTCAGAACTGTAAAAAAGCAAGATAAACAACCTCCACTGCTCTCTCCTTGTCCTCCAAGCTAGACATTTCATCGTAGAAGGCTGTCATGTTGGTCAGACATGATTCTCCCATTATAAACATATGCCACATACTCCCAGTCACCTTCTGTCTGTCATGCTTCTAGAAATGGTTCCCAGGATTAGTTGTTCCATGAGTTTCCCAGGAACTGAGATGAGGCCTTTGGTTTCCTAGATTTCTCTTCTTGCCTTTCTTGAAGGTTAAGGTGACATCTGCTTTCTTCCAGTTCTCAGGAACCTCCCCAAATTTCTATGACCTTTCAAATGAAATGGAGAGTGACCTTGCAGTGACAGGAGCCAGCACCAGCTCCCTCTGCACTGTGTATCCCATGAGGGTGCACAGACTTGTATATGTGCAGTTAGTTTAAATGTTCCTTAACATGATCCTCTTTCACTAAGGGTAAGAATTCCTTGTGCCACACTTTTCCACATGTCTCAGAGACCTGAGATTCACAAAATCACAGAATCACAGAATGATCAGGGTCAGAAGGCACCTCTGGAGATCATCTAGTCCAACCCCCTGCTAAAGCAGGTTCGCCCACAGCAGGTTGCACAGGATCATGCCCAGGTGGGTTCTGAATGTCTCCACAGAAGGAGATCCCACAGCCTCTCTGGGCAGCCTGTGCCAGTGCTCGGCCATCCTCAAAGGAAAGAAGTTCTTCCTTATATTCAGATGGAACTCCCTGTGTTGCAGTTTGTGCCTGTTGTCCCTTGTCCTGTTGTGTCCCTGTGTGAGATGTGGACACACTGGTCACCAAGCATGGTCATAGGTTGCCCAGGGACTTTGTGGAGTATCCATCTTTGGAGATACTCAAAAGCTGTCTAGACACGGTCCAGGACAACTGGCTTTAGGTGGCCCTGCCTGAGCAGGAGGGTTGGATCAGATGACCTCCAGAGGTTTCTTCCAACCTCAACCATTCTGTGATTCTTGATTCTTCCAAACAGATCAAAGTCTGCTCTCCTGAAAGCCACGTATGCAATCCTGCCTTTCACCTGCTCCCTCCTTGTAGGATCTTGAACTCAATGATCTCATGGTCACTGCTGCCAAGGCTGCAACTTACCTTCACATCCCTGAACAGTTCTTCCTTGTTCATAAGGAGGAAGTCCAGCAGAGCATCTTCCTTCATCAGCTCCTCCAACAGCCATGTCAGGAAGTCATCATCAAAGCACTCCAGAAACTTCCTGGGTTGCTTGTGCCCTACTGTATTGTCCCTTCAGCAGACGACAGGGTGGTTAACATCCCCCATAAGGACTAGGGCCTGTAAACTTGAGGCTTCTTCCAGTTGTTTGAAGAAGGTTCTCAGCTGAGTCATCACCTGTCCCCAGCAGAGCTTCACGCACCCCTGCTGCTCACGTAAGGGGCAACTCTTCCTCCTCACCACCTCAGCCTGTGCTCCCTAAGAGCCTGTGCCCCTCCTCTGGACCACTCATGACTGCAGCGAGACCACAGCCCTGCTTGCTCCCCATGCCACAGGTGCTGGTGCGCAGGCACTTCAGGGGGGCCCCCACTTACGCTGACTCCCCACAAAGCGTATGAGAGCCTCCCCTGTGTGCCACCACCCGGCACCTATGCGCACATGCTGCAGGCGGGGCCCTTTCCACCCTTATCCCATGTCTCCAAGATATGTCCTGCCCATGTCACCCTGCGCCCTTTGCTTATAGAGCCAGTCCACAGCCTGTGCACCTAACCATGGGGCTGCACAGCCTCTGCACCTAACCATGGGGCTGCACAGCCTCTGCACCTAACCATGGGGCTGCACAGCCTCTGCACCTACACATGGGGCTGCACAGCCTGTGCACCTAACCATGGGGCTGCACAGCCTGTGCACCTAACCATGGGGCAGCACAGCCTGTGCACCTAACCATGGGGCTGCACAGCCTCTGCACCTAACCATGGGGCTGCACAGCCTGTGTACCTAACCATGGGGCTGCACAGGCTGTGCACCTAACCATGGGGCTGCACAGCCTGTGCACCTAACCATGGGGCTGCACAGCCTCTGCACCTACACATGGGGCTGCACAGCCTGTGCACCTAACCATGGGGCTGCACAGCCTGTGCACCTAACCATGGGGCTGCACAGCCTCTGCACCTAACCATGGGGCTGCACAGCCTGTGCACCTAACCATGGGGCAGCACAGCCTCTGCACCTAACCATGGGGCTGCACAGCCTGTGCACCTAACCATGGGGCTGCACAGCCTGTGTACCTAACCATGGGGCTGCACAGCCTCTGCACCTACACATGGGGCTGCACAGCCTCTGCACCTAACCATGGGGCTGCACAGCCTCTGCACCTAACCATGGGGCTGCACAGCCTCTGCACCTACACATGGGGCTGCACAGCCTGTGCACCTAACCATGGGGCTGCACAGCCTGTGCACCTAACCATGGGGCAGCACAGCCTCTGCACCTAACCATGGGGCTCCAAAGAATCTGCACCTCCACATGGGGCTTCTCTCTCCGCCGCTGCACCTCCCTCATCACTCCCAGGCTAAAGCCCGCACACCAGCGCGCCCAGCCTGCGGGCAAAGACGCCTGTGCTGCCGGTCCGGTGGGTGCCGTCCCGACCCGGCAGTCCCCGTCTCCGGGCGCCACCGCGCCGCCTCAGCCGCCCACTCCCCGCCGGCGACACTGGCTGTGCGCCCGCCTGACGAACCGCAGGCTCCCTCCACCCCTCCCCGAGCCCTTCTTCCCCGCCGCCGGCACCTCGGGGACCCCGCCGGGACCCCCCGCCCCCGGGCCGGGCGGCGCAGAGCGGGGCCGGAGCCGGGCACGGCCGGGCCGGGGCTGCGGGGACCGCCGGCTCCCTCTCCTGGCCCGGCGGCGGCACGGCGGCCGGGGGCGGCCGCGGCAGCGGGACAGAGGCCGCGCCGGTGCCCAAAAACAAACAAAAAAAAAACCAACAATTTTTTTTTTTTTTTTTTTTTTTTTTTTTTTTCACGAGGAATTCGTATCTCCCGTTAATCCCCGGCTTCCCTCCGGGCTGCCTCACCGAACAGAGCGCGTTTGCTTTGCTGGTGTGAATTCAACGCAGCTACATTTAGTGCCGAATACATGCTAATTCTTGGAGGGATCCGAGAAAAATCTGCTGAGCTGGGTGCTCTAAGCGAGTAGAAAAATTGGGTTCAAAACCTCTCGTGAGCAAGGAACAAATGATTCCTTGTCCTATGTTTTCTTGATATGTGCCCTAAATGCTGAGTTCCGGTGGGAAAGTGAACAGCTCCTGCATTTAAAAAGGCTGAACCCGGGTTCCTTACGGCTCTGGCCTCAGATTCAGCTCCTGCTTCACGATCACAAGTGGGAAGAAATAATATCCAGTCTGCAGGAACTGCTGGAGATACAGAGAGGACTGACAATTCACAGGGTGGAGGGGAAGCATGCAAATAAAACATATAGCACTGTATTATTATTATTATTATCGTTGTTGTTGTTATCCAAACTATTTCTATATTGAAAAGATATACAGATCAAATTGTGACAGAAGTTTGCAAACTGTCAAACAAATGTCAGCAATGTTCTTATCCAGCTCTAGTGTAGCGGAGGAGCAGATAGGTGGTCATCACTTGGTGCATCAAACCCATGAGCTTTATAAAATTTACGCAAACAAGAAAAGTAATAGTGAATTTATGACAAAAGATTAGGGGTGTGTCCACAGGGAAAACTCAAGAAAGATTCACTTCTTTAAGTGGATTAGCAAAACCTCATTAAGCTCCTTTGAGGATCCCCTTATTCAGTAATAAATTGTCTTTACACTTACACTAAAAGTGAGTTTTAACACTTTAAATTTACACCTTTAGTTCATTTGGATTGATTTTCTTCAGTGTCCTGTTTAGGAAGATCCCAAGCAATTGAATTTTAGGCAGTTTGGAGCACAAAAGACATGTTAAAGACTTTAAGATTCATTCTTTCAACCCAGGACCAAGGTCATTACTGCTACTGTGGTGAGGAACCTTCCCTGCACCATCTGCATTGCAATATCAGGTCCTATCTAGAGACACCGACTCAAAAGCAGGATTTCTCTTGGCTGTATGAGTCCTAAGACCTCCACATGAAAGATAAGTGTCATGACTGTTGAAGTTAGTTACTGTCCTGAACTTCTTTGGAAAGATAAGAGAATGCAATTCAAAATTAAGACACCTAGGTATAGAAGTCTATAGGGACACTCCCTACCTGTGGTTGTATTGACTGCCCGAGCCTTTGTTGTAGTTGCTGGAGCCTCTGTAGAGGTTCAGCCTCTGGGAACTCAGTCCAGCCGTCTGGTCGTGGGATGTCTCTTATATAAGACGGTCGATTTTGAGACTTATTCAACATATCCACACGAGAACAGCAGCTAAGACTGATGCATGCTGAATGAACAAACAACATGAGAGCACCCCAGATGGAACTACTATCTATGTTTAGGCAAGTAAAATTTACCCTAAGCCTTCTATGCTAGAAAGGTGGTCGCTCTTTTGCTTTTATTGACCATGATGGGAGTCAGACACATTCTGTGCCTTCAAACAAATACCTTTACAGGCCTTAATTTTGAACTTTAGTCATAAACCTAAAAGTAGTGCTGGGTTTGTGTTGTGGGGTTTTTTTGTTTTTATTTTTTTTCATTCCTGATCTGAGTCAGATATTTAATATGTATTTAGCTGAATTTCATGTATCGCAGTTTTATGTAAGACATAAGCACCCTGAACTTGTGTGACCAAGTAAGGATATGGCAGTCTCAGTCATGAGGAAGAATCTTATGAATTTTGCGTCTGCAGAGCTAAGCAATTTGTAACCCTGTTCTGAACATGAACTAATTTTAGGCACTAACATCCCAGTATAGATGGGATTGCAGTGGGCTGGATCCTCTCTGGTGTATCTGTCTTTCATTCTGGCATGCAGGACATCGCACTGCTTGTGACAGTCCCCACCCCAACACTCGTTCTGCTACTGCTAGAATTTGGGGGGTGAACAGAGGCTTCTAAACATTTATAAGCACAAAAAGAAATTGTTGAGTGATTTTTTTACTGGCCTGTTGCTCAGTTACACTCCTATGACCTACATAAGCAATTTCCTACATGGGGAATACCTGTGGGACAAAAGGCAGAACAGACTTTCTTAAAGGACCTTCTCTTCCTGTAAGCTCTTAATGGCTTTACAGATAACTCAGCTTTTCCTTTAGGGACAAAACCAAATGTGGTTTTGGGAACAGTGGGAAAGTGTGGGGGGGGCACCTCCCCTTGTAACTCCCAACAGCCAACAGCGCCTTGCTTTTAGGACAAGCTGTGAAAGCCGGGGGTGCTGCTACCCTTCTGGTCTGGGGGGACGATAAGGGAGGAAAGCCCGAAGCTCGCCCTTTCTGCCAGCCGGCCCGGCTGCGGGGCCGCTGCGGGGGGCGCGGGAGCGGGGCGCGCGGGGGCGGTAGGGGGCGCGCGGGCCCGGAGCATCGCTCGAGGGGCTCCCGCTCCGCTGCCGGCCGCGGGGCGCTCCGCAGAGGGTGCGATCCTGGAAAGCTGGATGCAGGACAAATCTGCGAGCTTCCTGGCTGCCGTCCCGCACGCCTGCCCTCGCAGCGGACTTTCACTCGAGCTGCCGGCGCTGCCGAGCGGCGCTCGCCCGGATCGGGTTTCAAAATCAGGGTCTAATTTTAAATGAGATGTCAAAACCCGGGACTGACACATGGTGGGAAAGACTGGAAGGAGGCAAACCACAGGTAATCTGTGGGAACAGCTCGGGAGCCACGCTGACAGCTGGGAAAGGGGAACCTCGTTCCTTCCCGGCTTGTTCCTTCGGGTGCTGAGCTCCTCCTGCGGTGCTGCCGAACAGCTTGACAAGGATCAGTGGAAGCCAGGAATGTCATTCCAGTTTTGTGAAGCACTCGGTAACCTATGGGACCCATACCCCTGCCTCAGTTTCTCTGTGTCTCAAAGAAACTACTTCACGGAATAAAACCAGGACTGAAGAGCCAAGTATGGCAGTACTCCCTCACGGAAGAGGGCTCTTCAGTAGCATCCCTGCACTTGACTGGGGCTCTTGTGTTTTCTTTTCCTTGCTCTCTTTGGAACATTATAGACCCTTGGGAAAGTCTCCAAGCCAGAAGCAGAGAAGTCTGGCGATGCAGAAAGGAAGAAAAGTGGCTAAAACCAGCCAGGCAGCCACTGTCTTGGAAATAATAATAATAATAAAATATAGAAACATTGAATTAAAATACTCAGTTTCCAGTATGTTTTATGAGATGAAATAATCTGGATAAATGCAACTACTGGACAGATGTAACTGCACCACCTCAGATGAAGCCAAATTATCTGCTGGTTAGAAACTCAGCTAGCAACCTTCAGCTGGGCAGATACACAGCAAGAAAGGAAAGATCATTTGTCAAGGGTGAACCAAAGACTTCTCTTAACTCACCTTTTTAGTTTTTTCTTTTTCTTTTTATCTTTTTTGTTTCCTCTTCTTTTTTACCAATAGAGTTAGGAAAAAATATGACAGCAGGAACAGCCTGCTTTGCCTGACTACCTGGAGGATGGTTGCCTGAATGCTTCCACTTGGGTCCTAAAGCTGGGAAGGTGAGAGCAGAGTGCTGTGGGGAGCAGGGGTTCAACAGGGAAATACCTCTCCTTGGACATTGCCTCACCTATGGAATTTTTTCCATAGGCAGTGCTTTTAAAAATAACAATAAAAAAATAATAAAAGGATATATTTTGTCTTACTGAAGATGCAGACACCTTAAAAGACACTAAGAAGACCCAGTTAAGAACTAATTTCCTCTGTGTCCTCAGCTCATTTCAAATTGCCAGTGTCAGTACGTCCTTCCTTACTTCACCCCCTCCTCGACATGAGACCAAAACCCAGATTCCCTTCACGCACAATTTCCCACACTATGTTCAACTCCATTTTGGTCCGCTTTCTACCACCAGATTATTGCCTATGTCTCATCCATCCTGGTTGTTTTTTCTTGTTTCTTTGCCTTTGTGTAGGATGAGTGTTACCGTCACACAGAGGGCCTGAAGCAGAAGCTGACTTCCAGACCATTCCATAAACCAGGGAGCAGAAATCTGGGCTCAGGCTGCAATCCGAGAAGCTCTCTAAGGGTACAGATTTCCCCATTGTCTCTCTCTGTAACACTATACAGCACCAGCACACCACAAGCGCAACCAACTCACAGGTTTTAAGATCACACATGTTAGGGTGACTTGCTGAATTAGAGTTCAAAGTATTTGGCATTTTATAGGTTATTAGAGTATCTAGAGGTAGAAGCTGTTAGCAAATAGTTAAAAAGAAAAGATAATTGGTGAGCTTTCATTAGAGAGAGAAAAAAACAGAGAGAAGCTGTTATCAGTGCCAATCAACATTGGAGACTGAAATCTTGGGCAATTCTGAAGAGGAATTTGTTTTCAATCCTTCCCCTTCTAGCAGTATTATAGAGACAGAAATCCAGGTCCCTGATTAACCCCTGAGTAAAGAATAACCTTCACCTAGAGAGCTCTGCTTTCAAAAGAGTTGGCCCCTGTAACTAGAGCCTGTTCAATTATTCTTCTTCAAAGAGAGCAGGCAACCAAGAATGTCAGCTTCATAGAAGGAGCTATAATTTCGAAGCAACTTCCTGTTTGTTGATTTATTTTTTTGATCTCATGGTGTTGTAAATGGGAGGAAACAGCATGAAGGAGATTTCCCGCCCCCCCCCCTTTTTTTTTTTTTGTTCTACGTTACATTTTGCAATTGCAGAAGTTTGCAGATGAAGGTTGTTTTCTGTCTTTATTTATTGATTAAAAATGAGCAGACTCTATACATGTGTAGCTACCAAATACTTGATGAATTTAAATATGCCAGATAACATATGACAGTGTTCCTGTCCAAAATCAAATGATGACCTTCACATACCAAAAAAAAAAAAAAAAGCCAAAAGCAACCGAAAATCACACACTAGCGGCTATTCAGAAGAAAAGGACACATAGCTGGAGCTGGGTTTAGACATGAAGTATCTCCCTGGAAGAAGTCAGCCTGTCAAAATCTCTCTTTCTTGGCAAGGTCCCATAAGGGGAGTATTTTCACAAAGATGAAAAGAGTGTTAAATGCTAACATTCTTCCAGATTGGATGCGCATTCCTCCTTATACATATTTTTGTTATGAAACAAATGCATTTTGGTAAATTTAGGGAAGTGTTTCTGTGTTTCCTCCTCTACTGTATATTTTGTGTGATAATATGGCACTGATTTCCTATCTAATTTAAAACAGTTTAAAATAACTGGCAACATCTAGTAGCTTTCTGTTCTTCCAACCTTTATTTTCTCTTCTGTGTATTTTAATGCAGAGTGGGGGAGCTGGCTGGGGTTATTTACTTTTTGTTACTTTTCTGGTTTAGAATAAGACAACACAGGCTTTGACCTTCTCCATTTTGTGTCTGGCTGTCTCACCATCACTAGGCTTTTCTGTTCAGTGTCCCAAATCACATGGCAGAAAGAAATGTTTGGATTTAAACTCTGGTGTTTTACAGTCTGAGATTCAGCTCTTGAAAGACAATAAAAATCTTTATAAAATGATACGCTGGTTCCCTTCAAGCATTCCTCCAGCATTTGGAAGCCAGAAGATACATCTACTCTGTTTTCTTTGTCACAGCCTTTCTATTTCACAGTGTTAGATCTCTGATTTGGGGGCCCTGAAATTAGTGTTTGCCTTTGATTTCAAAAATAAAAGCAAAGAAAAAAAAAAGAAGAAGAAAAAACAATCTATAGTCTTCTCCCTTCTCCCAAAATACATGCTTTGGGCAACCTCAAGCCAAATGAGTAGGTGAATAGTATCTACACGGACAGACACTTTCCCAAATATCCCTGTAAACCTAATGCACACTCTTTGGGTGTATGGGAGCTGTGCAGTATAGGCAGGCTTAATCCCAGAGGCTGAAAAGCTGCAGCCTGATAACCTTCAACATACTCAGATAATACTGGATACATGTAATATACAGATATCAGATGCTACTGCTCTCTCATTAGGAGATTGGACCTTTGTCTTGTCTTTTAAACTGATTTTTTTTCCTTTCTAGCAGACTACCCTTTTTCAGGTTACCTTTTTTCTTTTTTCCCAGGGAAATAGGTTGTTTTATTCAGATTGTATCTTCATGTGTTTTTTCCTACGTGGTTAGTGCCATTTTCAATAAAGTAATCTTCACAAAAAAGTGTCAATGAGACACATCAAGCTTTCACAGATCACAAATATTAGGCTACAGAAATGGGTAGGTGGAATATGGTTTTAGGAAAAAAATATGTTAAGGAAATTAAGTCTTATTTTCTGGTCTCTCTCTAGAAAACAAGATATGTGTTTTGTTATAAACACATTCTAACACTCAGTTCCTAATCTGGGAATGGAAACCCAGCCTCTACCGTAGGTAAGCTTCCACTCCAAGCAAAGCCTCCACCAAGGCAATTGTAGCTGACATCCCCTCACGATCACTTCTAGCATGTGCAGCCTGTGAGTTTCCTTGGAAACTGCCATGCAGCAAGCATGAGATTATGGCACATGACTGCTAAACTGCATAGCTTTACTCAGGAAAATAAAGGAATCCAGGACTGGGGACCAGGACTGCAGTCCACCTCCCAAGGACAGTAACTGCTGGTTTTCAATCTGAGGCTTCTAATGGCCAATGTATTAGTTCTATGCAGTCACAAAAGATAATGAACTAAAGCAAATCTGCTGTTTATAAGCTTACGTTTATTACATGACAGCCTGTTTTTTCTGCTGGGAGTCGGGGGCAGGGGTGAGGGTGTGTGCAAAACTGAAAAGCAAGTCTTAAAATCACTGCACCTCCAAGGAGCATTTATAAGTCAGCTATGAGGCCTTATGACATTTTCCTTAGGCTGAACTGATGTGGATAAACTACCACACAGAGACCCTGTTTAAACAAAGTGTTCCCTCTCAAGATCTCCGTGGTTATGCGGTGCTCAAGGTGAGAACTTGAGGATGGCTTGTATTGGCCCAGCCAGATGTCTACCAGCTTGCACCTGGCAAAGTCTATAATAAATAACTTGGAGAAGAACCTAAGTGCAAAGGAAGCATGCGATTCTTTGTGTTCAAGCACCCTTGACAGATTTGCCTGCCATGGACTTAGCCATTTTTAAATGCTCATAAACCTCATACAGCTCCATCCTGCAGCAAGCAGTCCCACGGGTTACCTCCACACTGGGCAAGGGAGCTTTTCCTTTTGTTTATTATGAATCTGGGTCCTGCTGGCTTCCTTTGATGACCCTTGGCTCTTGTATCAAAAAGACAGTGACCAATTGTACCCTATTCACCTTCTCCTCTCTACTAATGATTTTACAGCTCCTCTATCAGATCCTCCTCCAGTCATCCCAGTTTGAGGCTGGAAAGCACTACAGTCATTGTTTTACAGTGCACTTTTACATGCAGTTTGTCTGCGGTGATGTCAGCTTGGAGCATACATTTTCTTGTAGTTTTATTAGGCGAGACTGATTAGCTGTGTCCTCAAATACATAATTTAGCCTGTGGGCTTTGTAGTCTCCGTATGAATTTGACCCAGTATATACAGGTCACAGGAAAGCTTAATGATTTAGGTATTTAGAGGTTCTTCAGGAGCCTAACTTTGCTGCTGCCATCCCCTCACAGCAGTATTTATTATACTCAGCTTCAAATTAACTCATATGAAGTTATACTGACTTCAAAGGTTCTGATTTAAATCCCCCCTTCCCTGTCTGATATCTTTCTGGGAATGTGCTTCATCCCCCCAGCCCCTGCCAGGAGCCCGTGGCCCTGGGGCAGGCAGAGCACCCACCCGGAGCCATCTGGCATCTGCCCGCAGTCCTCCGGGGCACTGGCTCACTGAAGGACAGCTGCCCGAAACAAATGGCGACCTCTGTCATCTGGGCCATCAATTGTTCCAACATCTGGCAACTGGCTTTCTTATGGGAGCTGACATTTGGCTGCTTTGGACTGAGGATTTTAGGATCCATGGGCCAGAGCAGAAAACAGGACAAATCCCAATTTTTGTATCACCAGAATATGTTAGCTTTTTTTTTTTTGTTGTTGATTTGTTCGATATGTACTTCAAATGGCTTGCAGTGACTTGGAATAACAACATAAAGAACTCAAAGCAAATAATCAAATTATCACAGTGAGAGAACCCCTTTGACAAATTTTTGCTGGTCTTAGCCCATTCTTGTATTGAGACCTTACTGCAGCTGCAACAACTTCTTTAAATTCTGTAACAGAGACTCTCCTACACCTTAGTGGTGTATTTAAACAAATATACTTACTAGCATTATTGCCGCTGTCTCCACTGAACTTAGGTGCTTGTCCATGTGAGTTTCTACCCAACCTTATATATGCACCCATGTGCACAATAACAGCTAGCTGGCCTGGCTCCCTGTGTTAACTCTCTCTTTTCATAACTTTTCTTCAACCAAATACACCAAAGATAGATGTCAGGATGCCTCTAAATTTGAAACATTTCAATGTGCTAAAAAGTGCCTTTGGTCTTTAATTGCATTCATAAAACAATTTGGGAAAAAAAATACAGAAAAGTAATATCCTGGAAATCTTAGCAAAGCTAATAGTGAACTCTTGAAAACTGCATTCAGGTATTGTATACATTTTTATTGTGTTAATGCGGTCGCACAGATGGCTACAAATAAAATAAAAGTTTAACATATAATACTTATTTCAAGCTACAAAAACTGTCCTTAAAAGATCCTTTCCTCAGACTCTAGGCAGATTTGACATAAAACAAGGCAGGGTGGTTAGGTGGGGGTTGGGGTGGGGGCAGGCAAATAACTAACAAATAAGCAACTAAAATAAACTTTCAAAATGAAGAAATAAATGTTATCAAGCACTAAAAAAAAGAAATCCAAATAAAATATATATGTGACAAACACGTAGGTATAAAGAAACACAATTATTAAAATGTATAGGACCAAATGTATTATTTCAAATCTACTAACTACAAAATATAATGCAGACTTTTAGAGCTAATTGAACTAGTCAGCATGAGCAGATACTAAGGTACAGTGACTGCACTGATTTATCAAAACACCAAACCTTCAAATAGTCGAGTCCAGAAGAAGAGGAAGAAAAAAAAAACAATCTAAAGTGGAAATACTTATTTTTCTGTGTGTTGAGGTTTCATCTGGGCTCCCTGTGAAAAATGGAGACGGAAAACAATACTGTCGAGCTACACAGCCCCATTTCAAGCACCTCGCTGCAGCAGTCAATGACGATTCTGAAATGGAGTTAGGCTTGTTTAGCATGCCTGCAGGGTCACGCGGAGTGACCCATTCCCTCTGGTTTCACTTAAAACTCAGATTTTCTCCATGAAGATAACATGTTCTTCTGATATTTAGTTACCTGGTCTCCAGAAAGATCTCATTTTTCATGGTGTAATTTTTAACCTTTGCTTTAGATGTCTTTTTTTAACATAAACTCTTTTAACCTGATCTATTTCCTCAAAGAACATGTGCTTGGAAGGAAAATGTTTAGTTATTGAAGTATCTTAAGAAATCAAAGTTTACTGTAGTTTTAGCTTACTAGGTTACAAAGGGGTGTTAAGGCAATCATTGCATGTTCTTGCTTTTATTTCTTTCAATATTGTGTGATATAAATATATGAATATTCATATAAACTGATTCTGTGCACGCTTATACTGAGAGCTTTTGTACTGAAAGAAATCATGAGCTAGCATTTCCATGGCTTTTTTTTTTTAATTCAGAAACACACACGATTCATGATATACATACAAATTTAAAAAAAAATATTTTTTTAAACATAGATTAAATTATGACAGAAATTTTCATGAAAAGTGCCAGAAAACAGCTCAACCCTCTTCTGAGTGTGAAATGCTGAACAGCATTGCTTTGTGCTGAAGGCTTTCCGAGACAACTGGAAAAATACCTGGGCAGATCCTCCCTGGCATAAACTGGTATCAGGTGAGGTACAGACTGGCACTGGGAGAAGACCTGGCTGAGCGTATTCAGTTGAGAACATGCTGCTGTTTGCCTGACAGCCGTAAAGGCATATTGGATACAATATCTGTGCAAGTACTTTCTGCTTGTCATGCAGGGAATGGCAAGTCACAGACCACCTCCCTGCCCAAGTGCCCCTTAAGAGGCCTGATTGGCATGTGAGGAATGCAAGGATTAGTGATGTAAACTGCAGCAAATCCGGAGTTTAACGAGGGCAGAACCTATTTAAATATATCACTGAGAGCTTGGAAATGCATTTTCCTATTTTGCTTTCTCCAGTCTCCACTTCTTAAACCTCCTGCCTTGTAACCTGAAAACTCTGTTTGCCGTCCCAGTCACGGGAACAGCCTCCTCCCCTGCTGCTCGGTAGCGGCCCCTCTTTGTCCATCCTTCTATGCTCTATCTCTCAATCTGTTCATTTATTTTTATTTTTAAGAGGGGAGAGTGTGGTGTGTTGTTTGCCTTGCAAAACAGATGCTTCCGAGAGTGGGCCTATACCTGAGAAATCACAAACGATTCAGAGCATCATTGCTTGCACAGATAAAACCTTTCAGCCCAGGAAACCCCCCAAAATGTCTCCCACCTGCAGAATCCCTCCCTGAGAAAAGCACAACTGATGAAATCAGCGCAGTTACTCATCACCTCTGAGACCATGGTTTCACATGAGGATTTTGCTGGTGGAAAGCCAATTTAAGAAGTTTCATCCCCTTTTTCACTCTCACCTGCTCATTCCTTTCTCAGTCACCCCACCTCTGGTGGGGGAAGCTTATCAGTCCTTCAGCGAGGCTAACTCATTCATTGGTATTGCTGCTGACAGCTGGAGTGATGCAGGTTAATAAACAAAGAAAAGCAACACTTGAGGAAGGGTGGGAGAGAGTGTCTGTTTGCTTAGATCATTTCACTGAACCATTTTTGAGTATGGTTACCCAGACAGTTGAATTGCCACATCCGAGTACCAACATAGGAGGGGAAGACTGCTCTGAAACTAGCTTTGCAACTTGAAAAATTATAATGTGGAATTTCAGCCTGGTTTCTTGGGTGTGTGGAGTAATATACATTCAGGAATCATGTTACACCTGACTGAAAGGCAACCGAATCTGTTGCACAATGACTGCTTTTGGGAACGTAAGATAACAAATTCTGATAGAACCTGTATGAAGATGTTGAGACTTGTGCAAGGGCTAATTCCTTGCTTTCTGTTCTCAGGAACATCGAGGCGTGGCAGATTTTATATCCTCCTTACACAGGCAGTTCTGATCCTACTCATCACAAAACAGGTGCCAGAAAGCTAGAAAAAAGTTTAGAGAAGAGCAACAAGGACAACCAAAGGAGTGCAAAGGCTTCCACAGAGGCAAGAACAAAATAAACCAGGTGACATAGCTGAGGAAAGGGAACAATTCCAGAGCGGCAGGAGAAATGCCTATGAAATTATGAGTGGTGTTGAGATGTTACATAAGGATAGTTTGCTTACCATTTCATCCCAGTATAAAAATAGTGGCTTCCTAAAATGCCTAAGGTGTAAGCTGAATACAAGCAAATGGAAGTATTTTTTCGCACTGTTTGTAACTAAGGTGTGGAATTTGCTGCTACAGGATGTTATGGGTGCTCAAATCTCACTTAGATTCAAAGGGAGAATGAAAAGGAAGATAAATCCATGAATGGGAACACCTAGAAAGCAAACTTGGCACAGGAGGCCCTTGAAGTTCAACAGTGGAGGCTGTTTGGTGAAATGTCAGTCTATGCTTCCACCTTCTTCTTTACTTCCACAGACACCTCGTGGCTGCCAGAGATGAGATACTAGACTGGATGGGATGGATTTGGACCTGATCCAGCACATCTGTTCTGGTGTTCTGCAACACTAAAGATGTGTAAATCTGGAGATGGCCTTGTGTTCCTACATGTTGTTATGCTCCTATGTGGGCAAGGCAGCAAAATGACCCTCCGTTGTATCTACAAAAGAGTAGTGTGGACCTGTGTCCGCATCTCAAATTGGGGAGCAGAGACGGGTGCTCCCTTATCCCTGGAGCCAGCACAGATGGGCCTGGCAGCCTGATCTTTATCCTTCCCCTTACAGGAAAAACTTGTGGGGAGTAAGATAACAATCCAGGGCTCAGTTCTTCAACTGATTGTGAGCTATGGGTATTTGATGCTAGTTAGGAGTCACTACACAAACTAGTTAATACATCCAAATCACTTGTAGTTGTGGTGTGGTTGGTTCCAGCTATAAACCCTCCAGCACCTGAGCACTTGTGTTTACAAAATACAGATCCTTTAGAGCTTATCTGAAAAGACAATTTCTCATGAAGAACATTTTGTGACCTAAAAATCAATGCATTTAATAAATGTACAGAGACACTAACTGTCTAAGTTTATCGAGACTGGTACAATAATGAAGAAATGGATATATGCAGGTGTTTGACTAAAGCTTTGGTTTAAAGTCCTATAAAAGGAAGTATTAGAAGAAAAGACTTATGTTCATCTGTATTTTCCTTTTAATAATCTCATCATGTTTAATGTTGCACTATTACATAGTTCTTATTTTGCATAAATACATGATGATTATAGCTGTATAACCTTGGCAACACAGTGTCCTCTTGAGGCAGCCTGAAATAGAAGAGAAATGCAGATTATACTACAGAACTACCCTTTTGGGAACAATATTTTATTATGTTTTATTTCCTTTCCATAAAATTCAAAGAAAATGAAGGCAATTTGGGTTCTACAAAACCAATGATAAGCTGGTAGAGGGAATTCCTAAATCACCCTCAGGCACAGCCATACACATAAGTATAGGCAAAGATGGTGGAGAAGATCAGGCTACACTCATGAACACCTTGAACCCGACCTTCTGAACTTAGAGGTTTGAGATTTCAAGCAGGAACTTGTATAAAAATGATCAATTGTATGAAAATTGCGAGGCCAGATCTCAGACACAGGAAACAACTGTATGCTGTAGTTTACTACTGGGTGGAAAAAGACACATGGGGGAAAGGAAGTACTAAAAACCGAGGGTCCGGTTGTTCATTAGTTTATACAGCCTGAGAATGTGGCCCAGGGAGTCTCTCAGGGCTGGCCGTTAGGGCCATTGTAAAAGCCATTAGGACTAGCCTGTGATGTCAGTGATAAGCTCAGCTTTCATTTAATAACACAAAATAAAGGCCTTTTTCATGGTGGAGATAGAATCTCAGCCAGCTTGCCTACCCCTGAAAGAACACAAACCCAAAAACCTTTCATATAGACAGGCAACTCGCTGGTTTTTGACACTAAATTGACTCTTGGTCTGGTATCCAGGACAGACCAAAACATCACTTGTTATGACCAAACCCGTACTCATTTGTTTAGGGGAAGTGTTTTCTGTTAGGTGCCTCTTCAGAAGCAGGATGAAAATGCTTCACAGAGCAATGGTCCTATGTACCCTAGACATGCAAATTATGAGTTTTGCCTATGTGAAGAGAAAAGGGCTAAGCCCTTTACTATAGCATGAAAAGGATAAAGCTAAAAAGACTTCGATGAATCAGTGAAATAATCTCTGAAGAATCCCACAGGAATAAACCTTTGCAGCTAAGGAAGGGTGTAGCTTCAGCTTCACCATTGAAGGGCTGGTGCTTTTATTCTCTGGCATGGAAAGTGAAAGAGTGCTTCATTAGCATGTGAGCCCATTAATCTTGCATTTGGCATACAAATTCCCACGTGATTTTAACATCTGCCTGGAAGGTACCTCTTTAATTAGAACAGATATGTTATTCTGGAATTAAAATAAATATCAAAACATATTTCTGTCTTTCAGCTTGCTTTCTTCATACTACCTGTGCTGAAGTAATCATGGATGAAACTTGTCAAGTCCCAAAGGTGCTAATGTTTCATTAAGAAAGCACACAGTAGTAGGGTAATTCAATACTTGTCTATGGGATGTGTCTCTACAGGGTTGTATTGCTGCTAGATCACGGGAACTCCAGCTATGACTGGCAAAACCCTTGCCTGCAGCTTACAACACAGGCGTCTTTAAATAATAAACTTCTGTTCAATGCCATGCTGTTTAGCATGACAGTTCTTTTAGTGCTGTTAAAGACAACACTTGTAGCCTAAAAATGCTGATTGAGAAGCTTGGGAGGATTTCCCTCTGCAGGCTAGCCTTGAGCAGTTACAACTCAAATGTCCAGATTCTCACTGAAGCTGGGTTTTCCCATCAAAGGACAAATCAGTGACTGACCACAGACCTCCTGTGGATGAATCCTGGCAACTTCAGTGGGCATCTTCCTTTCGAGCATAAATTTACTGAATGGTTGTCAGCAATCTTCTTGCAATGACAGAGACTAACTGGAACCCATATGACTCTGCAGCATTTGCTAAAGATAAAAATGACACTGCCTCCTGTTTCCAGAGTTGGCTTCCTGCGTGCACAAGATTTTCTGGAAATTGCTGTTCTTTATCACAGTTTGCGAGGACTTTAAAAGCAAATATAGGCAAAGATGGGACTCCAGAAAGAGTGAAGGCATGTCTCTGTGGTGTCTTTTTGTATAGAAGCAGCATGACCTCATACAGGAAAATCATTTAAGGGGAAGGATGCGTCAGAAGCTGCAGCCACAGCCACACTGGCACACCGGAGGTGTGGCTGAATCATGGAATAAAAGGTATTCCGTGCACATAAGCCTGAACCATCATCTGCACACCCATCAAGCTTGAGTCATCCATCCCCAGGGAGAGACTGACACCATCCATTTAAGAGGGCAAGAACACTAACAGTGACAGTGTGCTAATATTGTTCTATCCCCTATGTTCCATATATAGTACATCCAATTTCTTTGCCTCTCTAATGGTCATAGTTTCCTAGCTGTGGAAGGATCCCCAGATGAGATAAGACACAGGATTCAAGGTGCATCTGCAAGATGCATTTGTAGAGCAGGACAGAAGAGAATGCAAAAGGGACTATATCATGCTTTCAGGTTTTTGTGCCTGTCCCACCACAGAAAAGGGAGATGAGTGGCATGAATTAGAGATGGGGAAGAAATATATCTCTTACACTTCCACATGCAAAATCATAGTTGTTGGCCATATGAGTGACAAGAAGAAAAAATACTATTTGTAGGATTTTACTATGACATTTAATAGGTATGTGAGTCTATGTATGTTATTGGCACTATAAGAATTCATCACTTATCCTGGCCATGGTTCGAAATGAACTCGTACAGGAATTTTTTATTCTAGAAGTAGAGTGAGTTGAAGTATCTTTGTTGATACACAAAATGACGAAAGAAGATGATCAGGCTTAAAAGGAAAAACCACAGACATTGGTGGTCTCCTGTTCCCTTAAGGAAAAAAAGGAAATAAGATATTTGAAGCTTAGCACACTGCGTATCATTTGGTTCAGCTAAAACTCTGTCAGACATGATTCCGTTTCCAGAAGGACTGCAGGCAAGTGTGCCTGTTCCATCTGACATTTCTGAGGAAAAACACCTAACTGCATGGAGTGACTAGGCTACAGTGTTTACAGCCAGGGGAGGAAGGTGTCCAGCATCCAGTCTGTTCAGGTTTCTGACTTTTTTTTAGCAAGCAGGAAGGAGAGAGGGTGTCCTGCATTTTCTACTTACCCTACTCATTCCTAAATGCACATAATTCTAAGGATCTTAAAAATTCTTCCTCTTTTGGAGGATTTCTGGAGAATTAGGCTGCACTTGGAGATGAAGGACATCTCAATACAGATCAGTTACAATTTTACAGCCTCACGCATTTCACGAAATAATACGTATTAAATAATGTGCACTCCTATGTGCAGAGCTAAGATCTGCTCTCACTTGCCAGATGGGACACGTGGCCATCACAACAATTATCAGCAGTATTGGTATTGGTATTTGTGCTGGTATCAACAGTATTCTTGAAATTACAAACACAGGAAAAGGTCCCACTGATGACAGTCAAAACATATGTCTCACTTTCTGTATGAAGGACACCCAATTTGTATTGCTACCATTTGGAATTAGTATTAATAACAACAATAATATTAATAATTCAAAGTGTCAGCAAAGTGCTAATTGCTTTAGAAGCGTATGGGGACAAGCAGCTTATAGTCTGAAGAATCAGAGATGGATAGCTAATATTATTGAACAAAGTTTAATAGTATAAGCAGAGCTATATGCTTGTCTGATTCCCATTCCTCTCCCATGCACAAAAAGCTCATCTTTTTTAGGGAGGTATTTCAGGCTGTAGTGTTCCAAGATTGGATGTCCCAGAAATAGAATCTGGGCCAATTATGATAATTTTCTTTATCTGTATTTAAAATTAATTTAAAGGAAATTGTGACAGTTAAATGCACCTGGCTGATTAAAGCATAGACTGTAGCTGACTGAAGTTAGCAGAAAGTCTTTTATTGATTTCTGTGGAGTTCAGACCATGCTATTTAATCCATTTTCCTTATCGGTCTCATTTATCCCATGAGCGAACACGAGTTGAAAAAAAGATGTTGAATATAAGTGAAAAAGGGCCCAGTGAGATAGTATCTGATTCCTTGTGAAGAAAAAACACTGCCTACGTAGTAGTAGAGCTATCCAACAATAAGTAAAATATCTCCCTCTATTTTCTTTATCTTTTTGTCTTTTCCTAGACCTTTCCCTTTTTTGGGTAAGGAGTTTGTTTTTACCTGTACTGTAGAAGCATTTAACACATTGTGGATTCTTTTGAAATCTCAATAATAAATAATTATGTTACATCATTCTGAAGTCTTATAAGTAGCTACAAAGAGCTAGTAAAGGGACCACAGAACATTATTATGACATCATTTTTCTGGAAGCTGTTAGAGCTTTCAGAGTTACTCTGAGATTTGATAATGAGCTCAAAAGGACATTTAGCTTCATTTTCTTTTAGGATTTCTTTTCACACAACCATCGCTGCAATCTGGCAATTCTAGAAACATGTAGAAATCAATGAATATGTTGATTTAATCAGTGTTAGTAGATGAGTTGAACAGTTAATTACAGACTGGACAGAGTCACACAGTATATGAGCTATACCTTCCTGTGAAGATCTTCAATACCAGACACAACAGGACCCCAGTGTTGTGTGAGGACCTCAGGGCATGGTTGAAATCCAAGAAACACAGGAATGTGCATTTCTGAGTCCTTTGAAATTCCTGTGAGAAACTTCTCTGGACACTTCATACTGCAGAGTTATGGAAAGCTGAAAGTTGAGTTTCCTTGAATTTGTACATTTTGAATTCTGTTTAACCCTAAGTCATGCAGGTAGGTTTCAGCGAAGCTGATGAAGTTCATGCGCTTGCTTGTAACTACCTTTTAGACAATCAGCCTATGCATGATATTAACCTAGAATTTTTCTGTTTGTGTATAATCATCTAGTCCTTTTATGAATCTCACTGTATATGCTGTATCTCAGAGCTGAGCTTCAGTGAAGAAAATACTCAGAAGTATTCAAGAGATTGAACTTCTTACAGAGCACTTCAAACTCATAACCTTTTCAGGCTTTTTAGGCAAGCAGAATCTCTCCCTGTTACTTATCAGATGTTTCAAAACACAGCTCCACAAGGCAGAAGGCACCTCTCAGCTCCTCTGCTGCCTTCCCAACGCCCTCAACAGACTGATTAGACCAAGCAGAGCACCATGTTACAGAGCGAGGTGGCTTCCAGACTTGGACAAATTTACTCTGACTTAGTCCTACTCTCTGTTTTGTATAGTTTTTTTTGTTTGATTCTACTTGGAGTTAGAAGTGAGACACTGCCATGATTTCAGCATAGCACTGGAAGATACATAGATCACAGGGATGCTTTTGGAAGGAAAGGTATAGACCAGAGCCATGTTGGGATATATACGGATCCTAATCACCACCTAGTGCCTACACAGGTGATTTAAATAACTCCCACTTTTTCCCACAGCACCCTGCTCTTGATTTTACTCTGGCTGTTAAAGCAGGCAATGGCACCCTTTGCAACTGCCGTCACAGGGAGGGGGATAAATTTTATCTTGTTCTGATCGGCATGTCTGAGTTAAGGCAAGGAAACAGAAAGGATTTGGGAATCAATAAAGCACACAGACATTGTTTGCAATAGCATGTGATTAAAATACAAGAGAAACAAGATAATTTTCATTTTTAAAAACTGATTTCAGTCACCTTTCTTTTCTCAGAAGTAAATGCCACAGGTTATTCCCCCAAAAGGAGAAATTTCACATTGGCCAATAAATATACAGTTCCAATACAATTTCATTAGAAGTATGCAATGATAACACAGGTGTATGTCTGAAGAAAGTAATGTCTTGTTATGTTATTAGCCAAAACCCACAACTTCTTCACAAGCTCAATTTTATATTTTTTTTCCTTTAATTCAGATTTACTTGGTTAGCAAGTTTGAGAATTTAATTTGCTTTAATTTAGGAAAAATAATCTTTTTGGCAAAAAGGTGCAAATTGATCATGTTTCCCAAAACTGCTTTCAACGCTGCCACTTCAGTGGTTCGTTGACCTTCTGGTGTTGGGGATAACATACAGGTAATTTTAGAGAACTGTCAATCCAGAAAGAATGGAGAGATTTTATTATGGAGCAGTCTTGTCTGGGGGAATTAGAATCCATTCAAAACTTTGCTTGCTTCTCTTGCATTTAATTTTAGGCACTTAACTGACGTTCCCCACTCACTCCATAGAGGCAAAGTGAAGGAGAAAAGCACTTACAAGAAAGCAATGCAGAGGGCAAGATCTCCAGCTGCCTACTTCTCTCCGCTGACTCGTCAGTGAACCTGAAGCAGCTCCATCCCTAACTTGGCTGCCTCAAACTGTTGCTGAAGGTAAGGTTGAAAGATTCCAGCTTTAGGTACAACAGACCACTGCAACACTCCTTAGGCCACAATGCCACCTTCCTCCTCTCTGTGAAAAAGTTTCTGAAGCCACAGTTCAGGGATTAGAGAAGGATATATTATCACCTGAGATATATTACCATGACTTGGTAAGTGTATCTCTTCTGAGACATTGCAGGCATACTAGCCTTGGGCTCACTGCTCGAAAGGTATGCATTTTTCACTTGAAGCAACTAACGTGTTACCTTGCTTTAAAGCAAAACCGAAAGACATGGTTTAATTTTTACAATCAGTTAGGCAACATGAGTTTGAAGTATAGTGTAACGTTGGTGATCTTGTGGCAAAACTGCAGTGTCTCATCTTCACAGTGTCTTCATCCTAGGATGGTTCAAGCATATTAATGGCTCTTGAATGAAAACCTACCTGTCTTTGACAGTAAAGTCCATGCCTTTGCATGTAACAATCAGCAATAACCGCAGCTAACAAATGTTGATTCCCAGATTCTTTTAAACCTGGCAATATTTCACTGGCTATGTTATTTAGGTAAAAAAAAAATAAAATATTTAAAATGTCATTGCAAAACCCTAAACTTTGTTATCCTTAGGAAACCTGCAGGAATGGTGATAAGAAGCATGGGAACAGAGTTATTTTGAATTATATCTCAAAACAGTTCCTCCACAGTCTTTCTCTTTCATGCTGTTTTGCTGTTTTGCACACACCGCAGGATGTGCCAGTTTATGTAAAGGACCTTACCCTATCTTGTTTGGGCCTGATCTTCCCTAGCAGAATACAAGGGGTCCCCTTTGACTTCAGCAAGAATTACTAGTCTCATAAGAGAATAACACCAAATCTCAAAGCTTTCTAAACATCTGATATTTCTACAGCCACACCTACACTGATTAGGATGTTCACAGCAGTCCTTGATCCCCAAACTATGTGATTCTGGATGGCTCATGTCCCCATCGATTAGAAATAACAGCTTCAAGGGGAAACTGGTTGCATCTAAAGTGTGTACTACTGGGGCCAGATTTCTGCTAGCACACCTGTGGGGACTTTGTTTGTTTGTTCTGGTCGAATGGTTGCCTGACTTTGTTTGTTTGTTTTCCCAGTTCAAAATGCTTGAAATAATGTGAGAAGAGTTTTATAGCCCACCAGAGCAAATGTTCTCAGAATTGTAACCAAGTTTCATCCCAGAAAGGGCTAACCACTGAAAGAGAGCTTGGGTGTGAAGTTGTACATACACAGAGTGTATGATGAAGAGGTTGGAACTTGCAGTAAACGAGGGAGCTGACGTTTAGATAGTGTAGACGTGCATACACCTAAAAGATACTATAACGGACCTTGTAGAAATATCTAAAAAAGCCTAAACAGATATTTGTCTTGAAGCACAGATATGATTATGGTTTTCCTCTTACAGGACTCTCATATCTTGGTTCAAAAAATGCTTCCTCTTAGATTACAGTCTTCCTGCATTCCTTATTCTACTGGACTATCTCAAATACAGCTATTGCGCAGATGCTGTGAACCAGGAAATTCCATTTGAATGTAAGAAATGGGGGTATTTTTTACTGCAATCATGATCGGTTGCCCCGAGAGGCTCTGGAGTTTCCATCCTTGGGGATATTCAAAACTGAACTGGACACAGTCCTGAGTAACCTGCTCTAGGTGACCCTGTTTTGAGCAGGGAAATGATTCTATCATTCTATGATTTTTGCTGAAGAAAATCCAGGTTTTTCATACTCTAAGGTTCATAAACTTCTTAATGTAAACAGTGGTCAAAATGTGTCGGTTTATGCCTTTATGCTATGCTGAGATTCAAACAGATCAATACTTAACACAGCAGGAAAATAACAAAACTGGGCAGCATATTGGGTCTTTTTCTATCTTCTTTCAGGTACTTACAAACTCCCATATTTTGTATTTGAAACAGTAATTCACCAATTAAGCTACACTTAGTCTAGATGATCTATATCAATGTTTCTACTAATGGAAATAAAACAATGACATTATATTACTAATTGTACACAGGGATCACAGTTATTCTCTAAATACTACCCTGCAGTACAGGTAAACGTCCCTGAACACGCCTGTGTTATGCACTGGTTTGCCTTCTGGTGAACCAAGAGTGAACGTGGAGTGTCAAACAGTGCATGAAATATTTTAATTGCCATAGTTATTCAATTCCCCCACCCTGCATCCCACCCCTTCTTATAAACTCTGAACTAACACTGGTATCATGCAGTGGGTTTGTGATATTGGAAAACATTCATTTCTGAAAAACTTCTATATATAACCTATTTATTTAGTTTCCCTGAGATGAATGTGTTATGTTTACAAATTACAGATTTGACAAATAATCAAGAAGTATTTTGTATTGATGTAGAAGGATTGAAATCTCATAATACAGAAATAGAACAGTAGTTTTAATTTTCGCAGAATTTTAAAGACGTTCACATGCAAATTCAGATTTTATGGACCTAAAGACACAGGAATTAATTGTTAATTACAAAGTATTTTAAATAGCTAGTGATAGCAGAAATCAGATTAAACAGTTTTAAACTATCTTTTTAACTTCATACAGATAGCAGTCCCATATAAAGGACAGAAGCTTTTTCCTACTGACAATGATTTTGTGATCTATATGAATAATAAGGAACCTTCCTTAATTTTGCACTGATTTGGAAAAAAAATTTCAAAATCTAGATTCACCATTAACTTGGAATATCTTCATTATAACAATCTGTCCCAGATTCAGAATAAAATACAGAGTAATGATATGTGGTGTCTTGGCTTCTGTTGTTGCATCTTGATTACAGAAAGTAAGCGCCCTTATTTCAAGAGCTCAGGTCACAACTCTGCCTAAGAAGACCTGTATGGTCTGACGATCAGGTCCACCCCGGCATGTGGAGTGTGACAAAGTTAGACCAGAGTAAGTGGTTGTAGCTAGAGTGAGCAGAAGGACAAGACTTTCCTCACAGGTAGTAAAATCCATTGAGAGAAGACGTGACAGCTAAAGATAATTGAATTTATTTGCAGCTTAGATATTCTTTCACATAGCCTATTAGTACATTGCAGACTAATTGCAAAATCAAAGCCTTATTTTAACTCCGAATTCCGGGAAACATGTCTTTTCCTCATTCCCACCTGATCCTCTGAAACAGTTCGATTGCTGTCCAGTGGTGAAAGCTCCCAGTGGTGGGATCATCTTTTCATACGATGTCTTTGGGATCCAGAGAAACACTTAAGTATTAATCACCCTTTTCTTTAAGACAGGAGTTGAGCGTCTTCTGCTAATGGCTTAGTAAGTTCAAAGGCACTTATTTTCCACAGCAATTAAGTGAAATGAATAATGAACTACATTTATTGGGGTTCTTTCTGCTCTCATGCTTACTTGTCACCAGTGTAACTTCATTGATTTCCACAAAGATATTCCTGATTTATTTAGTCTTTGCTCTGATTGTTGACCCTGCTAAAAAGAGAATTAATTAATGTCAGATACAGTGGAGAATCACTGCCTATCAAATGAGATGGACGACAGCAGGTTCTTTCACCTTCAATGCAAAACTGTCAAAGAATCAAAATAAATGTTGAATACTTTCAAACAGTTCCATTTTCAAAGCAGTGACCCCTTCTGAATCCAGACCAGAGCCATCTATTTAAATTTTTTATCATGTTTTTTGTAAAACATTTTTATTTCTAAAATCTCTTCTTTAAAAATTAAAGTGACAGTATGATATGGCAAGCAAAACCAATCCTTGTATTATGTTTATGATTGAAAGTTTTAAACTTGCTGCCACTCCGATAGAAAATCAATGAAAAATGCTGGCTACTTACTCTTATTGCTTTGATTGCAGCAAAATATAGTTTCTGCTTCTAAAACTCTTTCACCAGGTACATAAGTGAGGTGACACGTTTATAGTCAGCACTCATTCTCTGGAGAAAAAAAACCCATAAATTCTTATTGTCTCTAAATAATGCAACTGGATATCTCTTTAGAGTTAAGTACAGACACATCAAATGACTAACATTTTTAATATGCCATAATAGGGAATCATGTGTTCATGAAAAATTATTGACAAAACTTGTTAGTTGTGTGGTGTTGGAATCTCCTTATTGGATTTTTAAAAAGAAAAATGGCAAAGCAAGCCTTTCAAAATCCTTCAGAGCCTTCATTAATGATGTATGCTTTTTTTTCCTGTGAGAGTCTCTCTTTTTTTTTTTTTTTTTTTTTTTCATGCTGCAGCATGTGCAGAATACTGGATGACAAATAATTCCCATCTAGTGTTTTGCTAGCAGTTACCAGGCTTAAAGCAAGGCACAAATTCTGCACTTGTGCTGACAGTAAAAACCTCATCTGTAAAAAGTGAACTAGGATGAAGCATAATGTAAAGTTGGGTGAGCAAATTGAGATTAAAATAATGATAAACGGTTCCAATGGGCTGGCTTGTGTGTATGCAGATTATCCCCTAAAAGATGAAGGAGTGTGACTTGAAATTTTTGCTTGGAAAGACTGGAAAGAGAAGAAGGTAAAAAACAAAAGGGCTGACCTCTGCTGAAAATGTCTACACAGTGACCACTGCTTGTTGTACTGATTGAGAGCTTTAGCTCACTTTTTCTTTCTGATCTTATTTTCCTCTTGCACCTACTTATTCAATATGCAGCTCATTGAACACTTCAGTGTACACAGTCCAGTGGAAGGCTTTTTTTAAAACCTATTTAAATTCCTAAATGAAAGCCTCAATGAGGCAGATTTTAAGGCTAAGAAATATTTATTTCTTTTAACTAAAAACAAATAAAAATAATATAGTCATTTCTTCTATAAAATTCACTCATAAATTTGTATTTTCAAATTAAATTTTGATTAGTAAATTTAGATAGTCAACTTTGAAAAAAAAAGAAAAAAAAAAGATAGATCAGGCACACTCTTTTCAAATGTTAAAAACATTTTAATGTGTAGTAGCTCTGACATAAAAAGCTTCAGCCTGTCCTCAGTACAATAGTGTGGAATCATCCAGAAATGGAGAAATATTTGTGTCCACCAATGCTATGTCATTTCATCAGTGACATTTTGACATTATTATAATCATAATTGTGATATGCCAATACGTCTCAGAATTTCTGCCTGAGCTTTATATAGTGGAGGGACTAGCATTAACATTGTTGGAGTGAGCACTGCAGCTAGTCACTGATGAAAAATAATGTTAATCGTAAATGTCTTCATAGAATTTTATGTAAAAATTCTATTTTGCTGAAAGAATCATTTAACTGTGGTTTGGGTTTTTTTCTTTTTTCTCCCCTTCGTCTATTCTGAGTTATTTCTCTTCCTTTAGTTGGCCCATTTTAATAAAACTTTTTATTAAAGCTAGTTGTAGTTAAAATTTGCATATCAGAAATTATTGATGAAAAGCTTGAAAAATCTTAGTCTTACTTAATTTTACATAAACTTCAGGCCAGTCCCAAAAGTTTCCAACCTAGAAATTCTGTCTCAAAAGAAATGTAAAGTAGATGGTTTACTTTTCTGTTTTCCAGGCAGGTCCAGCTCTTTGGTCAGGTCTTTTATGCAGTCTTGTGATTTCAGAGGATAGAAAGTACCTTATGGATGTCAAGATCCTGCTGCCCCAATACATGCTGTAGTTGGCATGACCCATGTGGGAAAAGAAAAAAACATAAATCATAAGTGCATCCTCTAGCCTCTGAAGCAGAACAGATGAAAATATTTAACACGCAAAGAACATACTAGAAAAAAAATTACAAGTCTCTGTTTTTCAATGTAAAAACTGTTACACAGAACTAACACTCTCTTTGAAATTTAGTCAGCAAACAGCTTAACACTGAAAAAGAGTGTCAGTATAGTGTTTTCAGACAAAAATCCACAAATATATCTGATATTAATCTTTGGCTATAACCCTTCTAGAGCCTGATTCCTTCTTGGTGCTGACTGCACTGTGGTATGATGCTGGATATTGTGCTTGACACTGTGATCTTCTCACACAGAAAGTAGGGCTAACCAAGCTGTATTTTGTAGGCAAAATGGAAGTAACTAGTGCCTACAGTTTATTCAAGAAACTTAGAATAATAAGACACAATTTTCTCAATGAAAAGATATACACATTCCCAAAACCAGTTCAACAGCCTGCTTTTTTCTTTGGGACCATATTAGTCATTACAACTTTATCTCACCTCATTTGTGTGACCAAATATTGCAGTAAGAACCAAAAGGAACAAAAATGGGAATGCATGAATTTATTCCCAAAATAAAGATTAAAAGGACACAGATTACATCATTCTGGCAGATTAATAAAGATCAAAATGGTTAATTCCTCTCCTTATCATTACCCTTAGAGTAGATTCTGCAATTTTCCTGTTTTTGGCAGCCCCCTTTTTTAATGCATATTTGAGCAAATGCCAGCTTGTTCCTCCCCTCCAAAATCTGCCTGGGATCACAGTACTTCATATCCACAGAGGCAAGAGGGCTGCCGTTTCCTAGATTAATGAAGTTTTGTGCTCTAACAGGAAATTTCAGAGAGAGAAAAATGCAGTCAGCCCTGTATAAATTTTCCCTTATTCTTCGGGTTTCTTAGTTGTACAGTTGAAAAAACTTTTAAACAGGAATTAGAAGAACACTAGGAATATTATTCAGCGCTCTTCAAAATGCCAAGGTAAGTTTTGAGTCTCAGGTGAAATGTGTCTGAAAATATTAGACTCTTGGAGATTAATTTTATCATTCAGTCAAGCACCAACTTGACATATATTCAGCAAACATAAGAAAAAGGATACAGTGCGCTCCCAAAGTCAAAATCAATTTTTCATTACTCAGTGCTGATTCACTGGCAGTCTTTTTAAATAAATAAGTAAATAAATATTATATATATATATACACACACATATGTAAAAAAAGAGAATTCTTTGATTAGAAATAGTTCTAAGGTTGGAATTTCTGGGTCAAACCTAGAATAAAGAAATATCAGAGAAAACTTGCCACGGAATTGCTGAACTACCAACTTTCTTGTCAGAAAGTTAAACTTCACATCACTGGAATTAGGCTGAATTCACCTTGGCAGGTCATTCCTGCAGATCAGATCCACTGAGCATCTCATCCGCTGGGCTAGTGGCTCTTTTGGCATAGCAACATTCCTGGTTTCCCTGCAGAAAAGTTCTGCAAGGTTTGTTTTTTGTGCTAAGAAGATGAAGAACACTAACATTTATCTTTTTTTCAAGATGAGTAAGCCTAATTCTGTTAACCCAGCTCCAAAAATAATGTCTCTGCTGTTTCTTGTATTTAATCTTGCATAAGTCACAGAAGAAAACATAGGAGAGACAAGTAAGAGATCAAAGGAGATGTGAACTAGGACCAATACTCTTACAGAATGACAAGGGGAAGCATAACAAGTGGATGAAAGAGAAAAAAATGAAATAGAGAAATAGAAAGGGAAAGACTTTATATATATATATATAAAAGACTGTAATACATGAAGAAAAGAGTCAAAATAAAAAATTGGAAAAGGAAAAGAGCAGCCTTTTTGATTTGTATTTTATCTTAGTTTGTGTAATCAGGTATTTGTCTTCAGGCTTTTGATCAGAACTACTGTGAGGACAATTATATGTTATTATCACTATCAGTTATAATAATTCATGAGAGATGGTAGAGTTGGAAGGGACAACACACTTTCCTCTCCCATATGAAATAATAGCAGAAAACAGTTTAAAAAACATGAATACAAAAGGGTCTTATCTTGAGAATTTTCACTCACAGCTGTTCTTCATGGGGAAGATAGGGAGAATGAGAGTTGTGAAAATAAATAACTTTTACGGTATGCATGTGAGTATGGGTTTTCATTATAAGATCTAGAAGCAGGTTTTTTTGCCAGACTTTTTAAAAAAGACTGATTTGTGGAATCAATAAATACTTCAGCTACTACCTTCCTGCATTTGCTGTGAGAGTTCTTTGTAATTTTCTGCCATAAATGGGCCTTAATCCCACAATTTTCCCAGCAATTTCCTAGTCCCCTTACTCATTACAGCCAGAAAATTGTTATCTCATCATCTTCATCAGATTCTTTTACACAGACACTAACATATGGCAGGACAGAACAATTGCAAGCTTCAATCATCTTAACGTTTAGGCTGACAACTAGCAAATGATTCTTATTATGTTTTAGCCTCCCTGATCTTTTTCCAAATGCCTCTTCACTCACTCTATTAAAAGGGGGATGGGAAGGTGGGGGGGGGGGGGGGCAGGAGGGGAGACAGAGAATAAGACCCAAACCAGAAAACTTGTTTTAGTATGAGCCATTACATTTCAAAATCTTTTTTTATCTGCCTCCAACTTTTCCATGTCAAATTTGAAGATTACATTTTTACTTACGTATTTTGTCCAATAGCCACATTTTCACTTCTGTAAAAAGTGAAGCTAGTTGGCGGTTTGGTTTGTTTTCTTCTGCTGCTGCACTTGAACGTTTCTTAAATTCTCAAGTTATTTAAATTCAGGTGCTTAATATCTAGGTGTTATTTAGTTATCTGCATTACAGTACATTGACATATGAGAGGTATGCATACAAATATGTGTGTGATTGTGTGTGACACTGGAGGTACAGAGAGGGGTTTACAACAGAGGGTCAAGCCATTATTTCCAGCCATCTTAGTCCATCAGGATGTTGCAGGAGGTCGGGAAGCAATGTTACAACATCTCAAGATATTACATTCTTCATTAAGGCACTAGCTGCTTTGTTATGCAAACTGAAGTTTGAGAGATTTCAATTAATGACGATTGCAAGGTCTACTATTATTGACTGCTGTCTCCACTATCGATCTGGAGTGCTAGTAAAATTCCCTTAGCCTACAATGCAGGTTTTTGAGAAGTGGCTACAGTCTCCTCCTCCTGCTGAACTGTATACTCCCGCATCTCATTAAAATTAATTATGATTGTGTGTCCAATGATGGCAGGTTGACTTGCAGTTTTGCTGGTTTTGTGGGTAATTTTCCCTGCTATGCCTCCTGCAATTATTTCTGAGCTAAATAATTCATAGCTATCTTACAAAAGTAATAAGCATACTTATTTCTTTTTAACTGATATTACAAAAGGAAAAGTTAAAATGGAAAAGAAGCAAGAAAAAGAAAAAGGAGAAAGGAGCAGTGGTTTGTTTATATAGGGTATGTTGGTCTTCCATATCAAAAAGACTGGGCTGTTTCTGCATTGCTGTGTGTTGGTCTTGAACATGTCACTAACTGTCCCCTCCCCCAGTATTACTACAAATCTGTAGATTTCATGAAGGGAAGGATTTTGGATGCCCAGCATTGACAGCCCTGGGTGAGTTATTTTGTAGTTTGAAGTAGATGACTGAAATTAAGTAAGACTGGAATTTTGGGAGTCTTGAAAGGGATTAACAAAAAAAACCCCGTTCACATAAAAGGACATTTGTAACAGAGTGAGCCAAAAAAAACTTGGGAAAAAAATTAAACATATATATTTCAATTTTTATAAATACATTTATATATACAAATGGGAAGCATTCACACAGAACATTTCCAGCGAGGAACAGATATGTTGCAGCCATGACCTGCAACTCTTGGGGGTCATTTTTCAGATTTCAGTAGCTCTTGGATCTGCATCAACTGATTCTTTAAAAAGAAGATGAACCTAAAATTTCTACCTTTTACAGTTCTTTCAAAATTTACCTAATCTAACTGCTCACCTACACATGCATGTGCACCTATGTAGAATCCTACTTTTTTTCATGTCATTTGCACAAGATGTGGCTGGTCTTTCCACAGGAGGCTGTGACAGCACAGGGGGATATCAGTAATGGTATCAGAGGTATCAGAGAATAACTGAGCAGGGACACACTCAGGGACTGTCCCTCCCAGCCTTTCATCGCTACTCCTCTCGGTCCCCAGCTTTCTCAGCAGGGAAGCTCTCAGAGCCTGCAGATGCAAGATTTTCCTGGCTCACAGCTAAATACCAAAGTTCAAACAGAGAAAAGATCTGTGTAGAACATGTTTTCTAAAGATAAACTGCCTTTTTTTCAACTGCAAAAGGCAACCAGGTACAGAGCAGATGATCCTTCAGAGCAATCCAGCAGAAACTGCTTTGGAGGAGGTTTCCCATCCTTAGACATTTCTACTGATAGAACAGATGTTACTTCTCCTCAGCACAGAAGCATGCCCTGAACTTCACAGGCAAAAAGACTTGTCTTTATCGTAGACACAAAGAAATCCACCAGGTTAGGAATTACACACTCCTTAATCATACAGTGGGAGGAACTCTCCAGACACATGTTTCTGGTAGCTATTACCCATTTGGATGGAAGCTACCTGGCCTCATGCTCCACCTTCTTTAGCTGATTCCAAGAGCAACACTCCACAGTCTCAATGTGGAATTTCTTTTGGCTTCAGTGGGAATTTTATGGATATGAAGAACTATCTGTTTAGGACTGCATTATCAGACCATCCTCAGCAGTGATATCACTGTAATGGAAAGAAAAATGGATTCAGAAGAGAGAGCCAGAGAGCACAACAAGTAAAATCCTTTTCATAATTTATCTTCCTTTCTTTGACAGCTTTAGAACCCCCAACTTGATTCTGAGATTTTGGAACTATGGGGTTTTTTCTGAACTCTGTGTTAAGTTGCATTTTTTCTTTTGCTTTGCTGAAAATCCTGATGTCTTTTGTCATTTTGGCTCCAAAGATTGTATCTGGATCTAAACTATTGTTTTATGAAATTTTGCAACAAGTTTGATCTAGGTCCCAAAATTTGGAACCCAAAATTTACTAAGCTTAAATCTGGAATAGATTTTTGCAGCTGAGAGATTGAAAACAAAAGCATAGACAGTCAAGATTTTACAATGGGAATATAGCTAGAAGCACTACATGGTGCACAAGCAGGAAGATCTGAACGCATCTATTAATTTTAACAAACCCAGTGACTCACACATTAATTATAAAGGGCACATTCCCTTACAAGATTCTTTAGTGTCTGTATCTGATTTAGACAGAAAGGTAATCATCCTATTTCTTCAAGACACAGGAATAGTATTTGGCAGAACTTGAGCAGAAACAGCTCAGAAAGTTTAGGGGTTTTTTATATTAAGTTACTTTCTGTTCCCTTTCCAATTAGGGCACATGAGAATTTTGCAAGCTTTGAAAGTTAAAGTAACTTTGTTAAGAAATACATCTGTTCAGGTTCTCTGATTTTGAAGACCATAATTATTTTTTCAAAAATTCCTTGGTAAATTGTCTTCCAGGTTGTTTAGTTGGGAAGGAAACAACTCATCACATTAATCTTTGAAGAAATTGTATTTCTGTATCTGCCTTTCCTATAATTCTCATTGCAGTTACTTTTTTCTAGAAGCCAGTGAAACTAGAAACACTTGTTAAAAATCTGTATGAAGTTTGCCTCTCACAGACTGTATTTTGCGCTTTTGTAGTCTGTTCACGTAACTATGAATGTTCTGCAGAGGTCTCCATGGTTTAAAGGGCTGCGTAAATTATCTGACCAGCCTTCTTTTTCTTACCAAAGATACAAGTGTATGGCTTTATTCTGGAGAGGTTCCTTGACTAAGGTTGTTCTGACAGACACTCTCTGGATGCCCTTCCTCAGATGGGATCCATAGGAGTCCCTCACTCCTGGAGAAAGTTGGTAGTCTCTATAACAATGGTTCCCTTTGTACCTTGTAGAACTTTGAAGCCAATACAGAGGAACAAACTGAATTTTCCAGGCAACTTATCTTTGCATATTTTCCACCATTTTGCATGGTGATTAAGGAAAATATTAATTTAACTGAGTGCCAAGAAGGAATTCCTCTCAAAGTAAATAGGTGATCCTGCAGGAGCTCTACGGCCAGAGAGGAAGCTCACATGGAGGAGCCATCTCTGCAGAATGCTTTTGTTCCACAGATCTGTGACTGTCTTGCCCTGCAGATGGGAGTCACCCAAGAAGTCCTGAATCTCTATCACCTTCACCTCTGATGGATTATTGCTGATTTCAATGGAGTTACACAATAAGTTAATGTAGCCTTAGCAGATCACTTTTCCAGATTCACATTCCTGACATTGGCTTAGAAAAATGACTGCGAATTTTAAAAGTTATTCAATAGATGTCGAAGCTGAAGGAAGAATACATGGATTCTCAAAGCAGTACTTAGAAATCCTTGTACCCCTCGTCTGTCTCTTATGAGGCAAACTGTGCTGTGATTACTGGTGAGTGCTGATACTGTACTGATGGTGTAATTGAAACACAAGAAATTCAGGTCAATGTCTGACTTCAGAGGAAAATGATGATGATCAAAATTGGTTTAATGTTACCTAACATTATTGTTGTATGTGCACTGATTAAATACAGGTAAGTACTGATATCAGTTTCTTATCTCACAATGATTACCTACTTAATATTTCATTGAGGTTTAAGAATGGAACATTTGTAATAGCATTTATAATCATAGCACCTCCCTAAGAATTATTTTCAATTTCATTTTGGAGAAGGATTTTCACCTTACTTTTTTTACACAGGATAAAATATAAGTTGCAGTAGATACATGATTTGAATCAATTCATATGGCATTTTGGAAGGACAGATCTAGCACATTTGTTACAGTAAAGTCACTTTTTGTTGCTGAAGCACAAAGGCATAGAAAGGATTTTTACTGGGGTGAGCAGAGTTTTATGAGAGAAATGATGGAAGAGGCTAGATGGACACTGCACTGAATGTAGTGTTGAGTATCAGTGAGTGTCACTTGCTTTGGTTTAAGAAAAATAAGCAACTTACTGAAGGTTTCCTATGTTTTATTCTGTCGAGGGATACAAAGTATTTCCCACAGTAAGACAGGTAGGAAATGCAAAGTTGCTAGTTTTTTCTTTTGCCTTTCAGACCTTCCCATTCAGAAATTAACAACATAATAAGAGTTTTCATAACAAAGAGACTAACCCTGCAGTTCTTTAATTCATTTCTTGTTTCCAGAGCTACTCAGAAAACCATAGAAAACGTTATTTCCTTACCAACAACGACTTTTCACAGAGGAAGGTAAGAGCGCCCTTCTGTCCAGACTTCATGGCTGAAAGCATGTTGATAATCCCACTCTTTCCTTTTCCAGCAGGGAAATAAGTACCCATTCCTCCAAGGTGAATTTTTACAGCCTGCCAGGACAGCACTATGACTTTTTTCTTCTTTTTTTCATGCAGGGATCCCACTGTGTTTTGTAGATATTTACTCCATCTCAGAAGACCCCTATATTGTATGCGGACTGTACATTTGTGCTGTTTCAGATGTGAAAGCTGAGACACTGGTATTATTTTATTATCTTCTGCCACATACAAAGAATTTTTAGTGTAACTGACTGAGGTGCCTCCTCTCCCAAGACTGTTATTCAACCACAGCATGGAAACTGTTCTCCCAAGAGCATGAGCAGCCTGTCTTAAATTTGAATTATTAAATAAGCTTCCACTTTTAGACATGTTTTCTAGCAGCCTTTTGAGTATGGTGTGCTAGATGCATTTTGTTTTCCAGAGTTTCATTTGCTGAAGCTCTGGAGAAGGGGAGACAATAACACCTGACTGCCAGCAGGGCACAGCACGTGTGCCAATCTCCACATTTGGGTTATGCCAATTTGCAAAGTCAGCAGACCTTCTCCCTACAGGGGATGACAGAAGGGCTTAATGGTGGGCTACAGTCCCACAGTCCTTTTTGCAAATGTCTGACAAACACAGTGCTAGCCGTTGGAAATGAAGTTAGTGCAGCAAACCTGTGCTGCTACATACTGTCCTAAAGCTGTCTAGATATAAATTGTCAGCCCCTAACAAAGGCATGATTCTTTATTAAAGCCTCTTAATCAGTGATGCTTCCTAAGATTATAGTAATTTTTCAGTTAGGAAGAAGTTTTCCCAGGTTACTGTCTCAGGTGAACTGCATAATTCTATTTTTTCAGCATTTTGGTCAGCTAGGTGAGTAACTGCAGATTCTCACAGTAAAGAAAAACAAATTGCTACATAAATCCCTTAAGTTTCTAAGCAAAGGTGAAATATTTGATACTGCCTCCCCAGTTTTGTTTTTTTTTTCTTTCAAGAGAGAAGATTCTGTGCAAGATCAACAGCCATTCTGTATATTCAGGCAAGCTAGGAAGGAGTAATTGCCCTGTCACACATTTGGCGATGGTAAATCCTGCAATATTATTTTCCCCAAATTAGGTCAAAGTCATCTTTCACTCCAGTTTGGTTTGGTTTCTTTGTGGGGTTGTTTTCTGTATTTCTTCAGTTTGCTTTGCCCCACCCTACCCACAAAAAAAAAAAAAAAAAAAAAAAAAAAAAGGAAAGAAACAAACAGGCAAAAACAAATAAAACCTTCAAAACCTCCCCAAACCTTAGGACCAGGTTGTGTGGTTTAAAAAAATAGACTGCCATGAGTACTTCAATATCCACCATGATTTATCTGCTGTGCTGATATTCCCTTACAGGTCTTTTCCAGCTCCCTGGGAAGGGCTCCCCTTTGGCCTCTCTCTGAGAAGCACCTCAGCCCTGGCACCCAGTTGCATGGAAGGTGGAGAAAGTCTTCATACTGGGAGCTGGTAGGTAACATACACTTGTGCTGCTCTGTCAAAAAATACAAGCAGACAATGAGGGTAACAGGCTAATGCCAGTTCAGCCCAGCACGGTGGTAGTTCATGATTTTAACTGCATTTGCTAACAAATGATCCCCAGACTCTTCGGCTCTGAGATCACTGTGGTGTTGCAGTACCCAGGGAAGTGAGACACCATTCCATCCTGCCTTACTCGAGGCCACATGTCTGTCTCTACTCCCCTTACACGAGTCAATGCTACCTGCATAGTCTCCTTGATCTATCAATAGTACAGTGAAGAAACTAGAGAGAGGATCATTCCGCTCCTTTCCTCTCCAAACAGAGCTGAGATGAAGGATATTGAGAATCTGCAGGTAGAGGACTGGTGTGGTGAGGGAGAGCTAAGGCAGAGTCACTGCAGGATGAAAAAAGGGCACTGCCCTCCTACAGCCAGCTGCACCACCATGCTGTACTTTCCACCATGTCCTGAAGTGCTTTCAGAAGAACTTTTAGCCCCAAGAGCTATGTCTATACATATAAGAAACACACAGCTGAGACAGAGGTTTGAGCAGTGGTATTTTTCTATAACTCTTCAATCTTAATCATACTCCCTTGCATGATTTTAATCCATACTAACCTCAATGTCTGTCTTGCAGTGAGGGGCCCAAAGCTGAACACAGGATTTGAGGTGCAGCCTCACCGGTGCCCAGTACAGGGGGACGGTCACTGCCCTGGTCCTGCTGGCCACACTGTGTCTGACACAAGCCAGGGTGCTGTTGGCCACCTTGGCCACCCGGGCACACCGCTGGCTCACGTTCAGCCGGCCATCAACCAGCACCCCCAGGCCCTTTCCCACCAGGCACTTTCCAGCCGCTCTGCCCCAGCCTGTAGCGTTGTGTGTTGTTGTGACCCAAGGGCAGGACCCAGCGCTTCTGCTTGTTGAACCTCATACAACTGGCCTCAGCCTACCCATCCAGCCTATCCAGATCCTTGTGCAGAGCCCTCCTGCCCTCAAGCAGATCAACACTCCCACCCAGCTTGCTGTTGTCTGCAAAGTTACTCTGGGTGCACTCGATCCCCTGGTCCAGATCATCAATAAAGACATTAAACAGGACTGGCCCCAACACTGAGCCCTGGGGAACAGCACTTGTGACCGGCCACCAGCTGGATGTAACTCCATCCACCACCACTCCTTGGGCTCAGCCACCCAGCCAGCTTGTAACCCAGCACAGAGCACACCTGTCCAAGCCGTGAGCAGCCAGTTTCCCCAGGGGAATGCTGTGGGAGACAGTGCCAAAGTCTTTACTAAGGTCCAGAAAGACAACATCCACAGTCTTTCCCTCATTCACTAGGTGGGTCACCTTGTCACAAGAGGAGATCAGGTTCATCAAGCAGGGCCTGCCTTTTGTAAACCCATGCTGGCTGGGCCTGATTCCCCGGCTGTCCTACATGCTGCACAGTGGTGCTCAGGATGGTCTGCTCCATAACCTTCCCTGGCATCGAGGTCAGAATGATAGACATGTAGTTCCCCAGATCCTCCTTCTGACCCTTCTTGTAGATGGGGTCACATTTGGTAACCTCCTGTCAACTGGGACCTTCTCAGTTATCCAGGACTGCTGATATATGATTGAAAGTGACTTGCTGAGTGCTTCTACCAGCTCCCTCAGTACCCTTGGGTGGGTCCCATCCAGCCCCATAGAACTTCTCTGTGTATAAGTGGCATAACAGGTCACTATTTCCCCTTCGATTATGGGGGCTTCATTCTGCTCCCTATCCCTGTCTTCCAGCTCAGGGGGCTGGCTATCCTGAGAACAACTGGTTTTCTTATTAACAACTGAGGCAAAGAAGGCATTAAGTACTTCAGCATTTTCCTCATCCTTTGTCACTGTTTCCCCTTGCATTCAATAAAGCTTGGAGATTCTCAGCCCTCCTTTTGTTGTTAACGTATTTATAGGAACATCATTTTATTAACTTTTACAGCAGTAGCCAGATTAAGTTCTAGCTGGGCTTTGCTCTTTCTGATCTTCTCCCTGCAACACTTTATGACATCCCTGTAGTCCTCTAGAGCTGTTTGCCCCTTCTTCCAGAGCTGGTAAACTGCTTTTTTCCCTGAGTTCCAGCCAAAGCTCTCTGCTCAGCCAGGCTGGTCTGCTTCCCTGTTGGCTTGTCTTTCAGCACATGTGGATGGCCTGCTCCTGCGCCTCTAAAAGATTCCTTTTTTGAAAAATGACCAGCCTTCCTGGACTCCTCTGCGCTTCAGAACTGCCTCCCAAGGGACTCTGTCAACCAGGTCCTTAAACAGATGAAAATCTGCCCTCCAGAAGTCCAAGGCAGCAGTTCTGCTGGCTCCCCTCCATACTTCTCCAAGAATCAAAAACTCTATCATTTCATGACTGCTATGCTCAAGGCATCCTCCAGCCATCATATCACCCACCAGTCCTTCCCTGTTTGTAAACAGCAGGTCCAGTGGGGCATCTCCCCTGGCTGCCTCACAGACCAGCTGTGTCAGCAAGTTGCCTTCCACACACTCCAGGAACCTCCTACACTATTTCCTCTCTGCTGTGCCATCCCCAGCGGACATCTGGTAAGTTAAAGTCCCCCATGAAAGCAACAGCTAGCAATTGTGAGACTTCTCCCAGCAGTTTACAGAAAAATTTGTATGCCTCTTCATCCTGGTTGGGTGGTCTATAACAGACTCCCACCATGATATCTGCCTTGTTGACCTTTCTTTCACCTGATTCTTACCCATAAACACTCAATCCTCATTACCATCATTAAGCTCTAGACAATCAAAACACTCCCTAACACACAGGGCTCCCCTACCTTGCCTATCCCTTTTGAAGAGTTTATAGCCATCCATAGCAGCACTCCAGCTGTGAGAGTCATCCCATCATGATGGCAACGATGTCATAGTTTTCCTGCGGCACAATGGCTTCCAGCTCCTCCTGTTTGTTGTCAGACCAATCCGGCATTGATCTTTGGCAAAATAATGGAAAATCTGCTAAGGTAGTTGATTCATAAAGGATTAATGCAAGGAAATATAAGTAACTCTAATAAAGATGGGAAGGAGATGTGATCAAACTCACTTGATGACTTTTTCAGATCAAACAGGAAGTGTGGTCTGTAGAGGTAAAAAAGGCTAATAGAATGGACTTATGTCCAGGAATGGTACTGCATGACATTTTATTTGCCAATAAATTCAGATTTATATAACATTGAGTTGGCATGCACAATATAGATTGGAAACAAGCTATTGATCAATCTTAAATTGGAATCTTACATGAAGAATTATCATTAAGCAATTATGTTTCTTCTGGGAGATCTACACTGCTTAAAACATTTGTCAACACACTGTACAATAACTTCAAAAACCATTACTAATGAAGTTTGCAAATGTCATTAAAATAAGGGTAGCAAAGTAGTAAGAAAGGAAGACAGAAGGCTGGTGATTGTTTAGCTAGTTAGGTGCAATCCACTTATATAAGAATAACTCAGAAAGAACTTGGGAGTCACCAAGGACAACCAGCTGAACGTGACCTCTGGAAGTAATACGCTCACCAAAAATGTTAACACTGTCCTTGAATAAAACTGCAGAATATCCATTAGGATTATTCAACACTAGAGCCATAGCTGTGGACAACTCTCAATAGTTCATGAAATGGGAAAGGTCTGATAGAATGGTTGTCGATGGAATGATACTAAAGTTTGGAAAGCATATTTGCTTTTTCATACGATGTAAATTGGTCCAGTAATGGAAACTGCTTCCCTTTGTGAACATTTCTTCAGTTATACAGTAAGACCATTGCAGCATCAACACTACTTTATAGATTCATAAGATAGAATGGTTTGGTTTGGATGGCACCTTGAAGATCACCTAGTTCCAACCCCCTGCCACGGGCAGGGACACCTTCCACTAGACCAGGTTGCTCAGAGCCTTATCCAGCCTGGCTTTGGACACTTCAAATGGCGCATGCACAGCTTCTCTGGGAAACCTGTTCCAGTATCTCACCACCCTCATAGTGAAGTATTTTTTCCTTATATCTAATCTAAATCTACCCTCTTTCAGCTTAAATCCATTACCCCTTGCTCTATCACTACAGGCCCTCTCCAGTTTTCTTGCAGGTCCCCTTTAGGTACTGGAAGGCCACTATAAGGTCTCCCTGGAGTCTTCTGTTCTCCAGGATGAACCATCTCAAGTCTCTCAGCCTGTTTTCATAGGAGAGGAGTTCCAGCCCTCCAGCCCTCTAATCATCTTCATGGCCCTCCTCTGGACTCTCTCCAACAGGTCCATGTCCTTCTTATATGGGGGGGCCCAGAGCTGAATACAGTACTCTAGGTGGTGTCTCATGAAAGCAGAGTAGACTTATAGTGAAAACTTGCAGAGCTCCATCTGCTCTAGTTTACCAAAGAAATGTAGTTAACCCAAGAGAAGTATTAGATGTGACGTGTTTAGAAACATCTTTGTGAGGAGCAAAACTTCAACAATGTTGAGAAAGGAAAGGCTAGCCAAATCTAATTTCTGGAAGGAAAAAGCAGAGAAACTGGGGGCAGGCCTTGTTGCCTGCATTGTCATTGTTGGAAGATATGACTACAGTGGTCCTTCAAACCTTAAGCTTTTATCGATCTATATAGACCTTTGGTTTCAGTGTAACAGGAATGCCGAGAGGCCAAATTCTGACATAATTGCTGCTAGTCTTAACAAAATGTAACATATGGTTTCTCCATAAACAAGATCTTATATCCCTGCTCTCAGATTATTATTCTTCAGACCCTGTTACATTGTCATTGTATGTCATAATATAATGTTACTGTCTACTGTGGCTCCTCTCTCCAAATATACCGTTAATCTGTTATTTACACTATTCTAGGGAAGTGATGAACAGAGAGATTTAGTTTATTTAAGCCAATCTTTATTCACACTCTCCTAGACCTAGCCTGAGATATTGGTGACCCAACAATGATATTTTAATAGCTTTTAAAAAGATGTTTTAATATGAGCTGATAGGTTATTTTTTGTAATATAAAGTGTTATGTTGCTGGGGGGAAAAATTGCTGACTATTAACTCTGCATACTTGAATAAGAACCTGCCTACATAATTCAACACTTTTTGGAAATGTAACTAAAAGCAATGCAGTTGCTGTCCTCACTGATTGTCTTTCAGTGCAATTTCTGGAATACATGCAGTGAGTTTACACATAAACAGTTGTCATGGGCAAACTGATACTCTGTCTTGTAGTCAATCCAGGTCATTATTATGCAATCACTACTTTTTTGTACTATGTCACCTGCAAGTTTCACTTGAAATCAGAGAATCATTGTTGTAGGAACCGTCTTTGCCCGGACAGCTTACCGCTTAACAGTTGAGACAGATGAATGCACTTCATCTCTAGTAATGAGGATTTTGCAGAGCAATTTACTTTCTGTTATGCTTGATTAAACCTATTATGCCTTTACTGACACTTGTGCAACCCCATTACCCTTTGTAGGTTTACACAGGTATAACAGGTTGGACCTCTAACAGGAATTAATTCTGTGATTTCTGCATAAGAACAAGTAGGATTCAACTCTCTCTCAGCTGTATTAGCTCAGCAGGACAGACAGCAGTGAAAATTACCTGCAGTGAAAATGTATTTTTGGTTCTAAATTACAGGGATGTGGCTAGATATGTACAGAGGGAAGAGACCTCTGCTAAACTGCAAGATGCTTTGTTATACCTTTAAAAATAAAAACGGATTTTAAATAAAAGGAGAATTCTTCAGAAATGCTAAAGTGGTTTCACTGAGTGACATCAAGTGTAAGTAAAATTGGTTCTAGTAGACTAAGGAGTGAACCAGTTGGTAAATCTGAGTAGGTAGAACTGGTGTTACAGGCATGGCTTAAACTACAGGATCTATCAAATCTGAAAACAGATATTTCAACATCTATTTTGTTACTGAAACTGAGAAAGTTCATACTGAATATGACTGCAAAGGTCAATGTTGCTTATCTATGTCTTTTCTTTCTTCAAAATTAGCAGCACATATGATGAAAGGAGCTTTTCAGTGGAGAAGCAACTGAGATGAATAGGTATTTTGCTATTGATTACAATATGACTAAAATTTCTGCCATGGATTTTATCACCTGTTCAATACAATCGGTATCGTGTGGACATCATCTGCCTTAGCAAGCAGAATGGACTGAGAGGAGCAGACTTTAGACAGAAATATATGGTCCTCAGGACATAACATCCCTGTTTTAAGAGCTTTTTATTTACCATTAGACTAGCTTTAATCTAGTCCCACAGTCTGAATATTTATTTGTGGCTGGAGTGTAGTAGGTGTGCCTCTGGAGCAATTTTCCAGTTTAATTTCATGCAAAATGAATTCAGCTTGGCACTCAGAAACCTCTGCACACTGTGAACCAGAGCAGGGACTACTGGGAGATGTACTTCGAAAGTACTTTCCTGAGCTGAGCTAAAACACTAACATATATTCAGAGCAACTCTGCTCCAGGAATGTTTCTTGTCTGAATCAGAATGAGAAAGTGAAGGAACACAGAAAAAGTGAAAAATAAAAAAACACTCGACATCAAAGATTACTAAAATGTGCTGTTGAGGTTCATCTCAGGTTCTGAAACTGAGGGATTAGCTCTTGTTTATCAAAACTTGTATGTCAGTTGTTGCAAAAGAAACATAGCTGGAAAAAAATCTTTGCTTCCCTCAAGTCAATTGAAATTGACAAAAAAAGATTCAGAAAAGAACAATTGAAATTTTTAACATATTTTAGGAAAGAAGGCTGAAAAAAGTAGAGTATAAGCATTTAATTTTAAAACTTTGCATAGTGAAATTTTTAAAAGTGTGTTCTAAAAAAATTAAATTTTGTTATTAAATGTGTCTATACCAGTTTTTAAACAGCTATTAAAAATGTTTTGGGTGTAGTACAAGATGTATTTTCTTAGATCTTTAAGATTTTTTACTTTTTTTAGAAGTATTTATTATTGTGAATACCAGCCTTTTAGTTTAGCTTTAAAAACAACCACGAATTAGAAGATCTTTCTGTCATTTTTCCTTGTGCTAATTCATACTGCTTGGTAAAACCAAGATTTAGAAGCACATAAATAACTCAAAAAGAAAAACATGGAATGGCTGTGGCAGACAAGCAGTTTTACCAGTGTTTTGATTGTGTACAACATCTTTGCCATGAGGAAAAAAGAAATTCAAGTAAGAACTAAAGTTAATAAAAATCATCAAGAACTGATTAGTTTATGATATTATTAAAAGATTTCTGGTTTAACCCTTGATATTAATGTGCAGCTCACTATGTATTATACAAAAGGCAAAATATTCTCCAGCATACCTGAGTACAGCAAGGTCAGCTTTGGGTAAATAAACATGCTTTATTTGTTCTTTTTTTTCCAATGCTTTTTGATTAGAGGAACTTACTATTAGACAAATACACATTGCCTGTTATCTGCTCCCTCTTCTCCTATATCAATGATTCGTTCTGACAGGGGAAGTTTAAAACAACAAGTGAAATATGATAAACAATATCCATCACCATACAGGGAGCTTGGCTAAAAGCTTTCTGTCACCGTTAATAATACTGTTTGGTTTTCAGCCTCCCCATTTATTGCATTAGTGGCAGATGTAAAATACTGCAAGAAGTAAACAACTTTCAGTAGGAGCTACCTGTGAAAATTTTGCCTCTAAATGAGAATATTTTAAACTTCCTCTAGATAGCTATGTGCATAGTCTGATGAACCTCCCTCAGAGGGAGTGCATATGCCAAAAATATTCATGCAACTAACACACTGTTTCTATTGTGTTATATTGTATGACAAGATGCCTCATGCTATACCATCAACACAAGAAAATATAACTTCTTGTTCTAAGTTTATAACATTTATCCAGAAGTAACTATTTCATGCATTACTATTTCATCTTGCAGAGGCTTTGAGCTATATACAGTTAAAAAGTTTTCAGCTACAGACTCAAAAATTGTAAACAAGTATGGAAGATATTATTATTCACAAGCTAGCCTGGATTCAGGATTCAAGAAAAAAAAAAAAAAAAAGAATATGCTTAATTTTAGGGAAATAAACAGGCCTGTTGTGGCATACTTGTTCTTTAAGTGAAGCACACACTAATGTGCTCTGGTGGAGTGGGACCAGCTTGAGTCCCACAGACATGTAAAATAACTAAGCTCCACATTCTGCACTAACCCAGAATCTCTAGAAAATGTCTACATAAACAGTCTTTGGCCAATTTTTACCAAGCTGTAAATAGGGTAGTACAAATAACTAGAAACTTTTTTTCATTTGTTGGCATATATGAGAAGCTTCACACAACCTCTAATATATTTTTCCCCATTTATTTCAGAAAAAAGTATAACTGTAAGAGAAAAATAAATACAGTTTTTTAACTGACGTGTATAGATAAACTTCTTTAGCTAGCTTTAGATAACCCAGCAAATGATCTAAATTAATTTTAGTGCTGTTAAATTATAGTACAAATTTACATTTACACAAATTTCAGGGGAAAACAAAGTTTAATTTTTCAAAGTTTAAAATGAACTCAGACAGACTAATGACTGAATTTCATGGATAAGTTTACTAGCTCCAAAACCAGATATTTTTTTCTGCAAATAAGCTGTGCATCTAATAAAATGTGCTCCTCTATGAATAGACCTACAGATTTCCAAAACGTGTTGCTATGTCACCACATAGCTTAAGAGTTATTGAATAATTCTGTCATACCTTTTATGGACAGAAGTTATTTTTCCTATGAATATGACTATCTTATATCCATATGGTTGAACAGGGAGAAAAAAAAAAGAAAGAAAAAAAACCCCAACCCCCAAAACATAAAGACATTCCTATAATATCTAAAACTATTCTTAATTTGTCTTGAAAGAGATCATAATAAACTACAGATAATTTTAATATGCTGCTACTTCTTTCCTGTGGTAGCTTTCTGTGGTAATTAATATTATTTTTTTTTCAAGTATATTAGGAAATTACATATCAATTTTAATTAGCAGGCACAGGACTGTTCCTGGCTATTTTAATCTGGAGCATTAATGCCTGACCACTTTCACACTGTGCTTTCAGCGGCCTCTTTCTTTCCCTCTATCTCATCCACATGCTCATGTGTACATGCATATGTATAAAGCTAAAAAGATGGACCAAAATTAATCCCTTTCTACAATTTAACTGAATTAAAACTACCAATGTGTCTTTTCAGAACACACATTAGCATGTACCCAGGAGTCAGTGGGGATGGTGCCACTAAAATTTCCCCTGATATGTATATATGGTTATGTATGTGTGTGTGTGGCTTTGTGTGTATATTAATATAGAGAAGTAGGATTGAGACAAGCATTTTAATTTATACAAAACTGCATAAAGCAAACCTGGAGTCACAGAAACTGTACTACTGTAGAAATCCTCAGTTATTTCAGTATTATATGCAGTGCATAAACTCTTGACTTGTTAGGGTTTGTTTTGTTTCCTGCAGTAACAAATTGTTTCACCATAATAGCAAAGTTTATGTTTTAGCTAACAGCTCGACTTCCCTTTGGATGTGAAGTTAACACAAAGTGATTTAAGTCCACCAGTAAAACTCGTATCACAAGCCTAAAGCCTGGGTCAGGTAGTGCAATCTTATGGTAAAGTACTAGTGAATGTGGAGAAAAAAATATGCATGTCCTTGCTTCAGAGCCAGGATGGCTTCTTACCCAATGTTTTGTGGTGTTGATCAATCTCATTTTTTCTGTATCATCTCTGTGATATGTGCACTTTGTGTACGCATGCACAAAACAGGTCATACAGACTCCCCTCAGCTCATACTTCACATCATTCCCAGTTACACAGGCAGGTGTAGAGATCCAGACTGTAATTTGAAGATATAATGTTGTGTATTAGATAAGAAATGCATCTGTCAATCTGGTGTAAAATTTCATTCTTCATTGGGCCATGGCAGACCTTAGAAAATGGAGAGTATTTGTTTGTAAATAGGTGTTTCTGCAGACTCTCAACGCCCTTCACGAGGTGTAGAAGCACTATTTTCTTCATGTTACCTACACAATGGTGGAGTTCTTAACTCCTTTAGTCAAGGGAAGAGTTACTCTTAATATGAGCATCTGGATACAGATGGCAGAAAAACTGTGCCGAGTCTGATTTAAAAGTAGAATTAAGTGCAGTTGGTAAGATGCTCTTACTCTAATGGACAAACCTGGGCAACAACATGGAGGAATTTGAATTTTTGAAGCACTGAATGAAATTTCAGTAATGATGACTGTACTGGTGGACATAATGTGGTGACCAAAGATAGCATTAAAATAAAAGTGGTTCTCCAGAAATGTATATCCATAATGTATAAAGAAATTAGAAACAATAGAATGAAACAATACTTGTTTGGGTAAAATCACCTGTGGGAGATAGGATGAAATAAATTCTGGGAATACTGGTAAATAGATAGGAGTCTGCTATTGATCCCAGAATCAAACCTGAACGCTAACAAAGATTATTGTGCTGTCATTGCAAAGATACATGTAACAGCGAATTATCCTGTTGGAAGGAAAAACACTACTGTGGGCTCAAATAGTATCGATACATCTGTCTGAAGAAGTACTGTTGCTAACTAGCAGTGACTTCAGTGTGCAGCATTTAATTTGTTTTAATGAAAAAAAAGAACGCAGTTAAAAGTCATTAAAGTTCTTCATTTCAAAAAGACAGGACTTCAACTCAGCTAACGACAGCCGGGAGTACTGCTGAGCTCCCGAGTATGGAAATAGGCCTTGGCCATCTCCCAAGTGCATGAGGGCAAAACCTTGGCACACGTCTGCTCCCTTCCTTTGCTGAACTTTGATTTCGATGAGAAGGAGATCTGGGCACATGAGTCAGGAGGGAGAGGCACCTTGCTCTGACACCATGCCCTATCTGGGGATCGAGCAACTAGGACTGCAGGCACTGCGCCGGGTGCGCAAGCTGCTGAGTTTGGATACAACCCAAGGTAACTATTTAGGGAGGCCGACTGAACTAAGGAGCTCGGGATTTTGATTTTGAAGGCAGCCTGGAATGTCTCCATGTCAAACCTGCTAAAGCTATCTGGAATCTGTATGCCAGGCAAGGAGAAAAAAAAATTGTACAAGAACTTTCCAGACCTAACTGGAAGAATAACCATCTTGAAAATGACATTAAGCATAAGCAGGGAGCCTACAAGGAATGGAAAAAAGGAGTGATCACCAAAGAAAACTATGACTTCGAAGTCAAGAAATGCAGGTCTAAAGTGAGACTTGGCAAAAGTAGGACTTACTAAAAGTTAAACTGCATTTGATCTCATAAAGGAAATCAGAATAAATAGTTAAAGTTTTCTTCAGGTATGTGTTTAGATGGATAAAAAAGCAGGAAGTTTTTTTTGCAATGAGCATGTGATACATGTGAAAGCTCCACATTTTATTTGGGTCAGTTTATATTTGGCAAAAAAGAATCTAAACATTTCAATTTTCAATAAAGACTCATGTTTTTGAACGTGGGATTACACACTGGGAAGCAAATAGAAAAGGAGACATCTGCAAGCAAAGTGAACATTATACACAAATAGTTTATTAAACTCAAATTGAGGTTGCTCAGATAACCTGCAGTCTCACAAATTTGGAAGAGTAGGTGTGTGAAACCCAAATTCCCATAGCAATTGCCTGGAATAAACCTATCGGCCTGTTGGCAGTTCTCATAACAGGAATACACAAATCAGTGTCTGCATTAAGTACAGTCATCCTAGTTCCTACGGGACCCTTCAGCCTGATGTCAGCAGTGCAAATTTCAGTGAAATTTGGCCCAAAGACTTCAAAACCATGTGATACAGTTTTGGCATAGGTAAATCATGCCGCACTAGATACTGATGTTTGTTTTGGACTTTTTTTACACAGGTAATGTGAACACCAGCACAGCAATCAACACACTACCACTGCAAACCCAGAGTTTACCAAAGAGGCAGAGATGGGCAGAGGAACAGTACGGCACGCACAGCACTGCCTGCGAGGTTACCCACACTGGGCTGAGAGGCCAGGTGTGGGGCTGGAAGGAAGCTACTGCAGAATCACCTAAAGCATGTGGGTGTGGATTAATGCCGTTTAATATTTCCCAAATGACTAGGAAACAAACAACATGAATATACTGGTGAAGAAAGTAAATTGAACAGACATTGGGGGTATTCACTGAAACTGCCTTAACTCCAGTGGAGCTAAGTTCTCTGGGATCTTCCTATGGCAAATGATAGCTGAAATCCACCAAACACAATTCATACCAGGTCATGAGGCTCTTGGTCCAACTCGACTTCTATATAAGCTATGCTCCTTCCCTTGGCTACAGAGGCAGCCTGGGAAAATTAACCTTGGTAGGCTTAAGCTGGTCTCTACACACACCTCCTCTGGTGCACACTTTCCTTCTGTGCTCTCCACTTGCACTGTCAATACATTATTAGATTATTATACAGGGAAAACAAAATTATCCTGAAGACTGAAGTAATAGAAATAGGATGAAATTCAGTAGCTCAAATTTCAATAGCTACATTGCTTTTATAAACTGGGAGATCACTTTTAAATAACCAGGAGGAGGAGGAGGGACCTGGGAGACCAGCAGGCAGGCAGCCTAGCAGATGTAATCTTGAGATGTATAGGTAGAAGTATTTACACAGCAGCAGACATTTATGAGGTGTCCTCCAAAACACTGCATACAATTCCAGACATTCACATTAAGAAAGAAAAATTAAATAGAAACAGGCTAAAACTGGCTTATGGGACAATTAGGAAGACAAAGAAAGAGCTATGTCAAAAGAGGCTAAAATTTTGTCTTATTTATCCTAGCAAAACAAAGTTTGAGGCAAGAAGTGATTGTCATGTATAAACATGTTAGGGAAATAAACAGCAGGGAAAAGAAGACACGATTCAAACTAAAAGACATGACTGGCAAAGGAACTAATGGGTAAAGACTAGCAATTAATAGCTTTAGGATGGAAATTAAATGGTGTCTGAACACTAGAGCACTGAGATTCAGAATCCAAATTCTGATAGGCGTAGAGGAAAGAAAACATACAGCTACTTCTGAGAGAGCAACTGGACACTTCATGAAATGGTGGTGAGTGGTAACGCCCATGACAAAAGGAAGACTCAAGGACATGGGATGTTTTGCCCAGCCCAGTGTTGCTCTTCACTCGTAAGACATCTTCTCTGTTCTAAAGGTACGATGTGACTTGCTCCAGCTGAGATCAGAAATTTGGTGCAACTAGAAATGAAACCTGGGTTTGAGACCCTCATTCCCTGGTATAAAAGACATTTGAAAGAACTAGGACCGTAAATCTTGTGTTACTAAGAAACTAGCTGGGTCT